>NC_139556.1:45424710-45832784 GCF_965112155.1 Podarcis liolepis | reverse complement strand
AAGAAATGTGGGTGGTACTGCTTCTACAGCTCAATTTAGACCAGAGATCAACAACTCAGTTGTGCATTGTGATGCAACCAAGTGGCACTAGTAAGAGTGACTCTTTAGTTGAGGCTAAATGGGGTGCAAGAAGATCGACCCACAAGATACAATTCACTGTACTTTGCACATGCCACATTGGCTTCAATCAGCTTACACAGGAAAACTTCCTAGTGGATTGATTCTGCCACCTGTCAGTTAGAAGCAGGAGTTGCCATTTGTTTGTGGGTTTTCCCACCTCCTGTACCAAATTGGGACAGTGTGTTTCTGTGCAGCTTTACAAATTAAACAACCAAATGCTGATAAAATCTACTTCTAACCAGGTGGTACAAACCAGAATACACCCTCAACCCCACTTTTTAACAATGTAATCCTTAGCATGCTTGCTTGAAAGCAAGTCCCATTGGCTTCGCTTGTTTTCAAGGAACTGTGCTAAGATCCATGGTTTTCAGTTAAGGATCCTTCTCTACCCTCGTGTAGTAGCTTTGTTTACAATCTTGATACTATGCATCGTGGCCTTAGATCCTTGATTCTAACAAATGCACTAATCCACAGCATAGGGCTATTTTGGAATGTGTATATAATAGCTGTGTTTGGTAGAATTAAATCAGTTTTAACTGTATTTTGAAAAACAACAGATTTCCTTTAGAGTTTTCTAATTAAGTGTACACTGCTGCCATGTTACTGATCTATGCAATGAACAAAATAAAATGCTGCCTCTTAAATTGCCTCACATCCTAACTCAGCACACAAGTGTTGTTGTTTATGTTTTATTTAAATTTCAGGGATTAAGTTGAAGCTGGGCTCCTCACTGGAGCCGCAGCAGTATCAGGGTTCTGTCTTGGAATCTGCCAAGTAACAACAAAAGGGCTGTCACATAGATGATTGAGCAAACTTGTCTTTTGCTGCTGCAGAGGGGTAGGATTGAAAGAAGTACCGGTAGGTTCAAGTTACAAGTAAAAAGGAGGATGAGACTCTGAAAGTGTTGGATTCTCCTTCATTAGAGGTTTTTTCAGCAAAAGGCTGTATAGCTACTTATCAAGGATTCCGTAGCAGTGATTTTCCAGTAGGTTTTACTTCCAAGTAAATATGTATCAGTTCTGGCAATTGCATTACCACTGAATAGCCACATGCAATTATTGTATGTCTAGGATTAGAGATAAAGATGACCAGTTCAAAAGGTGTGATTTCAAGTAAGCTTTAAGCCTAAAACCTCTTGACTGAGAAATAAGCCCTAAGTGGGGATGAGCAGAGAATTTTTGGAGGGAAGGGGGTGTCAAATAATTGACAAACTATCTTGGATTTCACAAGCACCAGTTTCTGTAAAACACACACACAATAACCCAATCTTCTTACCCTGCTCATAAGCAAATTCTGTTGAAATCTGTGGAACTTGCTGTAGATGAAATGCTAGGCATGAAATAAGTATACATATATAACAAATGTTTGATGGCTTTTACCCATTTGCAAGCTGCAGTTTTTGGCATTTGTCAGAAGAGTTTTATTTGTGATTTTAAAAATAACCAGAAATGAAGTAAAGACTTCTAAAGTAGGTTTAAGCAAACTTTGGCCTTCAAGGAAGTTAGAATAATCTGCATAAATGGATGTGCTTCTTTGCAGGACAGAGGGGTAAATAAATACAATATGGAGATTAATAAAAAGGCGACAATCTTCTACAGGGATTTGGCTTGAGCAAATCAATGAAATGATATTGCTACAAAAACAACTGATAGTGCACATGTCTACCCAAAAGTAAATCCCACTCAGTTAAATGGGTCTTATTCCCAGGAGTGTAAAAGGTTGTAGTCAAACAGCCTCACAGCACCTTAAAGATAAACAAATATATTAAAGCTTTTGTGGTCTTGGGTGCAGTGGAATATAATCCCTTTACAACTGAAAACTTTTTCCAAGTCCTTCAAGGCAGCCCCACTGAAGTACACAGTGCACCTAATGTGCATCTCAGAAGCTTTTGCTTTGTAGGTATTTTAATAGGCTAACCTGTGCTACAGTGACAGCGATCAACATCATCATTGCTCAATGCGTACAGCAGTTTAATAATATCTTCAGAAACTGACTGAAAGTAGAAGTCCCTGAAAAGATATGATCTTGCAGCGAGAGCCCATGCATGTTACGTAGACGTAAACCCCATTAAGTTAAATGATGTTTCCTTCCAAACAAGTGTCAAGGATGACAGCCAAGTAAATGTGCAAGTGTAAGCGAACTTACTCAGAAGTAAATCCTAGTAGTCTCAATGAGACTTACTAGCAATAGTGCCTACAACTGCAGTTTTACAGGCTTCCTAGATGTGTTTCCTCAGGTACAGTATTGAATTCCACTTCAATAAGATTTTACTTCCCGATTAGCATATAGGAGATTTACGCCTTAATTTGTTGCCCACACACTTGAAATTTGTTATCAGATCCACTGATACAGTACATTATTGCTATTATTAAACATCCTCATTCTTTAGAAAGCGCAAAGACTATTCCATTCATTTAAAGGGAATTTCGGTTCACTTTCAACTCTCAGTTGGTGAAGCCCCTGATTTTTCACTGCGCTTTCCTTTGGGTAACGCAAAGCCCCTGAAGTAGCGAGATTACTTCGGAGAAAGTGAACAAATCTCGCCAATCCCACTGGGCTCCACTGCCCAAAACAAGTGCTAAAGATCCCTTTCATCCGTTCGAGAGAGTTACAAGCGTCTCCCGGGCGTCGCAATTCACGGCCATCGGCACAGCAAAGAGGAGACGAGCCCGCTTGTTTACGCGCCGGCAGCTCTCCGGCTCCTGTTTTTTCACACTATGCGACCAGGGGGCAGGTTCGCGTGTCGAGCACCCAAATAAATCCCCGCCGGTCGGCAAGTTTGTAAATAAAAACTCTTTTCTTTGGACAAACACAAAAGATCATCTTTGTGTCCGCCCAGGGAGCTGGGACAATAATTTATAGGAAGAATTTTGGGGATTTAATCGAGCGTCCAAAATTAATCCGCATCCCCGCTGAGGAGCCCTTTAATTGCTCGCTTCCTGAATGCTAACCTCTTTTGTGGGAGAGAAATGTAGAGAACAAGCCCTTGGCCGTCCAAGTGGCGAAACCGCATCGGAGGTGGGGCCCTTCAAAGTCGGTCTCACGCAAAGGAGGGCTCTGTCGCAAAAGGAGGACGAGGAGAATTAGCAGCGAGGGGGCAGGGAGGTGGCCCCTGCCTGCCTTGTGCCCCCTTCCTTGGGCGATCCACGGAAAGCCAATGTTTCCAAGTAAATGGATGTGCTGATCCTAAGCACGGCGCGATCCTGACCCTGTCCGCTCAGAAGTACACCCCGAGGAGGTCCATGGGACGTAATTCACCGTGTAGAATAAGACTGCAGCGTGGCTATTTAGCTACAACCCTTACAAGCCAACAAGAGCAGCCATGGCTTCTTTGTCCCAGAATCCTCAGAATCCTTTGTGGCATTTTGGTTGGCTGTAATAAAGTTATTGCTCAACTGGGTTGTTGCCATTTTTCCCCGTATAGGCCAACATGGTTGCCTTTGCGCCTTAGTCAGTGAGCATCGTAGGAAAGAAGGCTGCCTTTCTTTCACTGAGTACTTACGCCCCGCATTTATTCCTGTGGCATTTCTACCGGGTAAAGCGGACCGAGCATTGGAGCAACACCGGCCTATTGAATCAAAAGTAAATTCAGGCTTTTAAAATGGGACTTGCTGCGTCCCGTTGGTTTGAAGCGGACTTTTGGAAATGCGCTCACTTCAGGTCTGGAGCGAAGCAAGGAGTTAAGGCGCGTTCAGCCGGCACCGAGGTGATTCTAGATTCTTTGTTGATAACTTACAGAGAGGTTCCTAAGCTTCCTTGTTTACTCGGAACCAACTTCTGCCGAGTTCAAATCCAATCCTAAATCATGTCTACTCAAGTCAGAAGTACGTTCTACTGAGTTGAAAGGGACTTATTCCCTCCGTAGAGTCTGAATTAGATACAGTACTTAGCTTTATAATTGCAAGTCACCCTGATAATGAGATAGAAAAATACTATTAATGTGTCTGAGATGGAAAAATATAAATAAATGAAATTCTGTTTTGTTTGTGGTGTGTTAGCAATTGGGCGGTTTAGGTTCTGGAATTTAGACTGCAATGCTACCGCACTTTCCGCAAAAAGCAGCCCCGTTGATCTCGATTATATTTGCGACCAGACTTTTATACGACTGCACTGCCTACCATGGTCTCTGTTTCCAAACTTACATGTTCGAATGCAAAGAAATCCGCCTACCCTCCTATTTTCCGCTTTCAAGACTGGGCCTTCTCGCTCCCTCGGTCGCCTGTCACTTCCATAACCGTGGCTCGCAACAATGGCCCTAATTAAGGCAGGGCTGGGGAGAGAGAGAAAAGGGGGGGGACCAAGAGTTCAGGTTAAGGCTGTTCTTTTGATGATGGCGCCTGGCTGGGAAGGCGGCTGACTTGGCGAGCGAAGGAGCCGGGCGCTCTCTTGACACCGCGCAATGCTAAACCCGTTTACTCGGAAGTAAGGCCCGCGGATGTCTGTGCGACCGACTTCCCTGACAGCGTAAAGATAGAACTGCAGTCTAGGTAGTTGTGCCACATGTTGGCGCGTCGCTTGAAGTGGAATTTTTAAAGGGCGGGTTTGTTTGCTTTTTTAAAAAAAGATTTCTTGCATAATCTGTTCAAGTGACCTGGACGCGTCGAGTTTCTAAAAATATCTTCTGTTTTGTAACACCTTCGTTGAAGGGGGGGGGGCTTCAATACACAATCCTTTTCTGTGCCACTGAATTCCACCTGGGATGTTATGCGTTAGGATGCCAAGAGGAAAATGCCTGAACTCCAGTTTTTCACATTGCTGGAGTACATCAAGCTCTAGCAATATAAAGGCCGGACACCAGTATAGCAGTAGTAGTAAACAAGCCTCATTTAATTCAGCGGTGCTTACTTCTGAGTAGACACCTGCAGTACACTGCAATGTACATTTACCTAGACTCCCATTTAAATATATGGGATATATACAGCAATTTCCTGGATGCCTATTCATGGAAGCAAGTTCCATTGGGGCTCTCAGGATTTAGGATTACAGCTTTCTTTTGGAGTAGACGTGTATACATTTGGAGTGTGCCGAAGTTGTGCACGTTTGTTGCCTTGGGCTCGCTGTTTGCATTCTTTAATGTTCTAAGTGTGTAATGTATATAGGAGGCTTTTTGGTTACCGTGTGTGTTGCTCTTGTTACGATGGTACATGGGGAGAAAGGCTTTGCAATAAAACTCAGGACCTGCTTTTGCAAAAGCTTCTATGAACACAGGCTTGGCGGGCCGCGCCGTGCGGCAGCCGGGCTATAGGCACGATTTCTTCCTTTCCTTTTGTTTTAGAAGAGGGAGACAAAACATTTATCCTGAAATCAAAGGAAGTCAATAAAGCGAAACACCTCCTAATTGATTCCCACTGGCCCGCGTTGTCCTCGTCAGCAGGCCGGGGGAAAGCGAAATGGACAAGGAGGCCGCAAACAAGTCCGCCGCTGCCTTCGCAGAGACAATGGGCCATGCCAGATAGAGAGGACTCCTCCTGTGACAGGAGCGGGACCCGCTGACCCCGGACCGGGAGCCGCATTCTCGCCCTCACGGAGGTGCCTCGGAGCCAAAGGCAAGCTCGAAGGTGGGGGCGGGAAGTCCCGAGGGACAGACAAGGACAGTGAGAGGGATTATTTCCTGACCAAGGCATGATTGAAACGACACACATGCATCCCTTGAGTTGTAGGGGCTGGCATTATTATTATTATTATTATTATTATTATTATTATTATTATTATGCCACCCTATACCCGGTTCACAGCATAAAATCAAGATATAAAAAACACAAAATACATAATAAAAATAAAAACAACAATTCAATAGTTCCCCATCACATTTTGAAAGGGCGCATAGGGTGCTTCCACATAGCTGTTCATTTGGGGGGGGGGGGAATCACGGATCCTTATGCATGATGATTTTTCACAGCATCGCCATGACGTTTCTGGAGGCCATGCACCCCCATTTTAATCTGGATTCACCATCTCTGGAAAAAGTCGGTTACCTTTTGTTGCACCGACCCATTTGTGATATCTGAATTTCCTGCATGCAGCATTAAGCCGCTTGCCCTCCCCCATAACTTTTAAAACACCGTCCTTTGCCGCCCCACAAGAACTATAAAGTTAACCCCTCACAGAGTTACAGTTCCCTGCAAACTTGGCAAACCACAGCTCCCTGGAAATGTGGTGTGTGTGCTTGAAATATGCTTTAACTTGATGGTGGGTAAAGTTAAAGGGACCCCGTACACAACCTTAAAATACAAAAGATGGCAGGTGTGGCTTAGTGGCTAATGTGGGAGAGGCCTGACCTCAGTTCTTCAGTCTGCCATGAAGCTTGCTGAGGAACCCCAAGAGGCTCACACGTATTATCAGCCTAACCTACCTCACAGGGTTGTTGTGAAAACAACAGGGGGAGGGGAGATGTACGCTGCCTTTCAGCTCCTTGGAGAAAAGGTGAAATAGAAATGTGATAAAGAATAATGAAATCAAACACTGTGAAGCCTTTCATAAATTAATAGTAGTTCTCTGGACTCGTTCACTAAGTGGATCTCCTCTCTGCCTGTCATATTCAGCTGAAGTTCCTTCTGTGTCTCTTATGGGGTGGTGGCAAGAAAAAATGTTGAGTGTAGCAGTCCTCCAGGAAATACATTGTGTGTGTGTGTTATATAATTTTCATTGATGAACTATTGGGCATGGAGTGTGTTGAGAGAGTGTGCTCCATTGCTTTGAGGGACAAGGTCAAATTCTTTGCAGGGTTGCCAAATTACAAGAACACTGCTATGAATCTTGCCGGCGTGCTTGCTGCCAAACCCCATAGTGCTGACGTCAAGAGGCTCGTAAGTGCCAATGTTGTGCTCAGAAGTAAAAGCTGGGCCCAACTATCTGTGAAACAGAATACTCCTGTCATTACAGCCATTAAAAATTTGCCACCATTCATTGAGTGGGACCCAGAAGAAGAAAACGATGACGACGCATAGGGTGGAGCTTGGACCTGAGGCACAAAAGCAGAAGTACTTTAAGGGTATTTACAAGGATGTGACAAAGCATTACCTGCCCAAAGACGAAGGAGAAGAAGAGGAAGTTCTGGACATAAAGAGCAAGGTGTTTTAGTATAGTTTGGGCAATTTAAGTATAGAAACTGAGTGCATTCTACCCATATATATAATTTGTGTTCCTGACATTACCTTTTAAGTGCTTTTTAAAAACACATGTTTTTAATGTGTGTAGTTTTCCATCTATTTTTCCAAGTGTACATTATCAACTTTTCATATGCACAGTTGGCTGCCTGCCCGCACCTGCACACTAAAAAGAAGACTGAATTCAATTCTGGTATTGAAAACCAGACCCCTTAGGGATGATCACTGATTGCTTTTATCTGGCTTTTAATATGTTGCTGCCTCTCTTAATTCTTGTGTTTATTTTATTTTATTTTATTTATTTGCATTTTTATTTTTATTTAAATTGTCTTTTAAGTAAAACCCAGACATGTTGGTTTTTTAAAAATGGCATTTTAAGAATAAGTTTGTGTGATATGTAGCTTGGTCCTCATTCCTATCAATTTCAGTAGGTGAGAGATGCAGCCTGACCTGCCAGTGCTGTTGTGTACCAGTGATGGCGTTGGGTCACAGTGCTATAACCTTTTGCCAAAGACACCATGCCACAGTCTGCCTGCAGTGGATCATAGGACTTGATTACAAATCAAATCGACACACTAGTCCTATGCAGGCATTACAATTGGTGGTGGGGAGTAGGAATGTGCATGCTGGTTCTGCTCCATGCTGCAGTAGTTTCATTCATTTTCCAGGGTTCTGAAATGTTCAGAGAGTCTCTATATAGACAAAAGTCTCCCCACTTGGGACGAGTCACCTTCCATTCAAAGTGCATCCACACCACAGTTTGCACATTATATTTGAGATTTATCTTGACATAAAAAGCCACTCCTGGAAAATTAATGGAATGCAATGGAATATAGCTCAGGTTTAGCACTCATTTCCATGTTATTTGATTACAGGGGGGGGGGGAATCTGTTTGTTAACCTGGAAAATTATGGGGTTTTTGCATGGCACTTTCCCTGCCCTTTTCAAAAGTTCACATCACAGCTGCTCACATGATGAACCACAAGGCAGTGTACCAGGATGCACTGCTCTCCCTCGCCCATTTCAAGGCTCCCACTAGACAGTCTGCTGTTATTTCATTTTTTTAAAAAAGTAATATTTATTAAGAGTTTAAAAATTACAAAAAGAAAAAAAGAGTTAAACAAAGCAAAACAATACAATACAATACAATACAATACAATACATAAAAAACAAAAAACACTGCTTATCTTAACAAAACAAAAACAAAAACAGAAACAATTAAAAACACATCCAATATTTCCATATCTTGTCTTTCATTTACTTGTTTCGACGACCTCCTCACACCTCCCTTTTTTGTATTCTAGTTCAGTTAGCTATTTCAGCAAATCCTTTCCATCTTTCTCAATTTTTGTCCTATAATTTATCTTATCACAATCTAACCTTATTTTCCCCCCCTTTGGCCCATTAACAGTCTATTTTTACTTAATTCTTTATAACATTTCTGCTAAAGCCATATAACTTCATTCCAGCATCCTTCTAACATTCATTAATTTTACAGTGTTTCTGTAAATAATCTTTAATTTTTTTCCAATCTTCTTCCACCAACTCTTCTCCCTGGTCTCGGATTCTGCCAGTCATTTCCGCCAGTTCCATGTAGTCCATCAACTTCATCTGCCATTCTTCCCGGGTGGGTAAATCGTGTGTCTTCCAGTACTTTGCGATAAGTATTCTTGCTGCTGTTGTAGCATACATAAATAAAGTTCTATCCTTCTTTGTCATCAATTGGCCGACCATGCCCAGGAGAAAGGCCTCTGGTTTCTTCAGGAAGGTATATTTAAATACCTTTTTCATTTCATTATAGATCATCTCCCAGAATGTCTTAATCCTTGGGCACGTCCACCAAAGGTGAAAGAATGTACCTTCAGTCTCTTTACATTTCCAACATTTATTATCGGGCAGATGGTAAATTTTTGCAAGCTTGACTGGAAAGTCTGCTGTTATTTTGGCATAGAAAGCTATGGCAAAAGGTAAAGTCCAGAAAATTGGCTGAATGTAGAGGCTAAGCATGGAGGAGAGATGAATCATGTGGGGACAACAGTGCTCTTGTGCAGACAGGGTGTGCAGAACCAACATCTCTGTTGGCATCTGTTCACATTCATGGATAGTTGTTGTTTGAATGACATTTACTGCAACATGGCACTATAGCGGTTGAGATGTGACGGGGCAGGAGCTAAACTAACACATAAAATCCCAAAGTTAAAGCTACGGCAGCCATGGGAGAAAGGGCTAAGCAGTGCATCACCACTGCCTCCTATGTGTTTAAACTGCCTTAATTGTCACATCTGCATAAGGCTATTTGGGCAATAAATCCAAGGATGTTCAATTAACTTAGGTAGCAAATCAGTTTGCACTAATGTAG
Organism: Podarcis liolepis; assembly: GCF_965112155.1. Classification (NCBI taxonomy): domain Eukaryota; kingdom Metazoa; phylum Chordata; class Lepidosauria; order Squamata; family Lacertidae; genus Podarcis; species Podarcis liolepis. Next base: position 45,823,199 of record NC_139556.1, on the reverse strand, counting down.
AATAGCAGTTAGGAATTCTGGAGAAGAAAATGGGTTGCTTATTGTGGATGAGAAAACTGAGATAAGACATGTTTGCAAAGAATGATTCTGGGCCGCCTCATGTAATTAAATAAATGTTCCCTAAACTAAATCTGGGAAGGAGATGTTCTTCTGTGGAGCTGGTGGTGACACACAATCACAGTTGTTGTTCTTGTGGTAAGCTTTGCCTTGCATTAGGTTTCACTTATGGTAATTTATCACCTTTACTCTGACTTTTCACTCTTGAATGCTCCAGTGCTCTTCACCTGCCTAAGGCGTGCATTAACGCCAGCATCTGAGCCGAAGTATCTCTGGCTGTTTGACTGACTTAACCTTGGGGTGTTGGTGGGAAATGTCTTTGCTGTGATAAGCCTTGGGGCAGATTTGTTTGGATTGCAGTGAAGACAGAAACAACCCTAAGAGGGAGTATATTTAATACTTTAATTGAAGGTTTCAGATTCACAGCAGCAATTTGAAATTAAATTACATAGGCTGGAAGTGTTTCCTTTGCAATCTGCACCTGCTGGAACCAAATCAATATAAGATTGTCTTAATAACAGCAGGTAGGTTAGTTAAAGCAGTTTCTGGAATTCCTGGGTCGTAGCACCAACCGGGAAGGAGAAGCATCGCAGAGATATTATGGCAATAGTCCCTCCTTGTAAATATTTGTGGAGGGGATTTCGTCTTTGGGAAGCAAACTTGTAGAGAGTGGTTGGCAGATGGATCACTTCAGAGGCTCCTTGAAACCAAACGCTTACTTGGAGAAACTGACTGACGGACTAATCCTAAATGAATACAAAGAGTACGAACATAAGAACCCGGCAGGGTGGGAAGAAAGATCCATGTAGTCCTACCTTTCCTAGTCCAGCCTTTCCCAGCCTTGGGCCCACCAGATGTTGGGGACTACAACACACTGCAGCCCCAGCCAGCACAACTGTTTCTAAACATGGCCATACGGATGCTTCTGGGGAGCTTACAAGAAGGGCATAAAGTCCCTTGTTATTTCTCTTAGCTTCTGCTACTTGCAGATATTTTGGCTCAGACTTCATTTATTTATTTTATTTTATTGTTACATTTATATCCCGCCTTTCCTCCAAAGGGCTCTGGGTGGCCTACTCTCCTCCCCATTTAATCCTCATCGCAACCCTGCAAAGTAAATTAGGCTTGACAGATTGTGATTAACCCAAGGTTGCCCAGCGAGCTTCACGGTTGATCTGGGATTTGTTTATTTCATAAAATTTATACACCGCTTGATGTTTTAAAACACCCAACCCTCAAAGTGGCTTACAAAAAGACCAAGAAGAAAAAAAACTACAACCCTACCTTAAAACATACAAAAGTTAAAATGTGATTACCCTAAGGGTCATTGATGGGGTTTGGCTTCAAATTACAATGGCCGAAGTGCCCTGAGAAAACAATTTACTGTGATTAAAACCCAGATCTCTTGGTTAAAACATGTCTGCTCCTGTCCCTTGCCGCCCACAGTTGAGCTCATAGTGCTTCCTTAGCTTGGTGTTGCATTTTTTAAAATGCATTGGTTGCTTTAAAAATGAAGCATTTGGGGGATTAAAAAAAATAATGCAAGGGTTGTTTTAGCTGCAGCATTTTAGGATGTGCATCTCTGTTGACATGAGATCCTGGCAGCATGCTGAAGGTGTGAGCTTCTAGCTGGCTGGTGCTGGGAATTTGATAGGCTGCTTTTCTTCCTGTCAACCATGAAGGGAAGGGAGGAGAGTTGAGCTGAGTAGATGTGCATACTCAGACATGAATCTTCCTAGCCACTTCACTCCTGCGAGGCCATTTAAAATGCCCAGGGGATTCGCTGTGGAACCCGGCCACCTGCGTGGAGGTGCCTGGTTGCGCCCCTCCTCAGAATTTTGCACCCACCTCCCCCCCCCCCACAGTCCACCGCTGCGTGATGCATCTAAGATGTGTTGTTTAGAAGCTGAAAGAGGCTTTCTCAATAAATAGCTGGCAACTGTGCAGGCCTGGTACGAACTGTCAGGCACTGGCAATGGGTCTCAGTGGCTTGAAAGGGCCACAGCCCCATTCATCTCCATCCCCGCCTGGACGCTTTTCAGCAGTGGGTAGTCTTGCTGCTTTTCAATGGGGGCTAAGCTCAGGTCCCACCTCTGGTGACAGCCGGTCTTTTTAAGCTATGCAAAATGTTCTGTAGGTGTATGAAATTTATTGGTGTAGTCCAGGGAGAACTACATGATGAGGGTAACTTAGATGAGGAACAGCTTGGCTTCCATTCAAAAGTTCTGTTGTCTGTTCACCGCAGAAGCATCTTTGCATACACCACAAGTGTCCTGGGCATTCAATTTTTTATTGCTAAAGAACAGCGGCCATTTTGGTTGGCATGATCTCACATGATTCCCACCCTCCAGGCACTTTTTTGGGGATGCCATGCTACAGCACAAAATTGTGTGAGATCATGGGAACCAAAATGGCCACCGTGCTCTCACGTTAAAAATGCAGGAAGATGGCATCTGGGAAAATTGCATCCTTGATTTTGGCTTCAAAGTGTTGGAGGGTTTGTGTTTGTGAAATAACGCATGTGGCAGGGGTTGTTGGGAGCTGGGGAGCCATCAGCTCCATGGCAACCCCCCCCCAAAAAAAAGTCTGGCCCTGCAACTATTGCCACTATTTCCCTCAAAGACAAGGTGGGATTTGGAAAGCTAGGTTTTAACTGCTTAACAGCTGCTTAAGCAAAGATGAATCATCAAGCCTGTGCTGCTTTCAGGCCTTTTCTGTCATTTCAAAAGTTTGTGTTGATGTGTGCAGTTCAAAATAGGCCTTTTGGTTTTTGCGCTGGATTCAGCTGCAGTAGCCATCGATTGAACAAAGCTCGTCAAATGCTTGTGTTCTTTCAGGGAGAGAAATTCTACCTGTTGCATCGGCTCGCTCTCATCCTTGCCAGCACGCATCATTCTCAGCCCTGCTGTGACATGAAGAAACAGCTGCTATAAGCAGAACTTCCATATTTAGCGTTAAATGGGCCATATCCAGCAGACATACTCACATTGCCTTAATGTTACACTCTCGTCTAGCTTTGTAATCCAAGAGTGCTGCAATGTTTTGACAGCTTGCTCTGAGATTAACACTTACTTTTGGAGTTCCTATGCAGGCATAACATTATAGCTACTGTACTTGGATGCAGGAAGAATGTCTACACTTAGCCCTATTGTGAAAGGAAGAGTTATGACTATTATATGAGACATTTAATGGTCAAAATGGCATTTCCGCTGCCCTTTATGAGTTCTATTTAAGTGGGTGCATGTGTCTTGCATCCTGTAAATTAGGTATGCTGAAGTGGTCTGCTACAGATAGGGACTATGGCTATAATTTGTATATTGTATTTGTGCAATCTTAAGAAGAAACAAATCTGCTTCAATTTTCCCTGATGGTGATTTTCAGCTGAGAGAGACAATTGTGCTGCTTAGACCAGGGCCAGGTTTTTTGAGGTTGTGGGTATCCATCAGAAATAGAGGGAATGATTGTTAGGAGGATATGAAGTGAATGGGAAGCAGGGTTCCCTCCACCCTTTCGGCTTTCCCTTTATCCATAGGAACATCAGCTTCAACAAATCAGTGCTCTTGACTATAGTTGTTCAGGCAGCTTAAGTACCGGGTAGTTACATTAGGAGCACACATACTTCCCCATTGGTGAGATGCACGAGGCTTGCTTCAGACATTTTGAACATGTGCAAATATAAAAAGCCCACACATCCGGTTTTCACGCACCCCACTATTGTCTAGGGCCATTAACTACATAATCCTTGAGTCACTGTCCCAAATAACTGCAGCTGGCAATGTGGCAAAGTCCCTTGCAATGCTCTTATGACCCACATTTGTTCTCAGTGACTACTTAAAGAAGTGCAAAAACATCAAACAGATTAGATGGCTTTCTCTGCAATGGAAAAATTCAGGAATATATATATATATATATATATGCTTTCGTAGATTTTCACGGGTACAGGAATGCAGGTTTTGGTGTCTTCGGGTGTCTTCCCGTGTAAGAGTTGGGGTGTCTAGGCGACGTTTCGACGAGGTCTCACTCGTCATCTTCAGGCTGGTGCTTTCGGCTTCTTGTTACTGGAACAGAGCAGGATCTCAGTGTTTGAGTTCCTATAAATACTGTTGAGGGGGTGTGGTGTGTGGCCTCCAACGTTATGGGCAGAGGGGAAGTTCCCAGGGTGTGTCTTTTCTTCTTTTGTTCCTTAATTACTTGAGGGATATCTTGAGTGATTTCTTGAGTGATATTCTGAGTACCACTTAGGAGGGTGATTAGGTGTGGATTAGTTGCTAAAGCTTTCGTGTCTTGACCTCTTGAGCTTGTGAAGAGTTTTTCTGAGAAGCTGGTTGTACTGCACATAGTTGTGCTCTGGCTTGGCTTCGGGTATAGGGGCGAGCTGTGGTTTTGTGCCCTGTGTCAGCCAGATCTGTGTAGGGATTGCAGGGGGGTGCAGCATCCGGAGGTGCCACTATGGTTTGGCTACTGGATGGTGTCTGTAATTTATCTGTGGAGAGGGTCTGGGTTTGGGTCTGGTGTGGTTGATTGGAGATGGCGTTCTGTGTGCCTCTGGTTCTGGTGTCGGTTTTTGTGGGGAGGGCTAATTTCCAGATGTCTGGCAGGCGGGACGTGTCGTCACGCTTGTTCATGTTGTGAGGGTGTTTCTCTATCTCGATGGCTTCCATGATTATTCTCTTGTGGTGATGTTCCATGTTAAAGAGCAATTTGGAATCTGCAAAATTAATTTCGTGTCCTGTTTCTTTCATGTGTTGGAAAAGCGAGGAAGTTTTTTCTTCTTTTTTGACGGCATTCTTGTGTTCTGCGATACGTGCATTTATTCGTCTGTTTGTTTGTCCAATGTACGTGGCTGGGCAGACTTTGCAGGGTATTTCATAGACCCCTTGGTTTTCCAACTGGATTTTATCTTTGGGGTTTCTGAGGATATTGGCTATTTTTTGGTTGGTGCAAAAGGCTGTTTTGATATTGTGTTTATGGAGGATTTTGCTAATTTTATCTGTAGTGCCCTTGATATATATATATATATATATATATATATATATATATATATATATATATATATATGCTTTCGTAGATTTTCACGGGTACAGGAATGCAGGTTTTGGTGTCTTCGGGTGTCTTCCCGTGTAAGAGTTGGGGTGTCTAGGCGACGTTTCGACGAGGTCTCACTCGTCATCTTCAGGCTGGTGCTTTCGGCTTCTTGTTACTGGAACAGAGCAGGATCTCAGTGTTTGAGTTCCTATAAATACTGTTGAGGGGGTGTGGTGTATAGCCTCCAAAGTTCTGGGCAGAGAGGAAGTTCCCAGGTTAGTGTGCCTTTTCTTCTTTTGTTCATTAATTACTTGAGGGATATCTTGAGTGATTTCTTGAGTGATATTCTGAGTACCACTTAGGAGGGTCATTAGGTGTGGATTAGTTGCTAAAGCTTTCATGTCTTGACCTCTTGAGCTTGTGAAGAGTTTTTCTGAGAAGATGGCTGTACTGCACTTAGTTGTGCTCTGGCTTGGCTTCGTGTATAGGGGCGAGCTGTGGTTTTGTGCCCTGTGCCAGCCAGATCTGTGTAGGGATTGCAGGGGGGTGCAGCATCCGGAGGTGCCACTATGGTTTGGCTACTGGATGGTGTCTGTAATTTATCTGTGGAGAGGGTCTGGGTTTGGGTCTGGTGTGGTTGATTGGAGATGGCGTTCTGTGTGCCTCTGGTTCTGGTGTCGGTTTTTGTGGGGAGGGCTAATTTCCAGATGTCTGGCAGGCGGGACGTGTCGTCACGCTTGTTCATGTTGTGAGGGTGTTTCTCTATCTCGATGGCTTCCATGATTATTCTCTTGTGGTGATGTTCCATGTTAAAGAGCAATTTGGAATCTGCAAAATTAATTTCGTGTCCTGTTTCTTTCATGTGTTGGTAAAGAGAGGAGGTTTTTTCTTCTTTTTTGACGGCATTCTTGTGTTCTGCGATACGTGCATTTATTCGTCTGTTTGTTTGTCCAATGTACGTGGCTGGGCAGATTTTGCAGGGTATTTCATAGACCCCTTGGTTTTCTAACTGGATTTTATCTTTGGGGTTTCTGAGGATATTGGCTATTTTTTGGTTGGTGCAAAAGGCTGTTTTGATATTGTGTTTATGGAGGATTTTGCTAATTTTATCTGTAGTGCCCTTGATATAAGGAAGGAGGGCCATGCCATTGTTTTCTTCTGTGTCTTGGTTTTTGGGGGGTGTTTCTTTTTGGATTAGCTTCGTAACCCTGTTTTGCTGGTATCCGTTGGCGATTAACACATTTGAGAGATTCTGTAACTCAGTTGTCAAGTGGTCTTTGTCAGCCAGGCGTTTGGTTCTGGAGATGAGAGTCTTGGCTACGGAGTTTATTTGTGCAGGGTGGTGGTGTGATTGTGCATGTAAGTAGCGGTTGGTGTGTGTTTTTTTCCGGTAGATAGTGTGTCCTAGGGAGCCATCAGGTTTTTTGTAGATTAGGACGTCAAGGAAGGGAAGTTGGTTGTTGGCTTCTATTTCCATAGTGAATTGTATTTTGGGGTGTAGGCTGTTGAGATGTGTGAGGAAGTTATCTAGTTTTTCCTTCCCGTGTGGCCAAATTACAAAGGTGTCGTCAACATATCTGAGCCAAAGTTTGGGTTTGTGTTCTGACTTGTCTAAAGCATTGGTTTCAAAGTGTTCCATGTACAGATTTGCGATGACCGGTGAGAGGGGTGATCCCATAGGTGCTCCTTCTATCTGTTTGTATCTTTGTCCATTGTGGATGAAGTACGTGTTGGTTAGGCAGTGGTTGGTCAGGTCCAGGATGTATTCGGGGGGATTGTGTTTGTTTTGAATGTCTGTCAAGGCTTCATTAATGGGCACTTGTGTGAAGAGAGATACAACATCGAAGCTAACAAGTAGGTCATCGGGATGTAGGTTTTGCTTCTTTATTGTTTCTATGAACTGGAAGGAGTTTGTAACGTGTGAAGCGATAGATTCTGCATAGGGCTGAAGTTGCTTAGCGAGAAATTTAGCGAGATTTTGTAGAGGTGAGCCTATGGAGCTGACTATTGGTCTGAGTGGTGTTCCTTCTTTGTGTATCTTGGGGAGACCGTAGAGTTTGGGGCATCTGGATGATTTTTTCTCTGGGGATGATTCTTAGCTGGATTTCTTCACTGATAGGAGAGGCTTTTATTTTGGATTTGGTGGTTTTTTTCCAGATAGGTGGTGGGATCTGTTTTTATAGGTTGGTAGGTAGGGTCTTGGAGTAGATTTGATAGTTTTGCTTGGTAGTCCGATGTGTTCATCACAACAGTGGCATTACCTTTGTCTGCTGGGAGGATGATTATGTTGTTGTCTTTCCTCAGGTTGGTGAGTGCTTTCTGTTCTTCTTTGTGTAAATTGCTTCTGGGTGGTTTGCTGGAGCAGAGGATGTTGGTGACTTCAAGTCTGATTTTATTGGCTTCATCTGGGTTGATTTTGGTTAGGCTAGCTTCGACTCCGCATATGATGTTTTCCGTGGGGATGCGTCTCGGGGCGACTGCAAAGTTGAAACCTTTGGAGAGTACTTTGGTTTCAGTTGAGGTGAGGATCCTGTCTGATATGTTATGTACTGTTTGTTTCATGGGTTGTTGTGGAGGGTGGCTGGGCTTCTGGCGTTTCTCTAGTTTGTGGAGTTTGTTGGTGTGTGTGTCTGTCTTATGTGAGGACTCAGTTTCAGCTCTCCAAACGGCTAGTTGTTTGCATTTGTCCCAGAGTACAGGGTGGATTTTGTTACAGAGTTTGAGGTGAAGAGTGAGCAGATCTTTGTTGGTTTGGTTTAGTAGGTATCTTTTCTTATGTAGTTCGTTTCTGATTAGGGATAGTTCAGTTCGTTTCAGGATCCTTTCGGTAGCTGGGGTTTTAGAGTGGAATTTAAGTTGGAAGCATGTGGGAATTAAGTTGTTGTCTCGGCAGTTGCGTAGGAACAAGAGATCACATAAGATGGTGGCTCTTCGGATTTCTAGTTTCTCGTAGGTTCTTGTCAGCTGGAAGGTTTCCTCCCCGTAGAGGTGAGATATTTGCTTTCGTAGATTTTCACGGGTACAGGAATGCAGGTTTTGGTGTCTTCGGGTGTCTTCCCGTGTAAGAGTTGGGGTGTCTAGGCGACGTTTCGACGAGGTCTCACTCGTCATCTTCAGGCTGGTGCTTTCGGCTTCTTGTTACTGGAACAGAGCAGGATCTCAGTGTTTGAGTTCCTATAAATACTGTTGAGGGGGTGTGGTGTATAGCCTCCAAAGTTCTGGGCAGAGAGGAAGTTCCCAGGTTAGTGTGCCTTTTCTTCTTTTGTTCATTAATTACTTGAGGGATATCTTGAGTATATATATATATATATATATGATGTGAATGAAATGTGATTTATCACAATAAGGGAGCCAATTTAATGTCTTTTTAAAAAATATAGCAAAAAAAATAATACTATAGTACAAACAGAACTTGGGTCATTTTGCAATTGTGTGAACTTCTGCTTGGTTTTGCAGTCCTGGTGAATGTGGGACTGTTTCTAATCTCTACGGGCAGTTAATTATTGGATTTTCTTGAATGATGACAGGTAGGGCAAAGCCTTGCTGTTCTATGAAGAATGGGGACTTCATTTCACACCAGTAGTAAAAGAGGTGATATGTACATTTGATAGCTGAGCCTAATGCAGCTCAACAACCGTAAATTGTATCAGTTACATAATTTTGCAAACTGTACCCATAAAAAGCTACTATCTCTGAGAATGTCTGTTTGATGAGAGAATCCTGCTGCCACCCTCTGGGAAATGGTTGATAGTGAATCATCACATATTTCAGGTTGAAAAAAGGGGGGCGGGTAATGTCTACTGTGAACGTAAACTCAATTTTCCTCTGTCTCATTCATCACCACTGTTTATAACAGTAGGGCATTGTCTTTCAACTTGATTTTCATTGTCTTGAATATTTTTATTTTAAAAAAATGCAATTTAATATGTTAATCAGAGCTAGTAACTCACCTAGCTATTACACATAGTACAACTTATATAAAATGTAAGTATCTTACATTTCTGGTTGGTTGTGCAGAAATAACTCTTTCCAAAGGGCTGGCTTGACCATTAGGCAACATGAGGCGACTACCTCAGGCGGTAGATTTTATAGGGGCTTGGCAGCATTGATAGCCCTCTGGCTATTCCTTCTAAGACCTCTGGCCATTCCCATCTGCAAAGCCTGCTCCGGCCACTCTGTGCTGCTGTCTTAGGAGTGGTGGTAGGAATAAGATTCAACTGCCATTCTAGCTGACTTCTTTGCCTGGAATGGGGAAGGGCATCATTTTGTCCATCACCTCAGAGTATCTTGGGCCAGCCTTGTTGAAATACAACTTTGGTTTGGATCCTTAGGTACTCACTTTTTAATTCAAGGGAGATTTCCCAATGAGCCCCCATCTCCCAGGAGTAGATTTTCTGTGAGGAATGCAGAGGTAAGGGAGACAGAAGCAAAACTTCATTCAGTGAACACCAACTCTGTTCCTTCACAGACAGAAAGTTAAGGTTCAAGCCTTTGTTTCAGACAAGAGTTTTCCCCAGCCCCACCTGGAGACACCAGGGATCAAACCTGGGAGAGGGACCTTCTACCACAGATCTAACAGATCTATCTATGATAAAAAACATTCCTTCCAGTAGCACCTTAGAGACAAACTAAGTTTGTTATTGGTATGAGCTTACAGGTTTGTGCTGAGTAGCACTTTCCCCTTAGTGCCAGAATTTGAAATGCAAATGTCTGAAGTGAGCCTTCGTTGTACAAGCTTCCGCACAATATGGAACCCTGCATAATCTTGTATTCTGATTGCATGGAAGCCTCTATGCAAAAGGACTCCTCTTCCTTCAAGACTCATTGCAATCACCGGTGCCAGGGGGTTGAAACTACTTGCAACTGGTTCACTCCTCTCATGGGTGTACAGTTAAACCATGAGTAGAACCTCCACTATTGGAGGCAGTGTGCTTACGAATACAGTTGCTAGAAACTGCAGGAGGGAGCTGTTTAGCTCTGGTCCTGCTTGTGTGCTTCCCATAGGCATCTGGTTGACTGCTGTGAGATCTGAATGCTGGACTAGATATATCACAGACCTGATCCAGCAGCGCTGTGCTGATATTATTCTTTTAGAACACCTGAATGATGTTATTCTTTTAGAACACCTGATTAAGGCTATTCTTTGCATGCAAAGTATTATTTCCATCACTGGGCCATGACCTTTTACTTCAGTGCTAGCCATATTGTTCAAGCTGCAACAGAAAAGCAACAATAAATTACAGTACAGTACCTAAGGATTTTCACATGTGTTTTTCCACCAGATGTTTCTAGAATTCCTCTGTCACCATCCTAGCATCTGTTGTGTGATTGTTAAAGTATCCTGGTCAGAGTCTCTTCATCCTCCTTACACTGTGTAGAAATATAAATGCTAAACTAGAGGCTGGATCAGCTGTGTTAGGTCCTTCCTTTCCAATATTTACAGTTGAAAACAGGTAGCAGAAGTGATGAGAACGGCAAGTATAAACCATATAATGCAAAGGGACCCAGTCGATCCTTTTACCGGGACTCATCAATTTTCAGGATACGTTCTGACAGCTTTTCCTCCTGCTGGCTGTAAAATAGCCGAGCAAAAGAGTTTGCTAAGGGGTGATATTTCATGCCTCTAAAATTTTCTCACAGTCGAGAAATTCTGAAAGAGCATGTGTTCTGTATTTCTCCTTAAAAGGGGACAGTGGGTTAATTTGTCTCACTGTTATTTATTGGTTTACTTATTCGACTAACAGCTTTGCTGCTTTTGATTGGGAACATTATTATTTTTTGGTAAAAAAAGAAAGGGGGGGGGACGAATTTCTGAATTGCAAAAGTTCATAGCCAAAGGAGGATTTGAACCCTGGCCCCACTATAGCACACATGGTGCACAGTTCATCCATTCCCATTGGTGGAGAAAGGTATGGTAATTTTTTACGCCTGACTTAAAGTAATCATTTAGATTTTGAATTTGCTACAAAATATAGGAAGCCCTGCTTTTACCCAAACATCTGATACAGCAAGAAAGTGTGTATGTAAATGCACATACACAAACATGTTTCTATTATTTTGCTTATATAGCATGCTCTTTTGATGATATCACAAGCTTATACTTGCCTTCTTAGATGTAAAAACACCCTGAGTTCAAGGGGACTTGCTCTCAGGTGAATGGGTAGAGGGTTGCCATCTTAAGTGCTTATTTCATTGGTCAGAACACACAAATACAGTAAACTCAAAGAAAATCCCCTCTTGTCAATGTAAAGGTCCCTGTGAATCTGGAGAGGAAGAATCAAAAAATCATGTTCTTATGCATTGCTCTTTTCATTGCGATGTACATAAGATTTAAAAAAACCCTTTTTGCAGAAATTCCCGGGACAATCAGATGGATTGGCTGTTGCATGTAAAACTTGCCAGGGACTTTTGTAAATTTATAATTTCATTGTTTTATGTCAGAGTGGCTGGGGCAACCCAGTTTGATGGACTGGGTACAAGTAGTAGTAGTAATATGGTACAGTTATTAGTAATTTTATTGCCGTGGTTTCCTATTTTGTTTTGTTTGGTACTATTTTATATATTTGAATGGACTTTCTTTTTGAACACTGACCATTGACCATGATAAAGAGATGGATTGATGTAAGGAGTAGGCTCCTTGCATTAATATATACCTTTATTGTTAAATTGTTTTTAAAATACGTGGTAGGTACCTGTCCCTGATTAATAGACAGAAGGCAAATGCTAGCTTAGATATATGCATGTATATTATTCAGTTTTGTGTTAGCCCCAAGCCATGTTTTGATGGATAGCAGGGTGATTATTTCGACATACAGAGCAGGGCTAGACTCCTGGCTGGCCTTTGTTTTAACTTTCTGTTGTCAATTTATTTCTGCCCTTCCCAAACCTAATGTTATCTCATCATAAAGAGCTGGCAGCAGAATGGCTGGAAGCCTGAACTTTAAGCATAGCACTTGTGATGTATTGAGCACTAATTGCTTAATGTGATCGGGTCTGTTGATCATGGTCTTTGCTACAAAAACTAGATGGATAACAGTTTAATGTAATATGCCTTCACAGGTATTGTTCTAGAGTATTCTTCCATGCAGGGGGGGAAATGTCCTGGAATTGGCTAGTGCACTTAGTTTGGCTGCAGTCGTCAATGTGCTTATGTAGAATAAATACCATATCTAGCTGCAATTAATGGGGCTTCTAAGTGAGCATGCTAACAAACTTCTGCACTTCAATTAATTACTCAGAATCTTATCACGCCCACAACATATGAAAACCTCTTAAGGTCTTGAAGTTCAGCAAGCAGAAGTTTAATCAAAATTATTTCTCATATTCTCTTAGGTTATTTGTTTAAAGCAGAGATGAGGAACCTGTGGCTATCCAGATGTTGGTCATGCTGGCTGGAGCTGCTGGGAGCTGGAGTCCAGCAACATCTGGAGGGTTGCAGGTTTCCCATCCCTGATTTAAGACTCCAAAACTATACTCTCCTATTCAAGAGTAAGCCCAAGTGACCTGGAGAGCTGGTATGGTGTAGTGGTTAGAGTGTCAGACTGAGCTACCAGGGTTCAAATCCCCACTTAGCCATGAAGCTGACTGGGTGACCTTAGGCCAGTCATAGCCTCTCTGCCTAACCTCCTTCACAGGGTTGTTGTGAGGATGAAATGGGGAGAGAGATAACCATGTACACAACCTTGAGTTCCTTGGAGAAAGGGTGGGATATTACTGTAAATAAGTGGAACTTAATTCTATGTGGGCCTGATTCCCATATTTTCTCCACTTCTTTTTCAAGGTACCGTAACCATGGAAATTGGGCCTACAGACCTGTGTGCACATATAGGCCTGATATAAAAGGCATGAGTAGATAATAATCTTAAGCAATAATAACTGAATCAGAACAATGATACTGCTATATAAGGTTTGGACAATATAAATCATTGCTATATTATTTTATCAGGTAGTTCAGAAGTGGTGAGAAGTAGCGTTTTGTCAAAAAAAATTCCTTCAACCATTCTCAATCAATTCATGAGAAAAGAAATTGCATTCAAGAATTATCAAAAGGAATAGAAAACCTCTGTGAAATTCTTATGGGTGGGTGCAGGGTTTTTGTCACACTCCCCTCACTTTTGAGATGGCCAAAGCGTCTGAGGGTCCCTTCTTTCGTTCTGCAAGGCATCTCAGCTCTCTTCAGCCTCCCCAGTTGTACTGTATATGCTGAGGTAATTCCTCCCATGGGGAATTTTCAGATCAGGAAGTGCAGGCAGCCAGGGAAGCTGCAGTGTGCTGAAGAAATGTTTACAAGAAGAAAAAAAACATCCACACCACTCATGGACAGTGATAAGGTGGACTAAAAAACCCACACCCCATTCTAAATTCAAGGAAATTCTAAAGTGTCCCGAGAATAAAGCAGAAAAAATGGAAACCTCCTTCTCAATATACGGGAATATTTTGAGAAATTTGAAGGACAGATTTTGGCACTAGTAAGAATTGACAAAATCTTGTGATGTGTATTAACATGGGCAGACTTTTATTATTATAATGCCCTAAGGTGAAGCCTAATGACAATCTTGTTTTGTTTTTTGTCTTCGAGAATACTTCAGAAAGTAATTAAAAAATCCATTACAGGAAAGACGGACTGGAAATGTAAACAGGGCTTGTCTTTGCACCGGATGGTGTCATATGTTCTGGTCTGTGGCACAAACAATATCTTCGAAATAATTGTACCAGTATTTCCTAAGGTACCTTTTAACCAACCAGAAACTTTTATTAGGCTCTTCGTTTTATCCTTAGAGCCACAATTTCTCAGATTGTTCCCTGTTTCACTGGTGCCCTCAATCCTTTGACACCTGTAAATAAATATGTTGCCAGTGCCATTGGGCCAATGCTAGAGTGCAGCTTCCCCTTACACAGATTTGAATGGGTCTTGAGCACTGAAGCACATCCTGCCTCCCACCACTGTTGCATAGCCCAGAGGCTGCAAACAACTGAAGAAAAAGGCAATTAAACGTATCACTTCAGAAAAGCCCGAACAACTTCACCATATTAAAAATAATTACAGAAGGAAAACAAGTGGAGTTTTGACAAGAGTAAGCAACAACCTGAACAAATTAAAGGAGATTTGTAGGAATTATTTATAGCAACAAAAGTTGGTGGTTTTTTTTTAATTCTTCAGGAGTGGGGTGATCTGCCAAATTGTTATGCAACAATCACCAAGACCGATGAATGAATCTCAGCTCTGCAGAAGAGTATATTTAATTACTTTAACTTTAGCCCATTTCTACTTACTAGACAAATGAGACAGAGACACCACCCACAAAGTCTGGTAAAATGTCACTGCATCAAGCGGAAGGCAGTTGCAAGAATATTGCTGAAATGAATCTGAGGCTTCTCCATAAAGATAATATCCATTGAATAAAGGGGATGTGAACATAGCCAAAGCTGTACCTACAAAGCCTCTTGGATTTTGTCAGAGATACTTAGCAGCATACATTTGTTGCAGCTTTCAGGCTGCCAAATTACATTTTAAAGTTTCCATGGAGGAGATGCCAGAACTGATGTCTAGTGCTGGGAAGAAAGTGCCAGGGAGCTAAAACCTAGGACTCTAGCAAAGGGACCAAACGGCTTTATTCTCTGTGACAGAGAATTCTCATAGTTTCCCAGAAAAGGAAAGTCCTTGCCTGTGTTCTCTACTGTGCACCAGGGCCACTTCTACAGATAGCCAAAAAGTATTTTGTAGCTCCTAGTCCTCAGGGGACATTTGTTGATATTAAAGGCCAATTGGGTCCTTTGGGGTCCATTTAAAAAAAAATACAATTGCCGTTATGAATGAAGTAAGCTGTCTTACTATTTATTTAGCATTTCTTGCCAAAACAGACTTCTAACTAACCAGTTTCCAAAATAAAAAAGCAATCACATCATTAATAAAACAACAACAGCAACACAGAAATTTAAAATGCAGAATAATTAAAATTCACAAGAAAGCAATCATATTGAAACAAAAATGTAAACATCTAGAATTAAGAAATCAAACGGTTCCATTAAAGCAACACAGCCACTCAAACAAGCAACTCAAGTCAAGAGAGCAAAAGGAATGTCTGTGCAAACAGGTGCATCTTCAAAATATGGTGGAATGGCAATACTGATAGCATCTCTCATATTTCAGGGGGGAGTGCATTCCACAACATTAGTGCCACCAGTCAAGAAACCACAAGCTCCATGTCACCACAAGCACTTACCGGTATGTGGTGGTTTTCACCAGAAGGGTAGGAGATCAACATTTTAATAAAATTAATATAAGGATGTTCACTTTGGCCAGGCCCTTTGGTTTGCAAAAACTGAGCTGTCTGCATGCTGGCTCCATTGTCCATTTTATTTATTTCTAGGCTGCTTTTCCAGGCAGTGCCCACCCATCTCACCACACAAAAAAGGCTACCAAATAGCAACAGTGCAAAACCTAAAACCTCCCGGCACATATAAAAGCCAATTAAAAACATACCCAGCCAACCACTTAAGAATGTTTTCCACAGCAACATCAAGCCACAGCTCAAACAGTACAGCTAATCTCAAAGCAAAATCAGCACCCCTGAATCTCTTTGTCTTAAAAAAAAATATTGTTGTCTTTAATGCAACCCTAAACATTGTTACCTGGGAGTGAGACCCATTGAACTCAATCAGACTTGTGTCTGAGCAGACATGGATTACACTGTTTGTCTGCCATGTCAATGTAACATTTACATTAGCAAGATAATGAATTTTCTGCTTTATTCTATCCTACCTTTCACAACATTCTCCCCACCAGAGGGGAGAGCACTGGGCCTGGACCCTTCCCTCATACGCGGGTGGGTGTCGCCTTTGACACTGCGCCCAGTCTCCTGGCCCACAGGATGCTTCTAGTGACATCTCAGAGCAAGAAGCCAAACAGAAGGAATCAGAATAATGGGGAATAACATTCTGGCTCAACTTTTGGATCAGGCAGCTCATGCCAGATTAAGTACCGTATTTTTCGCTCTATAACACGCACCCGACCATAACACGCACGTAGTTTTTAGAGGAGGAAAATCCGTAGGCATGCCACCCGTAGGCATTCCCTCCATAACACGCACACACATTTCCCCTTACTTTTTAGGAGGAAAAAAGTGAGTGTTATGGTGCAAAAAATACGGTAATTTAGTGCTTGTGAAACCAGAAAAGGCAAAAGCAGTGGAGAATTACCTTATACAGATGGGCAGTTAGGTGGGAAGGTAACTGAACAAGGGTTGATAGAAATACTTGAAAAAGTGAGTCAGCAAACTGACAAGAAAACAGCTGTAAAGTTCAACAGAAGGAAAGTTTTGGATCCTGATGAGGAAGATCAATTGGTGAAATGCAAATCATCTAGATGAAAAATTTAAAATGATTATATGTATACACACACACACACGAAAATAGCCTTGAATTGCTCATTCATGCCACAGCAGAGTAGAGCATGAGTCACTGTAATACAGTCGGTATTTGTGTCTTCGATAGTTTGCATTTGTTATTATTTGTTTGCACTGCCAACACTATTGGACTGTAGCGTCCCAAACACTTAAGGCAATGTTACATTTCATCACTCGCAAGATGCTGTCAGTATCGCCTAAGAAGGAGTATACATGTATCTATTTCACTACTGAGATATATGTTCAAAACATGCCCCTCCAATCTCCTGCAAATAAAACCCAGGAAGCATTCATTTTTATATTAAAATAGATGCCATATATGCTTTTCTTAAGCAGCATCTTCACGAGCACAACATACTATCGTAAGCAATCCTTAAGGTCAGGCAATAGAAATGTTGTTTTTTTTTTAATTTAATGTGAGAATGTTTTCGGCAAGGCACAGTGACTTGCTTTTGAAATATTGATTTGCCACTAGCTCATAACATTTTATCTGTTTTTGTGTTTTATGATTCTTATGCTTCAGTTAGTCAGGTGCCCAGAATGCTGTGGTTCATGAACATTATAAAAAATTAATGCATTGTGTTTTTGTTATGAAAACTATTTCCAGGCATTCTATAATAGTAGCCAAAAGAGAATAGAATATGTTTGAGCTCATTTGGAGGGGAGACTGCACATGAACATCCATTACCTTGTCATTGCTGAGAGATTGTCTTCAGTATGCATGACTTACCTGTTGTTTTACAATCAAGCAATTCTTTGGCGAGTAATTTCAAAACATCTGTAAATAAGTGGGGCTTCTATTTACCTTAGAGCCAAGCTAGATGAGACACCATGCACAACCTTAGCAATTGTATGAATTTTTTAAAAAGCAAACAGCAGGTGTAGAGGGCCTGAACTGGATTAGCACCCTGGATGGGGATAAAGGGCTTTATTTCATTAGCACCCAATTGGACGGTCCTAAGCCCAATTGGGGGCCCTTCACTTTCACTGAAGAAAAAAAGCTCCCATTTGCACCAATGAAAGTTTTTCTTCCAATGCAAGTAGAAGGCAGAGGGCCCCTGTTCTGGATCAGGACTCCAA
The DNA here is from genome assembly GCF_965112155.1 of Podarcis liolepis. Taxonomy (NCBI): domain Eukaryota; kingdom Metazoa; phylum Chordata; class Lepidosauria; order Squamata; family Lacertidae; genus Podarcis; species Podarcis liolepis. Next base: position 45,805,632 of record NC_139556.1, on the reverse strand, counting down.
TCTGGATTGGCCCTTCATATCTGCTGTTTACCTTTTTTTGGAGGCATTCATATGATAGCTCACTGACTGAATGGTATCTCCTCTAGTTCAGCTCTGGGTCTATACATTCAGAGAATTAGACAGCAATGTGTAGAATATTTCCAGATAGGAATTTGTCTAATCCTCTTTTCAAGTTGTCCAACTTGGTGGTCATCACCATTTCTTGGGGGAGAATCTAACAATGTGCTGTGTGAAATACCCCATGAGCATATATGTGAAATTAGTAAATTTTTTGCAACATGTATCACTTGTTTATGTTGAATTGCATTTGCCATCTTACAGCCTATGCTGTCAGTCTGGAAAGGTCCTTTTGGAACTCTATGCAATTCCTTTTTTTGTTTTAACCACCCATGAACAGTTTTGTATGATCAGCAAATTCGGCTACCTCACTTTTCTCCCTTAACTCTACAGTAGTTCATTTATGAATAAGTTAAACAAAAAACCAAATGCTAACATTGTTCCATGGTGGACTCCACTTTCTATGTCCCTCCATTGGGAGAACTGTCCATTTATTCCTACTGTGTACTTCCTGTTGCTTAAGCAGTACTTGATCCACCCAGAGGACCTCTCATCTTGTTCCCGGACTGCTCCAAGATTCAGGACTCTTTGGTGAGGTACTTTGTCGAAAGCTTTTTGAAAATCCAAGAACATTATGTCACTGGGAAAAAGCAGGCACCTGTTTCAAAACTTGTTTGGAAAAACCTACATAGATCTGCCTGCTACCTGCTCAGTATTGCCATAACAAATATATTGAAAAGCCGCTATTGTGTTTGGATCTGGGAGGGTATCCAAGAAAGTCTGGGTAAATAATTGCAGCAACTCTTATATCATGTCTTATACCTTGCCTGAGGTGAGTAGCAATTGTTCCCAGACAGGTTCCAGTCACAGGAAGGGTTCTGCTACCCACTTTCTTTGGGGTTTATGTTCAAATATGATCAGAGAACCATTCCCCTTTCTCTTCTTTTGACATAGTGAGGGCATGTGCAGCAAGGCTTGACCTCTTCTTCAGTAGGCTTTCCTGGGCCCAAGGAAGGGAATTACAGTGACTAATTAAACTTGTATCTATCATCCTGTTGTGATAAGAGGATTGGCAGAGGGATCAACTGCTAAACCCTTGCTTCACCTTCTGGCTTCAAGGGAAGTGCCAGACCAGAGGGGATGTCTGCCAAGAGAGCAGCTGCTTTCGAGCACAATCCCATTCATACCCGAGTCTTGTTGAGTTCAAAGAGTAAGTGTACTTAGGAGTCCTCAAATGCAACGCCCCTCAAATATAGAACAACAACACTTTATTACAGTCATAGACCAGCATAAGGAGGGAAGGATACAATCTTTTAAAATCATTTAAAATATAAAAGCACACACTAAAAGGAGTTAAAACAGAATATCTATCTATCATCTATCTATCTATCTATCTATCATCTATCTATCTAATCTATCTATCTATCTATCTATCTATCTATATCTATCTATCATCTATCTATCTATCTATCTATCTATCATCTATCTATCTATCTATCTATCATCTATCTATCTATCTATCTATCTAAAGAATCCAAAAGAAGCTAAGAAAGTCTAAAAGAAGGGTTAGGAACCTCAGACAAGAGTGAAAGAGCACAAAAGGCTAGTATATATAAGACCACAGATATCCGTCTACAGAGCACTCCAATACGAGTGCCCATTATATCTACTTTGTGGCACAGGTCATCATTATCTGTTGAATCTTGAGCGCTGCTGTGCAGAATCTGGCAACGTCATATGTTATAGCAGGATCGGCATCTGAAAGCAGCAGGGAGGTATAGAATTGTCTTGTGGACCCTGGGTACTTATGCAGTGATGATAAGATGAGACTAGTACGAATGTCTGTATAATAAAGACACTGGAGAAGCTCATGCATTGTTGTTTCTATTTGTACAGAGTCACATTTGTCCACACAGCACTGCCTCTCCAGATAAGCAATCTTCCTGTATCGGCCTTCAAGGACAGCTGAGGGGAGGGCATGACATCAAGCCAAGGTCAAGGCCCTCCAGTGCTTAGGGACTTCTAGTTTAGCTAGATATGCCATAGGGAGCACAGAGTACTGGAGGATTCATTGGCAATAAAAGTTGGGGTCCTGGCTAGATCCAGTTGGCACTCAGTGTCTGCAACATGTTGTTTTATTAGAACTTTGGCCTGATTGTATCTCATGCCGAGTAGAAAACCTGGAGAGAAGCCCAGGGTTGAGATTTTAGTTACTACAGCCTGTTTCCATGTGGATTGAAAATCATCGTTCATAGTTAGTGGGGCAAGGCCAAGGGGAAATAAAGATATTCCGAGCCAGTAGTTGAGTATGGTCACCCACACTCTAGGCTCCACTTTTATGAAACCTGTTTCTAGTCTCAGGGTGGCATTAGAGACACATTTTGGGACTTGAAGGGCTGATCTTAGAAATTTGTACAGCTTCTAGAAGTGCAAAATTAGAGAAGGGGCCCAGCTGGGCACCATAGAGAAGTTGTGCTGTTGGTTTGGCTTCAAATAGTTTGAGTGCTGCAGGTATATAGTGGCCACCTCTTGTTTTAAGAAATTTAAGGATATAGTTCAGTGTCAATGATGGGTGCTTATTCTGGTTCTCCTTGTCTTCTAATAACTACTCAGTTATTTACTTACCCATTAATTGGAGCTAGAACAAGGCCAAGTGAGGACACATCTTCCTAATAAGGGAGGGAAGATAAGTGGGGGGCAAAGGTGACAAAGGGATGCGAGAGCATAGGCTGATCACAGGGAAACGGAGCAGGAAGCATGCAGGACCAGCTCTAACGGTAGGCAGAGTGAGGTGTAAGAACAGGGATGGGGAACTTGTGGCCTTCTGGATGTTGTTGGACTCCTGGGCCCAGCCAGCATGGCCAGTGATCAGGATGAAGGGAGTTGCCATGCAGCAACTTCAGCAGTGGCAGCTGGTGCCCACTGGGACTTGGGGGTTGCCCAACAGTAGGAGGAGCCCCAGTCAATCACAGGCAGAGACAACTAATTCTGGTTTTGTCCCCAGCTTCCTCCTCCTAGCCAGTGTGGTGTAGTGGTTAAAGAGCGGTAGACTCGTAATCTGTGGAACCAGGTTCGCGTCTCCGCTCCTCCACATGCAGCTGCTGGGTGACCTTGGGCTAGTCACACTTCTTTGAAGTCTCTCAGCCCCACTCACCTCACAGAGTGTTTGTTGTGGGGGAGGAAGGGAAAGGAGAATGTTAGCCACTTTGAGACTCCTTCGGGTAGTGATAAAGCGGGATATCAAATCCAAACTCCTCTTCTTCTTCTCCCTGGTGAGTTCTTCAAAGACAACAAGACAGCCAGGTTCTAAGTAAGAAGGCAGGTGGGTGGAGGCTGGCGAAGGGCAGACTGAGGTTGGTGGGGCATCAGCCTCCACTGATGTGGTGGTTCACAGGTTCTCCATTCCCATGTTAGGCTATAGAACTGCCCTTTATCTGCTAAGTGCCAATGTCAATGAAATATTTGGTTGCTAGCCTGGACAGCTTCTGCAAATGGAAGAACTATCTTATCCAGCAGCAAATTGTATTGGGCTAGCTTTGGAACGGGACAGCCTCCTGTCCTACTGGTTTCCATGAAGCAGGTGGGAGGAGAAGAAAAAATGAGTAGCAGTTGAAATCTCAAGGAACACATGAATGCTGAAATTTTCAGGATTCTAGGTAGAACCACAAAACACACACACACAAGTGCTCAGGAACATAGGAAGTTGCCTTACACTGAGGCAGGCTATTGGTCCATCTTCCTCAGTATTGTTTTATACTGTTTGGCAGCAGCTCTCCAGGGTGTCTGATAGAAATATTTCCCAGCCCTATGTAGGGTTAGAACCTTGGGACGTTCTGTATTTAAAGCAGTTTCCCTATCACAGAGTTATGGCTTTCCCCTAGATATTAGGTCTTCATAGATATTCCATAATTTGGTTTCCAACTGCAAGGAGAGGTTATAGCCAGGTGGCAGAAAACCCATATCCCACATGGTTCCAGTGCTCTATGTGAGGACAGCAGGACTGGGACCTCTGCTGGAGACCCTAAGAGGGAAGCAGCCAATAACAGATGACTTTACTGAGCTTGAGATAACATTGGGCTGCGTAAGGATGAGCATATTTCCCCCCCGTGCTCTTAATTCTTAAAAATGTAGAAAGGATCAATTTACTGCTTCATCATCTTAGTGATATAATAGAAACAAGGAATTCTTACACAGTGTCACTCTTCCAGCCACCCTTCCCATGTGTGTTGAGGATATTCTGATTTACAGTAAATAATAAGACACACAAATGAGATCAGTAGGGTTCCCCCCCTTTCTTTCTTTTGTATCACAGCAGTAAGATTCTGGTGGAGACACCTGTCTTCCTTGTCTACTTAGCAGGTGAAACAGCTCTAGAGCGCATTTACTGTCAACAATGTTCAAAGCAAATATAAAATGATGTGAAGCCAAACAAGGTCACCTTTGATGACTTAGAGAACCGTTGTGATTGGAAAGAATGCTGTCACATTGGAAAGAAGCTCATCGGATAGGCCTTGTGTATATATGTATTTTGTCTGTGTTTATAGTTTTATTTGCCCATTCATGCCTTTTAAAGGAGAGATCTTTATATTAGAATGAGGCATTCTAATTCCTCTGTATTTCAGTTGCCTTAGTGCATGCAGCCTCCTTATATTGAATCTGTAATGGAAATTCCTAAAGAGGCAATATTTGGGGAGGGTCAGGAAGCAATGTTCCTCTCCCTGTATCTCAGATCACTTGTGATTATTCCCCTAGGGCAGCTATAGCACTGGTTATGATGAGGTATGAAAAGTAATCACAACAAGCTGAAATGTGCTGTTTGGGAACAATTTGCTCTTGTATATCTAGGCCTTTGAACCTCGCTGCAGATTTTGTCTCTGAAATCTCTCTCCAACCCACAAAATATGAAAGTTGCCCCTGTGCTAAACACTCATTATATTATCTCTTAGTGTCAGTGCTCCCGGCCACAACTTTTCAATTCCTCAATAATGGGCCACATCAGCTCCTCCGGTTTATTTTGTTTCTGTCGCATCTCTTCATAAAATATTAAGGTACCTCTTTACCATTTAGGAAGGGAACTCGTTCCTGAACTGAGCTCAACTTGACCTAAATTGCAGATCAGCCATGCAACATTGTCCTTAAAGGCGGGTGATGATATCATCATGAGGGATGTGCCAGATTTTCTGCCTGTGGAAAAAACTGGGGCAGAAAGGAGGCTTGGGGTGGCGGCAGCACAAAAGACTCCCTGGGGGGAAGGGGGAGGAGATCCAAACATACGTTTTTGAACTTTTTAATGTGTGGCATTCTCCCTCTCCTCTGACCCCCCTGCACAATTTCCTTATCACACACTGCACCCTGTCAGTCAGATGAAACCGTGTGATGTAGCCTGAATTGACTCTTTAATGTCATCATCACTGAAGGCAAATGAAATAGTATTGCTTTTTGTGGTAGGCGCACACTTGCACTATCAAGGTGAGCAGGCAACATTCTGTCTTCCTACACTAGGCAACACAGCCCCCCCCCCTGCAGCATAGGGGGGGAAGACAGTGATGCCAGGTTATCTCAGCACCATGGACACCTTTCCACCCTGCCCTAGCCCCTTGAAATATCGTTCAATGAGGGCGGGGAGGGGGCTTTGTGCAGGTAGGGAAAGATTTTGCCCTAAGGTGTTCTACTGTTCATTGCCACTTATATCAGCTTTAGATATGAACTGTTGGATAAATGAAGCTATATTGTAAAAAAAAAAAAAAAAAGTGGGAGATTATATTGAATCCGTTGTGGTTGATGAGCAGCTTTGAATTATGTATGGATTTGGTATACATGTGTGCCCTGACAATTCAGTCTATTTGTAAGGGGTTGGACTCCCAGGGATTTATGAATGCAATGTGAATATGAGCACAGAAGATTTACGGATACTCCAAGCAATTTTGTAATTTATCTCCAAACTGCTTGTTGGCCGAACCTATCGGATGCTTGAGCGGCCAAGTAGTATTGACATGGTTTTCGTGCCCATGTTAGTTATTGTGTATTCCTTATCTGGGAGAAAGATTGTATTACGCGCTGCTGTGTTTCTTGTGAGGATTTAGTATAACCTTTGGCAGCAACTTCTCTTATGTGTTCCTAGTAGTCTGACAATTCAGAATTTGCTTTTTTGTGTCACACGGTGGGACTATCAGAGTAACAGTGAAGGTCACCTTCCTACATAAGGACCCTCACTGAACAAGAAGGAGCAGCGGAGGCTGGTTCATGAGCCCCACTTACTTCAACCAGCCCCCATCTGCCTGCCTCCTTACCTACAGCCACTCCAGCGGGCAGCACTGCTTGCCAGCTTCCTCTTGCTTAGTCTCAGCGTTGGCCTTGTAGAACTCAGCAGAGAGGAGGATAGGGAGAAAACTAGAATTAGTTGGCTCTGCCTGTGATGGGCTCTGGCGCCACCTACTGATGGCCTCCTCGCCTCCCACCCTGTCAGTCTCTGAGCATCAGCCCCCAAGTGATCAGCAGAGAACATGGGGTTTGTTTATGTAATAGGTTCTGCTGTCCCTACTTTTGCTATTGTCTAGCATGCACATTGCAGAGAATTGTGACAGACTCCTTGCATTTCATGGCTTTTTGGAACCACTGTTCATAAACTTTCTTCGCTTCCTCGGTGCCCCATGGAGTGGGTGTGTGGACGCATGCGTGGATGTATGATGACCAATATGTTTGGCAATGGAAGACATTAACATCACATGTATTGAAGTGACAGGTTAGCGTGCAATTTTGAAGTACAATGTAGGTGTGCAGTGGGAGGTGCTGAGTCAACTTGCTACCTGCCCCTCCAGTTCGTCCTCCAGGAATATTTTCTCCCAGCTGGGCTGCAATATCGAGAAAGCATCCTAGGACGGGCACAGGTGAGCACGATCTGCATCAGGTCACAACGTTGATTCTTGCTCCCCCCCCCCCCAATCCATCATGACATTATTTTGTCAACACAAATGGTAAATAGAAGTGGTGAAAGAGTCACGGAGTGCCCCCCCCCCCCGTGAGCCCAGTGAATGTGTATGTAGCTGCACATGTTTCAAGGATCACCTGCTAAAGCAGGAGCTGGGCTTGCGGGCGAAGTGCCAACCACTTCTCCTTTCTGTGGTTAACAATGTTAATTTGTTGGGGTAGAGTTGTATTATTTATGCTGACAGCAAGCAGGGAAGTGATGTGTGCCTTGGCAAGGGGCACAAAGGGTGGGACTCATAAATAAGGACATTTTAAATCACTTCACAGTTACCCTACCTAGTTACCTCCTAGCCTAGAACATGTCACAAGGGATATTTTTATTTTTAAAGAACCAGTTGATATTCTAAGGAAGCCATGTGCTTCATGAAATGTACATATATATTCACTCGAGGCAGAAACAGTGAGGAGTGCTTGACGTGTTGGCCATCCAACATGTTTTGGCTTACTTTTACCTACTGATTTAGGAGCTGAGCTTCTGTCCTTCTAGAACCCATTCCCTGGGGTCAGCTTTCCTCTTAGCTCAGTGGTTCTCAACCTTGGGTCCCCAGATGTTTTTGGTCTACAACTCCCATGATCCCTAGCTCACAGGACCAGTGGTCACGGATGATGGGAGTTGTAAGCCAAAAACATCTGGGGACCCAAGGTTGAGAAAGGCTGCCTGGAACGGATACTGGAAGGCAGCCTTACCAGAAGATGAGGCAGTAGGGCTGCAAGGGCAAAAGTGGCTCTCCCCACACCCATTCCACTTCATGCATTCATAGATTCATAGCCTTGTAGGGTTGGAAGGGACCACCAAGGGCTATCTAGTCCAACCCCCTGCAATGCATTGATACAGCAGAGTCACATTTCAAGATAGAGACCTACTCCTGTGACATGCAGTTTGGCTGAAAGTATTTCTGTTGCCTGTGGTGCTTGTAGGAAGAGATGGATTTCCATTCTGAAGTCATGAAGTCAATAAATTGTCAGTAGGCACTAAATGCCCTAAGAACGCTGATTTGTTCTTGGTCTTTTGTGGTGTTTAAAGTGCTCCGAAGTGTCTGAAAGAGGTCACCTTGAAGATTAAGGACAAATTTCCTGAGGCAAAACAAATAAGTGTCTTAAAATGTTTTCTCTTTGGGCACTGCTCTTCCTTCTGGACAGCATGGTTTTTGTATCCAAGAGTGAATAAAAAAATATAGCGGATGAACTAGAAAGATTAGCATTATTATTTATTAAATTTATACAGTATTTAATAATAATACTAATACAAAAGAAAAACAAAAGAGAAGTCAAATCGTATTAGTTCTAGAATACTGCAAGAGTTTAAAACTTAGTCTTGTATATTTTTGTTCTGTTTTTTGTAGCAGTTGCATCTTATATCACCTTTCTTCCCTTCCTCCCCCATCTAATTCTTCCTTGATTTTCACTTTCAGTGGGGCTTGCTGTTCATTCAAAACACTTTTAATAACGTAACTATATAATGCAAGCAAAACCAATACCCTTTTGTCAGTCAAGGTTAAAGTGGCTTGATTAGCTCATGTGCGGACACATATGAAAAAGGTAGTCCAGTGTGTTCTTAAAAGCCAGTGTGGTGGTACTTAGAGTGTTGGAGAGGGAGATCAAGGTTTAAATCCATGTAGCTCATTGGGTGATCTTAGGTGAGCTGTTAACTCTCCACCTAACCTGTTTCACTGGGTTATTGCAAGGATATGACCATGGGTAGGCAAACTAAGGCCCAGGGGCCAGATCCGGCCCAATCGCCTTCTCAGTCCGGCCCACGGACGGTCCGGGTATCAGCGTGTTTTTGCATGAGCAGAATGTGTCATTTTATTTAAAATGCATCTCTGGGTTATTTGTGGGGCATAGGAATTTGTTCACCCCCCAAAATATAGTTCAGCCCCCCACAAGGTTTGAGGGACAGTGGACCGGCCCCCTGCTGAAAAAGTTTGCTGACCCCTGGATAATACCATATACACAACCCTTAACTCCTTGGTGGGTGAAATGATAACTAAATCAAATCTAATCCTAGTCCTGCCTAGATCACCATTAAACAATAACCCATGATTCTATGAAATGGCAAATACTGCAGGTCTGAATGCAGGTACTATCACTGAATTCCTTTTGAGTCTCTGCTTCACCATCTTGCTGATTCTCCACTACACCCCAGAGTTCAAACCCGTAATTAACCTACTGAACTCAACAACAAGAAACCAAGGAACAAGAGCAGAGTACATTTCAGAGAAGCAACAGGCATTTGTCCAGATAATGACATTCAGAACACTTCGGTCACCAGGATAAAAGTTAGATATAAACTGAGTCTGAATCAAGACTGAGAGGATGCTTTTGAGAAATGTGGTGTGGGAGAAGTGACATTTAACTTCCACATATTAGACTAAGCTGATCAGTGTGCTTGCTGGTGGCTAACCCAGGCTGCTGCCTCCACCAGCCTGTTCATATAAAGAAGTCTCAGTAGATCCTGTGGTTTCAAAAGAGCCAAGTTAAAACTGGCACAGGATTATGTGTATCATTTGAAGTTGATTCAGTTGGCTTTCAAATCATCTGAATGGAGCTGGTGTGTCAAATAGAGATGCTGTAGCAAAAAGTACACACACACACTTCCAAAAGAAGCCTGCCATCTTTCTGCCCTGGATAACACAAACAAGAAGGACTCCAACTCCCATCAGCCCCAGTGGCCCATGGCCAAGGATAATGGGACTTGTAGTCCAACAATATCTGGTCCAAATCAAATGTATTTCACGATTTACTAGATAATAAGGTTTAATAACTTTATTAATGGATAGGTCAGTTGGTTAGAGCATGGTGCTGATAATGTCAAGGTTGCAGGTTTGATCCCTGTATGGGACAGCTGCATATTTTTGCACTGCAGGGGGTTGGACTAGGTGATCCTCAGGGTCCCTTCCAACTCTACAGTTCTGTCATTCTAATATTAATTGCTCCTGAAATAGCCATAAACACTGAAGCATGTTAGGCACCAGTTTTTGCCCGAAACCCACCTTGGAAACATCCTGGCTTCCAATATTCTTAAAAAAAACAAAACCTGCAAGGGATCTAGAAGGCTTATCATTTGTAGAGAAGAGCATCCTAGTAGTGCCCTGACAATGACAAATTGAGTATTTAGGTGTGCTGGATTTGCAAAGTAAGACATGCCCGCCAGGTCTGCAAAAGAATGTGTGTGAGTTAAAGCTTTCACCAGAAAGAAATTTTGAAGAAAGCAAGGTTGCTTTAGGCAAATTCTCCAGCACTGCTTAGGAGGGAAAAAAATCTGACTATGGGAATCAGGAAAGACAGCCTCAGGGACTGAAAGAAGGCTGTGGTGTCAGGCTAAAATGGATCACTTCACTCAATTAGATACATTTCATGGGATTTTTTTTTAAAAAAATAGATCTTTGCAAGATGGCTGATCTTCTGTGCCACCTAATTTTCTGTATGTCTTCTAATGCTTTCATTTCCATAATTTTGATTGTACTGTAGAATGCTATCTTATCATAAGTTATGTCTGCCACATAGATACAGTTGGGTAGTACAAACTGACAAGAAAACTAATATGATACAGTGGTATGGTGAAAGAAATTACAGTGGTACCTCGGGTTACATACGCTTCAGGTTACAGACTCCGCTAACCCAGAAATAGTACCTCAGGTTAAGAACTTTGCTTCAGGATGAGAACAGACATCGTGCTCTGGTGGCGCGGTGGCAGCAGGAGGCCCCATTAGCTAAAGTGGTGCTTCAGGTTAAGAACAGTTCCAGGTTAAATACGGACCTCCGGAACGAATTAAGTACTTAACCTGAGGTACCACTGTATTTTCCATAGCGAGCAGCTAGGAAATAATCATTTGCCCTGTGAAGCACCTTCACACCATGTGGGCCTTAGAAAAGCTAAAAATGGTCTTGGGATTGTTTCCTTTGAAACAATCCCATGACCGGATACCTGATGAGAATTTCAGCTGTTTGTGGTTTGCATAAACTGCCTTCCTTTTCCTTCCTTCCTTCCTTCCTTCCTTCCTTCCTTCCTTCCTTCCTTCCTTCCGTGTGTTTCATATTCAGATCACAAAAAACCCTTTAAAAACAAACCCCATCTTCTGCAAAACATTTTAGATGGTAGTGCTTTTTTTAAAAAAAAAAACTATCTTATTTTCACGGCATACTCCTGGAGTGATAAAATTGCTAGATGGAGAGCATACATTTTCTTCCCTTAAAGATTGTTTCATAAATAATGAAACATAAATGCCTGAAGTTTCAAGGCTCCAAATTGCCAGGGGAGGAATCAGAATTCAAGGAAATAAGATAAGACCAAAAGATGCTATCACTTATTCATCGTTAGCATGGTGAAAGGGAATCCCCTAATTATTGCTCCCACCCCTTACATTTGTGAAAGACAAATTAAGATGGATAGTGGTGGGTTGTCAAGTTCTTTCAAGTCAAATTGACTTACGGTATGACTACAAGTCTCATAAGTTGCCACCTTGGTTAAACCAGATTTAAAATAAAAATAAAAATAGATCTCTGATCACAGTGTATTTTAAATATTTCCTTGCAGATGATATAAATGAACAGAAAAAAGAGCTGTCCTTACAATCAACTCAATTCAAAGGTGAGCATGTAACAGGTATGTTTGCTTCTCTCCCCTGCCTGTTTCTTTCAGTACCTTTTCAGGTTCCAGCCCTGTACTTTATGCAGCCCTGTCTGTACTTTATGTTAGCAGATTTTTTGTGTGGTTTATTTGGACAGGATTATATTGTTTTATTCTTAAATATTTAATGTGGGTTTTTTGTATGTATTTTTCTGCTCCTATGTGTGGAAAGAGACCGTGAAAGATATGTCAGCTCTAAAAGAAAAAGTGATTCTGAAGCACTCAGAGGCTGCTTGGTTGATTAATCCTCTGCCTTTTAACAAACTAGGCAACAAATTTAACAAAGTTAGTTCATTTGCATGTTACCAGAACTTCAGTACAGATAATTTTTGAGAAACACCTTATAATTCAATATAGGCTGTAGTTGTTAATTACCTGCCCTTCACCACAGGGTCCCGGGACAGGTCACAAAAATGTAAAATGCAACATTAGAAGCATTTAAAAGCAAATTACAATCACAACTGCAGTGGATCCTAAAAATATGTATCTCAAAAGTCAAAGGAAAGAGGCGTGTCTTCAGACGAAAGCTGTAAAATGAAGATGCCAGTTGCACCTCTGTGGAGGGAAATCTACAACTTAGGGCTGCCACAAAGAATGTGCTCTCCTGGGCCACCCACACCCTGAGCTTCTGAGGGTGGTGAAACTATCAAGAGTTTCCCCTCTGCTGAACTTGAGAGGGTCTGCAGGGAAGAAGGCAGTTTTTCAGATATACAGTGGTACCTCGGGTTAAGTACTTAATTTGTCCAAGAGGTCCGTTCTTAACCTGAAACTGTTCTTAACCTGAAGACCACTTTAGCTAATGGGGCCTCCTGCTGCCGCCGCACCACCAGAGCACGATGTCTGTTCTCATCCTGAAGCAAAGTTCTTAACCTGAGGTACTATTTCTGGGTTAGCGGAGTCTGTAACTTGAAGCGTATGTAACCCGAGGTACCACTGTATAGCAATACTGTTTGCATAAGGAAGAGTCATCTTAAATAGTTTCTTTTAAAATTCCCTCTAATTTATTATGCCAAATTAAAAATAGCTTCGCATTTACCCTTAACTGATATGCTATCAATTGTGATTTCCCCTCAATGATTCAAACTGGGCTCCATAGATTAATCAACCAAACGTTAGCTGATTAATCAACTGATTTAATCTTTAAAAAGATCATTTCCCATGATACAAATTCCTCAGCTTGTTAGCCCCAAGTTGAACTGCTTGTTGGGGAGACCATGGCATTTACCAAGCAAGGTGAACATAGGTAGGAAAAGTCCAATAAATACATCACTTGTAATACAGTCATGGGTCATGGCTATTGTGTGTGTTAATGGTGCCGTGACTCCGATGCCCAGTAACGACTCAGCAGAAGAAGGGCCAATGAAATCAGGAGGAGATCCAGTAACATCCCACAGAGGTCTAGAGTCTGCCACCACTGAGCTTGACCCCGCAACCAGGAACCTTGTGAACCTGATGCCATCAAACCAAGATTCCCGGTGACTGCAGCTCCCATGTCAGAGCCCACTAAGGGACTGCATCCTTCCTGCAAAGGGCCTCATGTGCCACTGAGTCAGCAGGTAGCAGGCCCAACAACAACAGAGAAGTGATAGAGTGGCATCTTGATGCCAGGGGCCTGTCCCTTTAAGAATCTCCATTCTCCAGCAAGAGGGTGCATTGCAGCCTGGGAGAGATAGTCAGTCCAGGGGCCAAGTAAGAGCTCAGTCAACCACCAGCTCTAGGCAAGGCAAGTTGCCTCTTCTCTGGGATTTGTCCAGGGTACTGAAAAGCCTTGTTTTCTCAGTCTAGGTTGGGCATAGGCAAACTCCGGCCCTCCAGAAGTTTGGGACTACAATTCCCATCATCCCTGGCCACTGGTCCTGTTAACTAGGGATGATGGGAATTGTAGTCCCAAACATCTGGAGGGCCGGAGTTTGCCTTGCCTGGTCTAGGTCTTGGCCAGCTAATTTGTTACACTTCCTCTACCAGTTAATCCCTTTCACTTGCTACCTGTTAGGGAAACTAAGGGGAAATGTGAGTGCCTGCAGGCCAAGTTGGAAACGAGCCCATTAAGTGAAACAGTAAGATGGGTTTACTCCTCGCATGGCGTGCAAGTTAAGGCCTGGTTCCTTAACATGCAATTTCCAAACCTTTGCGTCCATGTGTAAATCTGTCAATCTTTGTTCTTCACTTAGATCAGGATGGGAATCTTCAGGCTTGGGGTCTGAATGTGGCCCTTCAGGCTGCACTACGTGGCCCTCAGGACATGCCCCAGACATGCCCCCTCTCGCCAGGACGCTTCTCTCACCAGCCCTGCCCTGCACCCTCCTCACGTGCTTTTGCCTGGCTGGAATGTGTCCTGATAAAGGCCTCTTGCTTGTCTGGATGGAGAATGTGTTTGTGGTGTTTTGCAAGCGGAAACCTCCAGCTTTTGTTTGGCTGCAAAAGATACGCCACCTCTGTTGCTCTACTACACTTGACTTTTGGCACAGGCCACCACTAGCATGTGATCCCTGGAAGCTCCCCCACCAAGTAATATGGGTCTTGGGCTGGAAAACATTCCCCACCCCATCTTAAACCAAAGGGTTTTTTTCTTTTTTAAAAAGCAACCTAGAATAGCTGTCATCAGCCGATACATAATTACTATTTGACATGACTGCACACAGTCACTTGACGTGCCATTGCTATTTTGCATGATGATAACGCAGACTTCGATTCCACAAACAGCTCAATCCTTCAAGTAAAAATTGATAGCATGTGTGACAGGGATGTCATCTGAAATATTTATTGAACTCCAAAAGTAAGCAGGTAAAATATGTAAACAAGCAGTGACTAGTTGCTTCACTGGAAATGGTACAAGTTGCCCACGATCACTGATTAATCTGCTGTTCTTTCTGTCACGGTTTGCCTGACATTGTCACAGATAACCAAGGTCACGTATCGTTAGTCTGGAAAGGACCAGCTTTCTGCTCTTCAACATCTCTGTTGGGTTCTTTGCTTGTTTCAAGGGGCTGCCTTTTCCTGTAGTCTAAAGGAGATGTCATAAAATCGTATTAGCATCTTTCCTAGTACAGCTCTTAAGGAAAAGTGATTTGATTGGGTGAAAGGGCATGGGGGGGAAAGAAGGGTTAATTCCCTTCCCCCTACTATGATCCATTGCTTGGAAGTAAAGAAAAAAGCATTGGGAGACCCAGTCAAAGATGTTCTGTGTCACGTAGAGTTTGACTCAAATATTTTTCCTCTTTATTTTTATTTAATTAATATATATATAAACTGCATTCAGAGAATTCCTGAAATTGAATATAAAATATAATATGGTTCATAAAGCTGTGTTGAAACTTTTTTTAAAAAAATGATTGAAAGGGGCACAAACATTGTCATGGAATTTCTAGTATAATGCATTGTGAAGGATTGCAGAGTCAAAGCAGGAACATTTTCTAACTTAGGAAACAAAAAAACCCCCCATAAAGATTTTTTTTAAAAAAATTCATGCTCAGGTTTATTATAGGCCCTTTATGACACTCTTTGACGTCGCTGCAATTAGGGTATCGTGCAATTCAATGAACCTTCTCCAGTGGTTTCTTTAGCACTGGAAATTGCCTTATAGCTAAACACACAGCAGGCATCTGTGCTTTGCTTGAATTTCCATCACAGGCATTGATTGCCTCTTGGTTTCTTTCAAGGAAAATTGGATGGACTGATTTATAAAATTTTGTGGTAGCAGATACCTCACACCTGGCTATGCTCAGCTCAGGTAGGTCTTTGAATGCAGTTGACATTCTGGCAAGATATTTCAGCAGTTTGCAGCTCAGAACTACAGAATATGATCACCGTAATTCAACCACCATGGGAATAAGCCCATTTAATTCAATGAGAGTTATTTCCCAAGTACACATTAATGATTTGGACCACTGGGTGAAGAACTGTAGGACTCATGGGAATCTACCATATATGGAGTCCATTGGTCCATCTTCCTCAGTATTATCGCCAGTGACTGGCAGTGGCCCTCCAAGGTTTCAGATATTGGACATTCCCAGTTCCACCTGGGAATTTCAGAGCCTGAACATGGTACCTTTTCCATGTGCAACAGATGCACTGCCACTGAGCTACGACCTTCAAAACTGCTATATGAGTTCATTCTATGTCCTTAAATTTATGTGTTCAGTTCCTAATCCCTCTGATAACACAATGCTCTCACCATATATTTGGCAGCTGTAGCAGATGACATGGTGGAGCAGGCCTGTCCATCTGACCTAGCTGGCCATGCCGCTGCTGTTTATTACTAAAAGGAGCAAGACAACAATGAGATTGGAATAAGGGGTTGGAAGAGATGATCTCCAAGGTCCCTTCCAACTCAATGATTCTATCAGTTCTGACGGTCAGAACAGAGATAATCGCACTGTAACAAGTGTACCAATTATAATTTTTATTTATTATTATAAAAAATATTTGTTATGAAGCAAACGCATGGGCGTACTGTAAAATCTTTCCTAGGGTAATCTTAGTGAAATACCCATTTTGTGCATAATGCTTATAGAAAAAAATCTTCTGCCCATGCAATCCTATGCATTCTTACTCAGAAATAAGTCCTGTTGAGTTCAGTGGTAAGAAGAAGAAGAAGAGGAAGAAGAGGAGTTTGGATCTGATATCCCGCTTTATCACTACCCTAAGGAGTCTCCAAGCAGCTAACAATCTCCTTTTCCCTTCCTCCCCCACACAAACGCTCCGTGAGGTTTCTCACAGAAACTCCTCAGTAGGTAGGAGTTTTGCAGCGTAGATGGAGACTGAGCAGAAGAACAGGAAGTTTGGTTTTGTTAAGGTTCCTTAAGACAATAATCACTTGAACCAACACAAAGAATGCAACAAATTATAAAGTGCTTCATTCTTTTGCCTAGGATAGTATATTACAGTGTGGCAAGAGTGTGTTGTAAACCAAAAGGATTGTGCTGCCCTCTTGTGTTCCTTTCTTTAAATAGCTTTTTTAAAATGTTGAATATTGCAACCCGGTTTGTATAAAGATGGCAAAACCTAGATCACAGTGCAAAAAAGGAAATAAAGAAGTACAAGTGGTTTTGATTAACCCAGATAAGGTATGTCCCACACTTGAGCCTCTTTCAATGCTATTAAATACAGGCTATGTCACCAGGCATTAAATCCTAATGGTAGAGCTCCTGGCAATAAGCTTGCCAGCTTTATTTCCTTGCACTACTAAACAACAGAGTTCAGCAAGGAAGCTTCCCCCATCATTAATCTTCATATCAGAAAAAGCTTTACCTGCTAATTTTCTCCATGTGAGGAGATCAGACTAGGTGCAAAGTCTTATTTTAGGTTCCGGAAAGTTCTGAAGAGTAGACAAAATTATAGGCTCTGCCCTTCCATTCTGCCCCTGACATTGGCACAGGGTGGCGAGGGGCAAAGGAGAACAGGGTTCCTGCACTTTGAATAGTTGGGGCAGAATTTCAGCAGAACATCAGCATGGATGGCTTTAAAAGAAGATTAGAATAATTCCTATAGAATAAGACTACCAACTGCTACTAGCCACAGTGGCTATGCCTCTGAATGCCAGTTGTTGGGAACCTCAGGCGGGCAGAGTGCACTTATGTCCTGCTTACGGGCATCACACAAGCATCCGGTTGGCCATTTAAGAACAGGATGCTGGATTATATATGTGGTCCTGTTATAATGTGTGGATAATATGCCTGCCAGCAGGACACTTAGAAAGCCAGGCAATAGTTATCTGTCTCAGGTTGATAGTGGCTCACAAGCCAGAGCAGGGTGGGGCAATGATGTCCATCTCGCTTCGCAATGCAGAGGTTGCTGCTGGTAACTGAGAAGGGGAGGTAGCAGGGATGTCCGCGACCGGTGGAGCCAATCTGATGTTCCCAGCACTGCACATGCACCATGCCAGCCTCTCCGCTGTCTCACCCCTCTCCTCCTCAATTTCAGAAGCTAGGTGAACAATGTCACCCTACTCTGCCCTTCCTAGCACAACTGTCTAAGGCATATCAACAACTTTTGCACTTTACTCAGTCCCTACAATCCACCAGAAACTTCTGGGCATGGTTTCTGTTTATTCAGGCGTTCAAGATAATAAGAATCTTTTAGTTAGCATTGGCAGTTCTGTTAACATCTCAACTGTGTTTGAAGCAAACTTGCATCTGTGCTCACATTCTGAATGATAGCTGGATCTAGCTGGCTGGAAATGCCGACCTATGCAGGTGAAAATAATGAACGTGAATGTCAAGGAGGCTGGTTTCTTACCAACTTCCTCAGGTAATACAGATGCGTGTCTCATGCTCAAGTAAGCAGCAACCAATATAAATATCTCTGTGTAAAATTGATCCCATCTTATTTTTTTGTTAAGCACTGTGCTGTAGCATCTTTTGTTGTTTTTTTGTGGGCACCCAGTGAAATAGTTTTACATGCTTCTCTCTTAAGTCGTTTAGATTCCAGTTGGTGATGCAAGATATTATTGTAAGACGAAGGTCACTAGAAAATCTTTAGCTAGGAGTGTTCTTTAGCAAATTCAGAAAGGACACGCAGTGATGCCTGATAAATACAGCCAAATGGTTGCCAAGCAACCACCAGTGTATGCGCTACTCAGAAACAGGATGAAGGGCCTACGTGAGAAGGAACCTCCATTATGATGTCAGACATCAGGCCGAAACCTTGTTGCCTCACCCCTTGTCCCCCAATTTCTGCCAATTTCAGCATCGGTGCTAATGGCTGGGCCTTTTTCAATCCTGGCAAGAGCTTCTGCCCAGATACTAGGGCTGCTAACTATTCAGCTGGACTCTGCAGTTGCAACATGCATCAAGACGGCATTAGCCACTGATAACGTTTGTCTCTCTGCCATGAGGGCCTTCATCTGTAAAGCTGGCAACTTTATGGGAAACCTGGGAATCTAGATAGCAGAAACTGGGGCCCTTGAAAGGATTTTTTCTTTGGAGGAGAAGGGAAGGATTTCTAGTTTGGGGTGGAAGAAAGGAATGTAATCAACATGCTGAGCAAATACCGTGCTTTTGTGCTTGTGATATACACACAATGATTAGGTACATGACAACCAATGAATTGCCAGCACAATGGTGTACACATGGTACAACAGCAACAATCTGCCGCCTGATCTGCCATCAATTCTTGAAGCCCTTATCATTGTTGCCTTGTCTCCTGGTGGAACAAGAAAGAGACCATTTTCGCCTATAGCTCCTAAATTATTTCTCCCCCCCCCCCCAAGGAAGGGCTCACCTGGCTCCTCCCTTGCCTCTTTCAAATAGGCTCTTCAGAACTTTTTTAGATTCATTCTAGGCTGGTCTATTAGGGGAGATGGGGCAGTGCCCCTCCAACCTCGGTCTGCCCTTAGTCAGCTCCTCACATGATTGCCTTCTTCGTTATAAGCAGGCTAGGGGTTGGCACTGCCCTCCAGCTTCCTGCTCCGTAGTCTCACTGTTGGCATTTGCAGAACTCAGCAGTGAGGAGGATTGTGACAAAGCCAGAATGAAGTGATTCTGCCTGTCTGGTTCTGGCACCACTGACCATTGGTCTCCTTGCATTCCACCCTACCACTCCCAATGGGCAGCGGCTACAACATGAGACATTGGTGATAGATGCCTATCCATATAGTTTTTATTACAGAGATGTCACAGTTGAGTGTTATCAGCATAGTTATAGAATACAAACCTTCTTTTTGCATTGTATTTCTTGTGTACCACTTTAAGACTATTGTGGTTAGATAGTATATAAATTGCTTAGATTAAATGCAATGAATGAATGAATGGCAGCATTGCACCCCAAATCCCTGGATGTCAGGACTGGAGTCAGGAATAGGTTAGCAATAAATCACCCGAGGCCAGTGAAGTTAACTATTTCTTTTTGTTTCCTTTATTCAAAGGAAGCAAAGTGACTTCAGCAACTCTTTCTATGAGGTCTTGCCCCAATAAAGCAGTTGCGAAGACTGAAGGTCCCTGACTTCCCGCTAGAACTCCTGCTCTCCAGGGTGTTTCCCACGCATTCTCAGGCTGCGTCTGTGCACAATCAACCTCAGCTCTGCCTATTTCATTTCTCTACATGTTCTAGGATACCGGGGGGAAGGGAGCTGGTCACTGCAGGAGGGGTAGACTCCCTGGATTGTTCAGCAGCTTTCCCCACTCCTCTTCTGACCCCACTCCACTCCAGCCCCTGCTTCTGCTTCTGCCTCAGAGTCTGAACTGTGCTCTGCTGCAGACTCTTCCTGTTCACTAAGCCCTGTTGCCTCTTCTGCTTCTGACACCTCCTCCTCCCAGTCTCCTCCCTCTGACCACGCATCATTGTCCCACCACCAATAGCCTGGCTCTAAGCCTTCTTCCCTGGAGGTTCCCTGGGGGATTTGCTGGCTGGTGCCTCCCACTACTCCTGTGGATCCTCCTACTATCCTGTGGATAGTATCCATGTGCGCACACTGTTGACCCTGGGCCTATGATGCCTTCCACTGTTCATTCCCCCTCATGGGAGATGCATGTGTTTCCCCTTCCTCAAGCATTCCTTCAGAAGTGACTTGCTGTTTTCACTTCCTCCTTGTAATGTGCAAATTGACCTCCTATTATCATATTTGTTAGGTATGATTAATAGTTATTTTGCTTCATTTGGATGCTAAACGCTTTAAGAGAAGTGAGTGCATCACCATCCCTATTTATGTAACACCTACTTCAGTCTTGCCTGGGGCTCTGAGAATCTGTGGCAATAAATAGCTCATCCTATTATTGTCAAGCTTCCTGTCTTGCTAGTACATCTTACATTCCCTTTAACAGAGGCCATGGCTGACTTTCTGAGAAGGCTTTTCTCACTTCACACAGCTATACAGTACCGCACCTACCTGGTGAGGGTCTATAATATACTTCTATTATACAAACATCGCACAATATTATCCGGTAAAATAATGAATCATATTCCTGTATTTTTAAAGTTCTCAGTCTAGTACAAGGTTTCTCAAACTTGGGTTTCCAGCTGTTTTTGGACTACAACTCCCATCATTCCTAGCTAGCAGAACCAGTGGTCGAGGATGATGGGAATTGTAGTCCAACAACAGCTGGAGACCCAAGTTTGGGAAATCCTGGTGCCCTCCAAACGTTTTGGATTAAAACTCTCATCAGCCTCAGTTTTTATTTTGCCCTTGGGCCTTCTAAATTCTGTTTCAGCTTTTAACCCTGCTTTGCTGATTTTTATTCTCTGCTCTCTGTTTCCTTGGTCTGTTCCTCCAGATCTTTCCTGATATTGTTTTAATGCTGCATTTTATCTCATTGTCATGTATTATAGAATTGTTATTCTGTTATGCTGTTAGCCCCACAAAGGACTTTGAATTGTCATGGGGTGGTCTATAAACGTGCCTATCCATTAACCACTATCTTTTTATTTCCTCCAATTCTTTCTGCATCATATTGAAGACCCCTGTCTGACTTAAGCAGCAGATCAGATCAGCTCTGTTCAAAGCATAACCTTTTTTGTGGATGGTAAAAGCAGGCTCCTCCTAATCTATTTCTAGCATGTCATAGATTAGAACCTGATGCAAAAAGCTTCAGAAATAAAATCAGTTCTTATTTCTAGAATGTAGGTCAGCTTACAGCAAGATGCAAATGACCATCTTCAGAGTGCAATGCTGCCTGATCCCTGGTCTGCAAAATCATCTCATTTTGGTCACAGGATGTGGAGCCCAAGAAAACATCTTCATGGGCTTTCCAGACTGGCTCTCATTCCTGACCAGAGCAGACTACTCCTATAATCACGTAGACAGAGCTGTGCTCAAAACTGACAAGCATGCCTCTTCCTTTTACTAAATTACTCCCTCTGCTCTTCAGATAACATAAGCACTTGATTTTATTTCTGCACTGTATCAAGCTGACACTGCAAGCTTTATATATATTTATATATATATATTCTATTTCACCTAAGGGAAAACTGTCAGTGCTCATTTTCACTAAAAGGATGAAACTGCCGTATGCAACTCCATTCATTTTTGGAGCAGGCTGGTTTCCAGGGGCCAGACCAATTTCTTTGTGTGATACCAGGCTTGAAGACATTTGGAGGCTTGTCTTGCTGCTTCCGCTTCTCTGGAAAGAGAATAAGCAAACTTTCTTTGGAACAAGACAGAATGGCGGTATAGAAGTAGCCCACAAAACTCTCCTAGTTCTGGTCTCTGTTTTGCATAACTATCATAGTGAACTCTGAAAGTATACTGAAATGTGTTTTGTAAATGTCAAGGGCACTTCCTGGCCAAAGGAATGCACACGGCAGAGTGTTAACTCTGTATTGTCAAAGAACACAGTCACTTCTTCAGCTCTGGAGACCTACACACACCAATCTAGCATCTAGGCAGCTATTCCCAGGTCTGTGCTCTGTGGAGCAGTCACAGCCACTTGGGACCACTCCACCAGTTTTATGTCCTTGCCCCAAACGGGCAGCGTGCATATAGTTGGAGACTGCACCGACATGGAAGTTGCTTCTACTCCCCGCTTCAGTTCTCGCCTGGTTCTGGGAAACAGTGGAGAAGCACCCGGCCCTTCACTTGCCTGGCCTGCCTCTTCCTCCGGCTCTGAAGCTCCCCCTGCCTCTGATTCTCGCCTCCTGGCTGGTAAAGTAAAGGTAAAGGGACCCCTGACCATTAGGTCCAGTCAAGGCCGACTCTGGGGTTGAGGCGTTCATCTCGCTTTATTGGCCAAGGAGCCGGTGTACAGCTTCAGGGTCATGGGGCCAGCATGACTAAGCCGCTTCTGGCGAACCAGAGCAGTGCACAGAAACACCGTTTACCTTCCTGCCAGAGCGGTACCTATTTATCTACTTGCACTTTGATGTGCTTTTGAACTGCTAGGTTGGCAGGAGCAGGGACCAAGCAATGGGAGCTCATCCCGTCGTGGGGATTCGAACCACTGACCTTTTGATCGGCAAGTCCTAGGCTCTGTGGTTTAACCCACAGCGCCACCCGCGTCTCCTGGCTGGTACAGGTCCCCAAAGACTACTTTTCACCTCTCTGGAGTCAGACTCCAGGCCGGCTTGCCCCAGTGCAGATGAAGCTTTGATAGAGGAGGAAGAAAAACGTTGCCTTGTTCATCTGCTCCTTTCTCCAGCCGTTTCTGAATTGTGAGTCTCTAGACTGAAAGTGTTCTGGAAGCTGAACATAGATCTCCCCACATTTCTGAAAGACAGGTGGTGTTGGCAATTCTAATTGCCAACAATGGTTGCTTTCGAACAAGATAAATTCTTTTGTTTTCAAAATCAGTCTCCTGCTGGATTCTCTCCCACTTACGCACTTCCTCATCATTCTTGCATGTTATTTAAAGTGGTGCAGAAGAAAACAGAAAAGATGTCCTTGACTCACCTGTCTCTCATTTGGAAAGATTTGGAAATGCCTTATTAGGCTTTTGTAGTAAACCCTTTGCCCCCAACTGCCCCTCCCTCACCTGTCTTTGCTCTCTGGCCAGAACAGGTTTCTTGAGCAGGCTGGCTGGCGAAGGTTTACTTTTTTCAGAAACACAGGCCGAAATAACACCGGTAGGGCTGCCACCACTCCCTTTGTTCAGGGGAACCCAGAGCCACAACCCAGGGAGAAGGGCATGTCCTGTTAACCTGGCAATCCCCCCCCCCCTACAAGCTGAATCCACAGACTTGCAGACAGAAATTCTTACGGTAGAGCGTAACTAAGCGGAAGGCTAGGATTTAGCTATTCCCCCGGAAAAGGCACAGATACCAAACCGGTTCTTCTTTAAAAATTTATTTTAAAAGAATAACAGAAAACATGTTGAAACCAACAGGCACTTCTTATGAAACTTACAAGCCAGAAAAATAAAAACATTGCATAGTCTAACTAACTTTACATACTCACAAAGACACACAGTTAGGATAGTCAATAGTCTTTTCAAGCATCTGCGTATTGATGGTGTTTGAAGATTTCCATTTCAAAAGACGAAACGACGGCTATTAGGTGGATGTCACAGCCGGGCATCTTTGCGGATTGCAGAGCAATGGCAGAGAGCAGCAAAGAGCAACTTCTCTAACAATTCCTTGATTTTTTTATTTACAATTCTTACTTGGCGTCGTAACTTTCTAGCCAATCATAAGTCCTAATTAACCAATTTACTCTTTTGCAGCTGGGTCAATTTAAGGTCCGAACCCAAATCAAATAATTTTCCTCCCTTTTGGGGAAATTAACCAGATCCCCATCCCCAAGCACTTTAAGGACAGATAACCTCACTGGGGGGGGGGGGGAGGTTCACTCTCCCAAACCCAGGTGTCAGGCCTCTCATTAAATCAAGGATTCCTTTCTTCCCATAAACCTCTCACGCCAAGGAGCCAGAGTGTCTAGAGTTTAAAGAAACACAACTCCCTTTCCCAGGCTCCTTGCGGCTGATGAAATACCCACAAGGCCACACTCTTTTACTTGACCAAGGAATGAGTTCTAAATATTGTCTACTTTACTACAGCTTTAAACATCTCATGAATAAGTGAGTGGTGGTGGGAATAAGATTTACAGACAATGAGAAAACTTAGATGTACCATAGAGATGTCTATGATGCCCTTTTAGAATGGATGTGAGTTGCAGATAACAGTAGCCCTGCCTAGGAATCTTCTGACCCGGGTTAATGCAAACAGAAACCCTTGCTACTTATGTGACAATGAATGCCAGATGGATAAGAATTCTGAATGTCAAAATCCACAGAAAAATCCTATGACCAAAAGCTTTATTGGGATGTCATTGCTTGAGCAAAAAGCACTTGCCCCTTTAAACAAAATAGTGTTTGGATTTTCCATACAGTGGTGCTGTGACCATTCGCAAAACAACCAGCATCCTCCACTCATCCAAATTCATTGCATCAACTCAGCAGACTCTGATGGATGTATTTTAGGGAGAATGTCCAAAAAGTGAACTGTCCCTAATGGACCGTGAGGTTCCTGGTTTCATTTTTGCAACATCTCAGTCTTTGGTTCCTATTATATCTACAAGCTGGCTTGTGTACTGTTGAAGCCACAGATTGATTTCACCTTTTAAATTAACTTGACCTTTGCCTGTTCACAGAGGCAGAACATATGCCATCCTGTGCGATTATGAGTAATGTCCTGCAGTAGCAAATACATGTTTATAAAGTGCTGTGGTTGGCATTCTCTGATATGTATCTTCTCTTTTCGACCCTTGGGAGGCCTTTTGCAATGCGCTCGCAGCAACGTTTGGCTCTCTTTACCGTACAATTGCTAAGTGCCTGATGTTTCCTGGTCCCATAAGGTGGTACATATATCATGTAATCTCAGAGAGGGTATACTCAATAATATGGGGATGCTTTGACAAGTGCTTGGTCTCCCAGAAGAATTTTTGTGGTAGGGAAGGAAGGAGGAAGATGTACTTGCAGGTTACGTCAACCAACCACTTTAGTGAAAAATATTTACTGTACTTCACAAAATGAAGCTGTAAACATTTGCTATAAACGCTGAATTATGTGTGTGGTGTGTGTGCCTGTACTTATAAGAGAAATTGCTTTTTTAAAAAGTTCACAATTTTTATTTAATTTATAAGTATCATTGGCACATCATAGTTTTATCAAAGATAATAATCAGTTGTAAATATCACAAGCTTAAACATAGCACACCAAACTGATAAATAGAAGGAAAAAGCATTGCTTTGCTGAAGGGAAATAAAAGGGTTGATTTGTAATAGAATCAGAGCTGGTTATATCGATTCTTAATACTGTATAAACTGATGTTATGTTTGGCCACAACCATTATTTTGGGGGCTACTCAATAACGCTATATTATTTTGTCATAAAGCTATTGTACCTTTGTCTTTGTTCTCTGAATCTGACATGGGTGGTGCTGCGGTCTAAACCACTGAGCCTCTTGGGCTTGCTGATCAGAAGGTCAGTGGTTTGAATCCCTGCGACGGGGTGAGCTCCCATTGCTCTGTCCCAGCTTCTGCCCACCTAGCAGTTCGAAAGCACTCCAGTGCAAGTAGATAAAATAGGTGCCACTGTGGCGGAAAGGTAAACAATGTTTCTGTGCACTCTGGCTTCTGTCACAGAGTCCCATTGCGCCAGAAGCGGTTTAGTCATGCAGGCCACATGATCTGGAAAGCTGTCTTTGGACAAACGCCCCTCGGACTGAAAGCGAGATGAGCCCCCTACCCCATAGTCACCTTTGTCTGGACTTAACCATCCAGGGGTTGTTTACTTTACCTTTTTACCTAATGAATCAATTTAGGCATAGCAGTTTCTCCAGCCATTCCTTAAAAGATGGTGTGTTTGCTGATCTCCATGTTCTGGGAAAAAGTAGTACTCTTGCTGTAGCTAAAGTGTAGGAAGCTAATTCTTTATATTAAGACACTGTCAGATTTAATTTAATAGGAAAACTTTCCACATAATTTAATAGGAAAAATTGGAGGGGGATTTCATACCTTAAGATCTTTTTCATTTGGTTTTTATATTTCCTTCTCCTAACTAGTTCCCACCACATATGGGGAAAAGCCCCTCCTCTTTCTTTTTAACACTTCCAAACTGTGGTAATATCTTTTTTATTGATTTCTTTTGTATCTGGTCTGAGTAGATATACCATCTACTCATAATCTAAAAACAGCTTTCCCTTATGCCCATATTTAAGGAGAACGTATGTGACTTTCATCTCCAAGAGAAATTGTAAGTCCCCACTCGTTGCCCTCATTTAAATCTCTCCTTGCTTCCCTACTCAGTGATCTGTGTTGTAATGCAAGCTGCCGCCAGACTCTCGGTTGTATTCATAGTAAAAAAAAAAGGTAAATGAAATATACTTGGAGTCCTGTAGTGATTTCATGCTCTTTATTGCAGCTTGTAAAACAGTGATTTAATTGCCCCCCAAACCTCAGGCTTTTATATACATTTTTGCACAATAAGTCCCGCCTGATTGGCTGATTCTGCTTCCCCCCTGGAGCCTGATTGGTCTTCTCCTGCAAGCCAATCAGTTGTTGCATTCTAGGATCCTACTTGGCTATTGTTCTAGGACCCAAGCTTAGTACATAACAGTAAAGGACCCCTGACTGTTAAGTCTAGTCGTGAACAACTGGGGTTGTGGAGCTCATCTCGCTTTACTGGCCGAGGGAGCCGACGTTTGTCCACAGACAGTTTTTCCGGGTCATGTGGCCAGCATGACTAATCCGCTTCTGGCTAAACGAGAGCAGCGCACAGAAACGCTGTTTACCTTCCTGTCGGAAGGTATTTATCTACTTGCACTTTGACGTGCTTTCGAACTGCTAGGTTGGCAGGAGCAGGAACTGAGTAACAAGAGCTCACCTTGTTGCGGGGATTCGAACTGCTGACCTTCTGATCGGCAAACCCTAGGGTCAATGGTTTAGACCACAATAGCTTTAAGCAAATCATTCTGCCAGTGCAACATAATGATCTCCCCCTTCTCCATGCCCCCTAAATCTATTCTGGTGTTTTCCCCAACCCTCTAGAGCAGATTTGAGGAAGAGTGGGGGGGGAGTGAAAACCTGTGGTTTGCTAGCCCTAATCCTTGCACTAGCACAGCAATTTAGTTGAATACCCCTGTCACTATTTTGCAGGAGGGATTCAGGTGCATACCAGGAAATTTAGGTTTGCACAATTAAAGTGGAATAAAATGTCACCCTAGTGCACCAACCTCCCTTTAAAAAAGAAACAGACTCTTTGTAATTAGAAAAGTGACAGGGAAATGCACAGAAAAATGTGTGGTGAACAAATGTTTAATGGGGAGACATATAAATATCTAGCTGGATGAATGCTCATTGTTGTGTAACATCCCTGCAAACTAATCAGAACAAAGACCAGATAGAATTTAACCTCTGCATAAGCTTTGTGCAAGTAAGTAATGATGGGTGCTCAGTTGGATGTGGTCTGGAGACAGTCTTACCTAGGCTTATTCCAAACAATAAAGCTAGCTTTCTTTTAGCAGTCCTTATAAGCCTTCCTGGTACCTGGCTTTGAGAACTGCCTTCATGGATGCTAGACTGCCTCCTGAACCCACAAGCAAGTGATTAAGCATCCTACAGTAGCAAGCAGCTTGAGAAAACAGCCACAAACTGTTTCCTTTCCTCCATTTTTACCCTAGACAAACAATATGGAAACTGATCTTTTTAAATGTACGATACCCCTCCTAACTGTGCTAATGATTAATAAGCTTTAGTGTAGACTTAGGTCTGCGGGAGCAGAATTAATAGAAAATTGCAAAAGATCAGTTCTGTAGTCTGTACAGCATAGCAATTCTTCTTCAGATCCCTACATGAAAGCATTCAAATATCTACTCCCATGCACATTCAGGATAGGATCAGGGCCTCCCTGTCAAAGAGCAGGCCTATTTGTTTCAAAATGACCATTTGTTTTAAAAATAAAAGCAGTCATGGGTGGAAAATAGGATCTGGGCTGTGATGCTGGTGGAAGGGAGGAAAATTAACCCCCTTTCCCCTTGTGTTATTTCCCTAAAGATTTTCCCAAGCTGTTGTTTCCCCTGGGAGGGGGCACGGCTGAGACAGAAAGGTAACACCTGTATTACTTGCAAATGAGATAAGATTCCAAACAAGAATATCCTAGGGAATTTGGAATCAGTTATGGCTTCTTTTCTGTGGCAGCTATCAAGTGGATGGCACTTCACTCCAACAGCCGACGTCTTCCTAGATCATATGGCTTTTGGCACATATTCACTAATCCAGGCCGACTGAAAACCACGAAGGACAAGAACTGAAGCAGATACGCAAATTGGTTCTTGGTGGAAAATAAAATCATTCTTAGATTAGCGAGCTGGTTGAACTTATCCTAAATGCTCCTTGGAGGTGGTTTCCAAGAATGCAATAAAAATAGGGGAGCAGGATGGAGTGCTAGATATTTGAAGGGGGAGGGGATTTCTACCACATGCTGAAAAGGCAAACCACTTTTAAATTTATATTGCAAGTTCTGAATTGAAAAGTGGCTTGCCACTTCAGCAGCGCGACTAGTTGCTGTGGAAGCATTCAAGAAGCCCTTCTGTGTAGCTAATTCTCCTCCTCCATCATGTATGCATATAGCTTCATTGCAGCAAGGTCACAGAGGTCAAATGCAGCAGCTGAGTTTGCATTCAGAAGCTTTTGAAGCTTTTTTTCCCCTTTGCTGCGGTGACTGTAAAGTAAGAAAATGTGGTGCTTTGTGAAGATCAAGTGAACTGGAACAGTGGTCATCAAACAATGAAGTTTAAGGGCCACAAGACTGGCTTGTACCCAACCAAGGTAAGTTCCACATGTTCATGTTGAATCAATCCTTTGAGAGATAACTAAAGATTTTATACAGCGTAAAAACTACTTTCTGCCGCTGCAGATGTTTAGGCTAAAATAATCAGACATTTGCCCCCACAAGCGAAACTGGCACACAGCCAAGCATTTGCCAGTTCTGCTTGAGCTGCAAAAATTTCACAGTGAGCTTCAGCGAGCAATTGTCACTGTTTTGCTGAGCCAACATCCATCATGCAATGTGATTAAATCTACAATCAGACCTTATGACAGAAGCAGAGCATTTGTATTATCAGAGAATCCATGTCTTGGTTTTTGAAAATAAGTGGCTCAGCATGGCTCCAGCAATTGTACAGCAGCACGAGACTGTTATCAGTGGTGGACAAGCCTCAGGAGATTTCCCAATTTCATATAATAATCACCACCAGCAGGAAATGCAGATCTCAATCTCCTTTCAGAAAATTATCAGCTTGGGGCTCTCAGGCGCACGAATGTGCTTCATGCCATTGATGTAGAACCTTTAATCTAAAGCAGGTATCTTCAACCTTTTCAGATCCAGGACCTAGTTTTAACCCAAACATGCATTTGGGGACCCATTTCTTAAATTTTTACCATACATTTGCCCGGTGCTAGTGCTCCTGTTGTGACCCACCTTGGATCACGACTGGGTCCCAAACCACCTGTTGAAGACCAGTGATCTAAAGGACATACAGGAAAGCCTGAAAATTTTGAAAGATTAGTATTGCCAGGAAAGTTGCTCTGTGGTCTTCAGTCTCTAGCACTCTTTTGAGTAAGCCACAAATTACTAGGTAACTCAATGGAGCCTTGGTCAGCATCCAATTTACATGTAAATGGGACGCTGGGACTGATGGATGTTGTAGTCAAAAATATCTGGGAGTGACCAGGTTGATGAAGGGTAACATACACAAGGTTGGGTTCACAACTATGCCTTTTCATTAAGTAACATCTATTATGTAAAAGGAGCAGGTATACTAGAACAGTAGGTCCAACATAACCTCATAGTAAGTGAAATGTAATTGTAGATTCAATTAGACAGAATCAAATATATAGCAGGTTTGGAGTTACAAGTTGTACAGACCTATAGAAAGACCTTACTTAGTGGACAGAATCTGAAATAAATTATAGTGTAGCAAACAGCTGGAAAACACAGAATATCACTTTTCCATTTATCAACCCCAATCGTCCACATTGTTGTTCTATTTTATTCATATAGGTAGCAACCCTGTGCTGAATTATCCACCCTCCATAAGTCAATGGGCCTGACATACATGTAAATGATGGTGGTTTAGACTGCACACTTGTCCTTGAAATTAAGCAGCAGATTCCATCAAAATAAAATGCCATCTTTGGGTGCAATTTCCATGGGTCTCTCTCGCTCTTTCCTTTTTGAATACCTTGCACGTTGGTAGAAAACAATGATAATGATAGCTGCAGCATTTGAAAGGACTATAAGAAGCACGATCCAGTATGAATATCCATAAGTGTTAGAGAGTGTGGCTTCTTTTGAAGGACCGCAAGGTGCAGCCAGCTCAACGGACAGTTCGTTCACTTCCACATTTGCAGGAAACAGAAACAAGCCCAGGAGGGAGCAGATGCCTTAAAAATAAAAAGGAAAGCAAATATTTCTGATATTAGTTTGGGAAAGTGATAGTAGGCAGATGAATATTTTTTTCAAAGTTCTTTTCTGTTGTCAACAAAATTTGCAGAATAAGGCTGTCAGAGGCTTAGGTGGGGTTGGAAGAAAGGGCAAGGCTGGTGGAGCAGTGCTTGAATTATCGGGAAATTCTCTTTTTACAATTCACAAGTCTTGACCTCTCCCCCCACCCCATTTTATCTAAATCATTGGTAGGGAATGCAATCTAGCCTACCTCACTCTCATTTTTTTTTTTAAATCACTGGACATCAGATTATCACAATTCAAAGGAAAAACATGTCCTTTCCAGTCTGCGCTCCAATGCCTGACACTTAACTTTAGTTTTGGAAAGCAGCAGAAAGTTGTGCTCCCACTGAAGCCTGGCATTTGCAGACTTACCTGTGTAAAAGCCCCACTGAATGCAGTGGGACTTGATGCCAAGTAAATACGCTCAGAATCAGACTGTAATTGGGACTATCCTGAAATACAAGTGATGAATAAACCCTATTTAGGTATTATACAAATCTGGAAATACCACCATTTCCAAGGCTCTAAAGTCTGGAAAAAGCCTTAAATGGCATAAACTCAGTGCAGGGGTGCTAAATTTAGGACTAACTATCCTGATTTTCATCTGACACTGGAACCTGACATTTTTACAGTGCTTCAGAAATCTTCCTCTACTGGTACCAAATCACTTCCAAAAGGAACTATTAAGCTGGAAAGCAGAAAAGTAAAGTACTCTGGTAGTAAGAACCATCTTTCAACAAAAAAGGATATTATATGGGAACGATCTAATGCTGGTATATTTTGTAACAGGCTCCCTCATTCCCTGTGAATAAATTCTTTTAGTCCAAAGCTTGCTGTTAGAAAAAGCAGGAGCCTCTTGAGACATATTTAGTGTAAGAACTGGAGTTATTTCAGTAGCAAGATCACAAGGATAGCAAAGTACATCAAAAGAAACCAGATGTAAGCCAAATAGGGGAATGAAGGGTTATACCCCCAGGGAAATATTTGATGGAGTTCATCTTGCATTCTAACATATCTCAACTTTCTGAAACGTCTAGAAATCTGCTCTCTCTGTCTCTCCCCTCTTCTACAGAACCTGATGTATTGCGGATTTTTCTCTTAGCAAAGTTTTGCCCTATTTTTGCAACTCCAGTTCTCATGCCGCCCTCTTCAAGGCTTTACTAACCTCACAGCTTTTATTAAAATTCAAAATGTAGCAACGGTCTTGTGGTGATATTTCTTTAACAGGTTTGTTATGTTTTGGGTGGAAAATGTCTGGGAGGTTTTATGTAGGAGAGTGGAAACTCAGCCTGAGGCAAAGTGCAGATGGGTTTTGTGTGGGAGACAGCTAGTACAGAATAGGACCATCGTAAAAGTAAATGATAAAACTACCCTCTGATTGTAAAATAAATAACACAACGTTATATTGAAGAAATCTGATATCTGTATTTACTAGAGCAGTGTGGCGCATCAAGTGACAGTTGTGTGTATCATAACTGCCACAGATCAGACACCATAGGTACCTTTGTTGGTCAATTAGGGAAAAGACATGCAGAAGTTACAGCAGCATAACACCTTTATTAGGACCAATATCACAAAGGAGCGATGGCAAATCAGCCATCACAGCAGCGTTGGGCAAGCAATTAAGCTTCTCTGTGCCATTTCCATGCTCTAGATTGCCTCCTGGCGGGACACCTGCTTCATGCCTGCATCTTTCTCAGGGGGCTAATAGCTTTGGGATGTGTGGATGATATAGATTGGGGGAAATTGTGCAGGGGGAAATGACTAATCCCTACTTTTTTTCTCTGCTTTGATCAAAATCAGAGTTCCCAACTGCTGCTTCAAAATCTGAAAACAACGTCAAGAGAGCCACTCACAGATCTTGTGCAGCACTTCAGTTTGGGCCCTTAGATTACCAGATGAGAGCTGCATGAATCATCCGCCAGTGCCAGGGCATCATGTTAGTTGCAGTTCCCATACACTTGTTTGAGGGAGTAACACCCACTGCATCTAGGCAGGAGAAATGCCTTTCCTCCAGAGGGCATCCTGGGATGTCACATTCTCCCAGAGCCATTTTGGACATTGCTATGTAATCATCGAGGCTGGCCCAAGACATTTTGCTGCCTGAGGCAATGGGTAAGATGGTACCATCTCATTTCATCCAGGCTTGTATCCAACAGTGTATGTGGAGAGTTCCAGTCATGCAACAGGCCTTCCACTTCCCTCCCCAAATGCCCTCAAAATATGCTCCAGAAAGTTCTCTGACCCTCTGAACCAGATTTTTGGAGTACATATGAGGCTACAGGGGAGAGGAGAAGAGAGCTCCATTGCACAACTAGAAATCTGTTACTCTAGAACAGCAGCTTTCATAGAATCCAACTGAACTTGTAGTTTATATCTTATTTAACCCTGATTAAATGACAGCTTTCCTTTCTCCATCAAACCTGGAAACAACAGGCTATCTTTGGGGGTGCAGAGCAAGCTGGCTTACAAGACTCTGGATAATGGTGGGGAGAATACAAACTTGACATGAGCCAACAGTGTGACGCGGCAGCTAAAAAAGCCAATGCAATTCTGGGCTGCATCAATAGGAGTATAGCATCTAGATCAAGGGAAGTAATAGTGCCACTGTATTCTGCTCTGGTCAGACCTCACCTGGAGTACTGTGTCCAGTTCTGGGCACCACAGTTCAAGAAGGACACTGACAAACTGGAACGTGTCCAGAGGAGGGCAACCAAAATGGTCAAAAGCCTGGAAACGATGCCTTATGAGGAACGGCTAAGGGAGCTGGGCATGTTTAGCCTGGAGAAGAGGAGGTTAAGGGGTGATATGATAGCCATGTTCAAATATATAAAAGGATGTCATATAGAGGAGGGAGAAAGGTTGTTTTCTGCTGCTCCAGAGAAGCGGACACGGAGCAATGGATCCAAACTACAAGAAAGAAGATTCCACCTAAACATTAGGAAGAACTTCCTGACAGTAAGAGCTGTTCGACAGTGGAATTTGCTGCCAAGGAGTGTGGTGGAGTCTCCTACTTTGGAGGTCTTTAAGCAGAGGCTTGACAACCATATGTCAGGAGTGCTCTGATGGTGTTTCCTGCTTGGCAGGGGGTTGGACTTGATGGCCCTTGTGGTCTATTCCAACTCTATGATTCTATGATTCTATGATATTGCACTGCCATTGAACATCTGCCATGTGAGGCAGCTGCCTCACTCTGCCCAATGGTAGAGCTGGCCCTAATGATCATTTTCTTGTTACGTGTTTATTTGAATAATACCTGCTGACTGCTATTATCATATGGTTAGTTAATTTATATCACATATTCCAATTTTGCTGCCATGTAGTGAAAGCAAATGCTTATGATTAATAGTTTTGTTTCAGAAGCCTAATCAAAGAGACTTCTCATTCAAGTGTTGCTAGTTTATATGCAACCTCCACCGTTCATTAAACCCACAAATAAAATGTATAATATTTAAATTTAAGTAGGGAGATGATAAAGCTGATGTATCTTTGTACAAATGGATTCTGCTTACACTTGTATTATGAGTGGAATACTGAGTTTATTTAAGAAATATTGGCTGCAATCCAAAGGAGCTGTTGAGATTTAAGCACTTCTCGCTTCTGCAGCTGTTGGAGCCGCTATTGTAATTTAAAAACAAACAAAAGAAAAAAACCCTGACTGCATTCAGTTTCCATGTGCCTAGCCATACACAGCTCATTGAGATTGCAGCTATTGACCACAATACTCCAACTATTAGTCTTTCTCTGCAGTAGTCTTACATTTCAAGGAGATCAAATACAGATCAAATAATTAGAAGATAGCAATCTACAGTCACAATTCTGTTCAATTCTGTTCTGTTTCGAATATGAACTCGGGGGCATCTGAAGAAGCTCTACAGGGGTACCTCCATGAAAACTTTGAACAACCTTCCTTGAAAGATGGCTTGTCTGCTATTACTCAGTTTGCTCTGCAGTGCACACCTGCAGAAGAAATAGGTGTTATAGATGAATTTTGGAGGCACTCCCAATTTGCAGTTATTGGTATACTCTGCAGTGCACACACAAAAATGGTCTGCTGTTATAAGCCACCAATTTCTATAGTTTATGAGAATGGGCCCTGTTGATCTGATAACTGGAAATTTGATATACGTGATCTACCTGATGCAGTTAGTGCTGTGCCAAAAATTTTCTCCCAGTTTTTAAACCATTGTGCAATCCCTGGTCCTGTATTTCTGCAGGAAGCATCTGAACCTCACTGTATTGCTAGAATAATCTTCCTGCGACTTAATCCATAGTTGTTTTTGTTTCTTGCAAACAAAAGGAGCATAAGGAGCCTTCTTAAGCTGTCTTTCCATGGAGGAGTGTGGTTGTTTTTTTTAGTGTGTGACACTACAATGAGACTAAGTGACAAGAGAGTTCAGGTGTCTTAGTCTGGATTTGGAACTCCTTTTTCTGCGATGGCTGCCCACTTGTGGACAGGAGGCTCATTTGGTGCCATTATTACATATCTTTAGGCACCAGCCCAAAACTTTATAACCAAGCCTTTGACCTTTAATTATCAGTGGGCTTTTACTATCTGTGCCTTTTAAAAGAGAGTAGGATGTTACTCATGGGTAGGCAAACTAAGGCCCGGGGGCCGGGTGCAGCCCAATCGCTTTCTAAATCCGGCCTGCGGATGGTCCAGGAATCAGCTTGTTTTTACATGAGTAGAATGTGTCCTTTTATTTAAAATGCATCTCTGGGTTATTTGTGGGGCATAAGAATTCATTCATTTCCCCCCCAAAAATATAGTCTGGCCCTCCACAAGGTCTGAGGGACAGTGGACCGACCCCCTGCTGGAAAAGTTTGCTGACCCCTTTGCTTTTAATGCATCTATGGAGGTGTTTGTTTGTTTGTTTGTTTGTTTGTTTGTTTGTTTGTTTGTTTAGTTGGTTGGTTGTAAGCCTCTTTGGGTTGCCCTGGACAAGATAAAACAACCAACAAATTTAGTAAATAATAAAAATAACATGATAAAGAATAGAAAAAATATTTGTCCACTGCTATGTTGAGATTTGCACCACTGCACCACTTTCTTTTTGCTTCAAACTACACTGTCAAAACAGCACTACACAACAGAAAAGATATGTGGGCTAAAGTTTGTGAGCTCCCTTGTTTAACATGATATTCTACGTAAGTCTCTCTGAGTGCCTTTTAGAAAGAAAGAAGCATTGGCCCAGAAATATGCTGATATATAAATAATTAAGCAAGCAGTTTCTTCTCAAAATCAGTTCATTCACTACAGCCACACTGCCAAGGCAAAACACTTCTTGCTACCTTTTAAACATCTACGAAATAGGTGAATTGTTTTCTAAATTTGTGTTGGGAAAAAATTTCATTAATGGCATCATCATCAATCACAGGGATGCTAGCAAATACTGCAAGTCATTAGCAGGAGTACCATTCTGACCCCTACTGCATCAGAGGAAGCCCTCATCTCCCACTGTGTGACTCTTCCTGCCAGCTACAGATGTAAGCAACAAATAAGTAGAGCATCTCAGAGGAGGGTTTCTCGGGCCATACAGCAAAATTGACCAGGACAATGTAAGTCATCTTTCCTGTTCCCAGGTATTTCATTCTCCCTATCTGGATTTTGAACTTGAGACCAATGGAAAGTGGGTGCATGGTCTCACTGGCCTTAAACTGGCAATATCATATTTTTTAAACCGTATGTCCACACTGGCTTGGTCATGTCCACAGAATGGAAGATGGCAAGTTCCCCAGGGACATACTCTGTGGGAAGCTGGTTTAAGGCATCAGGCCCATTGGCAGAGCAAATGTTACAAAGATATCTGCAAATGTAACGTGAAGGTTGCCAACATTGACCCCACCCAGTGGGAATCCATTGCAGACGGCCACAGTGCCTGGAGACAGTCGGGTCACGTATCCACAAGCAGTGACCAGAGGAGAAATGACAGCTGGGAGGAACACAGAGAGAAGAAAAACCCATAGTGTACCCATAGTAACAAAACCAGGCGCCTTTACCTGCCCCACCTACAATAGAACATGTCTCTCCCATATTGGTCTCTACAGCCACAGCAGGTGCTGTAACTCTCCAACGGTTTGACTTCACCCCAAAGGTGCACCCCTTCACTGTCTAATGAGACAGAAGGATGCCAACAACAACAACAACAGTAATGTATATTACTTACCAGATATGGAATTCCAGGTATAGACCCCAATAGGGCCCAAAAAGGTCTGGTAGGGGTTGCTAACGGCATTGTAGCATGTAAATCCAGAACTGAGGAAGGAGCTGATCAAACTAAGAACTAGCAGAATAATAATCACAGTGTTGAAACCCTTCGTTTTAGTATTTTCCAGCAAATCTACAACTGAAAAATAATGCATCATAGTTAATATCAGTAGATACAGTGATTAATACTTCAGATGAAAATCACCTTGTGTTTCTATGGATGGAATTTTTTTAAAGCTAACTATATATTATTGCTAAGAAACGGGGGGGGGGCTATCAAATATGATCAGACATGTCTGATTCTAGAGAAATTGCCCTTCTACATTGGGATTCGGGCAAGTTGACTTATACATATTCTTGGATGTTTAGCTCTTTCAGTTTCTCCTCAGTCTTTCGGTATTTTTTAAAATTACTGTTTTTGTAATTTATCCCTGAAGTTCAAACATTTAGACATGAAGGAATACCCGTTTGAAAAACAGCCTAACTGAGCATGTACCATTGTACCTAGTAGAGTATGACAAGCTTCTAAGTAGATGGGCAGCTGCAAGTTTATAACTCTTGATGTTGCATAGAAAAAGTTTATGGTCATCACAAAACTGTCTAGGAACTAAATTTCATAGTTATATAGAGGATATCAGAAGCAGTGATTCAGTTGATAAATGAGCCTTCCACACACCCCTCTCTCTCTCTCGTGTATGAGTATGTGGGAGAGGAGCTGCGATCATGCTTGCTGCCCCCTTCATGGCATTCATATAATTTTATCTGAAACCATGTACCTATGCACATAGAACTGTGCACATTCCCCTGTTCATGGAAGGATTATGTGCATATACTCCAGGTGGCCTAGTGAATGTGCATAATGACCGGTTATTGCAGATATTAACCACTCAATTTATATTCCCCTTAAGATAAAATATCTCATTTGATAATTCCTTGCCCATCCATTTCCCACATTGTAGGAAGCACTTATTGAGAACTAAGGTACATGTGTGTGTGTCAAAGAGAGATTATAATTTCCTCACAAAAAAAACTTATTCACAAGTATTTATGCAAAAGTAGAAGTGTCCATGTTTCAAGTAGGTATTTCAAATTAAATCTAATCAAGATTGTCTGTGCTGCCTTTTCTGTACCGGCAGAATGAAAACTCAATTCAAAGTATGTCAGATAAATATTTCAGAATAAAACCAGTTCATTCTGCCTATATTTGGAAGAGTCCAAGAAGCCACGTTTGTTTATTGCATCATACAAATCATTAATGGCAGGCTATTAAGAGCCCAGTACTTTGATAGAGCTTTGTATGCCTTGCACTGTTAACTTCCAAGACATAAAAGAGAAGATCAAGTTTACTGTTCAGTGGAGTAGCAGTCACAATAAATTTAGGGGATAATATCAGAGGTCTTTGTTAGTTTGCAGTGAGGCTACTAATTAACTGACCTTATAATATACAAGCAAATTGCTCTTGCCAGCAAATTCCTTGCAGCCCAAGAACTGTGGTATAAAGGCATCGATCTAATTCACGCTACAGAATTTTACAGCGTGTCTTACATTCTGCTCTCAGACACAACCTTCACCATTATCAGCACTGTGCTCTGTATCAACAGAAGTTCTATACAAGAGATCAGTGCCCAATGCAATAGAGAAGTATGTGGCATCAGGGGATGTGGTTTTGCAACTTCCATAGTATGTAAACAAATATATAAATTCATGGGATGTAAGAACTGCCATAGTGGATCAGAACAAGCTCTATCTAGTTTGGTGTATTGTTTCCAACAGTGCCAACCAGATGCTTCTGCACATTCACAAGCAGGAAACAAATAAAAAAAATTCTCCCTGTTGCTTGTATTTAATATCATATAATTAAACATATACTCTTGAGAGTCCCATGGACTGCAAGAAGATCAAATCTCTCCATTCTTAAGGAAATCAGCCCTGAGTGCTCACTGGAAGGACAGATCCTGTCAGGAAAAAGCAGCAATGCGAAAGCCAGCTGCAGGTGTCTGGAATGCAAAACAGGATGTTGATGTCTGGGATTGTACTATTGGAACTATTCAGTGTACTGAGCACCGGATGTTAGCTCAGAGTGTCATGTGACCTGTACTGGAAGTACAGGGGTGGAGCTGAGAGTCTACTGCTGGAGACTGGAGAGTGCAGACACGGTTTCTCTGTACTGCTGGAATGACAGAAATAAAAGACATGTAAATAGGTTTCTGTCTGTCTCTTTCCCCTCCCTGGGGAAGCAGGGAGGAGGGAGGATGGTGTGTTCTTCTCACGTTTGAGGAGGATCGCCGATTTGTGACCTTGCCTGTATCCTGCCGGGAGACGCAGACGGGAAGGTCAACAAGGATCTCAGCCGGATGCCTGGAGTGAGGCCAGTTACCTCTGACTGCGGCCTGAGAATCCTGACAGCTGAGGCTCCAATACTTTGGCCCCCTCATGAGAAGAGAAGACTCCCTGGAAAAGACCCTGATGTTGGGAAAGATGGAGGGCACAAGGAGAAGGGGACGAAAGAGGAAGAGATGGTTGGATAGTGTTCTCGAAGCTACAAACATGAGTCTGACCAAACTGCGGGAGGCAGTGGAAGACAGGAGTGCCTGGCGTGCTCTGGTCCATGGGGTCACGAAGAGTCGGACACGACTAAATGACTAAACAACAACAATTAAAGATATAGTGCCATTGAACTTGGAGGCTTTATTTAGACACCCATTGACAGACCTATGCTATTTTGGCACAGGATTTCTACAATTTCTTAAAGCTGACTAGTTTATTACAGAACAACTATGTTGTTCTAGTCTACCTGACACTATAGTTTCACTTACAAACTCTAAAAGACTTGGTACTTAGAAAATAAATCCTTGAATGAAGGAACTCAAAGTTTAGTAAACCAAATTTCTGTGAAAAGCAAACATTTGCGCTTTAAAATGGACTTTCATGGGAAACTGAAACCTACTGAGTGATTTCAAAGGAAAATAGCAGATCTCCAAAATGTTGTGGTCTTCATTTATACAATGTTCAGTAATTTGATGAAACTCTACATCAGGGGTCAGCAAACCTTTTCAGCAGGGAGCCTGTCCACTGTGCCTTAGACCTTGTGGGGGGGGAAACTATATTTTTGGGGGGGGGAGAATGAATTCCTATGCCCCACAAATAACCCAGAGATGCATTTTAAATAAAAGCACACATTCTACTCATGTAAAAATACACTGATTCCCGGACCGTCCACAGGCCGGATTTAGAAGGTGATTAGGCTGGATCCGGCCCCCAGGCCTTAGTTTGCCTACCCATGCTCTACATGATATAAAAGGGTGCTCACTGAGAAGTACCCATTAAGATCAAGACATCTGTGGAATATATGCTGCAGTCCTTCCATCCACAGGGCTCCATGATGAAGAAAGTGGATAAGGCAGTTTTTGCCAATCTCTCCTTACCCCATTGCATTCCCTAGCCCACCTGCCATGCTTTCCTGGAGGGTCCACCAACTCTCTCTTGAGAAGCATTTCATGGGGCACAGAGGAAATTGACCAAAATCCCCTCTTCCCCCTTTTCAAGTGGGAGTATCCCTTTAGCAGAATTCCGCTCATAGCAGATCTGGATTCATCCCATTATAAATCGTGGCACTACTTGGTGAAAAGCCTAGTGACAAGAGGATGCGAATGGTGGTTTCTCCCAGCCATTTCAGCCTTGGCTTTTCCTTTCTCTCTTTTTATCAATTATTCACTCGGATGCATTTGGTATGCATCCATCTAGCATTTTAGAAACTTTGTCCTTCAGAACTATGAACAATAACTAAATGAACAATTCATAGAATACCAAGGGCACTAGCTAGCATTCAGGAAACAAAGGAGAAACCTTGCTTGGACTTTTCTGTGGTGTATGCAGTCTAAATAGGTAAGGAAGAAGATACAACATTGTTATCAAATGATAACCGTGAACCAGATCTAATTGTATTCCAGTTGGCTCACTTGCGCTTATTACTGATCACACAGGGAAAGAGTAGACATGAAACTTTCTTTCTGTGAACTTCCTTAAATTAAATTAAATTAACTTAGGACCCAAACTAGTGCATATGAGATGTTTGGCCTATTAAAAGAAAGTCATACTAATATTATGTTTCATAATTGTTAGTGAATTATATTTAGCCAATGCTTTATTTTATATACAAAATTCTTTTATGTAGTTCTGCTTCTGTGAGCAAGGTTTACCGTGAAAACTGGCATACAAATAAATTGAAGATGAGAACATGTATTCCAGCAAGACCACTATAGGACCTAATAAAGTTGGCTGACATCAGGCATTTGTTCACCTGCTAATCTTCTGGTGTAATAATTCTATGATATGCTAGCAATGGCCTTCTGCATTCTACACAGGACAAAATGGCCAGTCCTTGTGCAACAGAATAAATGGACACAAAATTTAACATCCAAAATGGTAATATCTAGTAATCACTAGGACATGTCAGCCTCCCAAGACACCCTGCTGCTGGTGTGAAAGTGGCTATTATTAGGAAGGAAAATTGGTGAATTAACACAAGACATGAAATTCTATCACCTATAGCTTGAATTAAGAGAATACAAATACAAACAGAGCTATCTTCCTGGAAACACTTTCTCTGTGACTATCTTTCAGCTTCAGCTAATTCTTATCATTTTCATGCCGTAAGTCATGGACTATTTTGTCAATTTTCTTTTAGAGAGTTTGCTTGTAACAATGTTTGCCATTCTTATTTTACAGCTCTTTGCTTCCTGGTGTTACTCTTCTCTTCCATAAAAGTATCCACATAAAGAAATTAAAGCCATGGTTCACAATACCCAAGTAAACAGACAGCATTAAACCAAACAGCTCCCAACAATAACTCTTTATATTTACTTCAGTAGATGGTTACCTTGGAAAGGGGTATCTTCAACACTAAGTCCATTTTGCACGTTCTTTGAACAAGATCCTTCAAAGAGTCCATACGTAATGAATATTGTCTCAGTGGAATTTATGTCACCGAATTTAATCTCACTTGAAACCCAATTTTTGGTTGCAAGAACAAGGCAAACTATCACCAAGGAGATAACACTGGTGAAAAAAGCAGAAGCAAACATCAGGGATTTTCTCTTGGATGGCATTTTATCAGAAAAGTGTTTTTCTGAGGTGCAGTAAGATTTCCCTCCTCGATTCTTAGTTCTCTAAATGAGAAATCCAGTGAATAGAAGCTTCACTTCTGCTGCTGAATAATGGGGACCCTGTTACTGGTATCTGTGTTGGCAGAAAGTCATGCCCATAAACTTTGAACTAACAGCAGTGGTAATAAAGTTGTAAAATCATTGAACTTTGGTCTGCAGCAAAGTGTTGCCATAGTGACAGGAAAATCACTCCAACCATGAACAGTAAAGATCTGAAAGGGCTGTGGCTCAGGGGGAGAACACCTGCTTTGCATGCCGAAGATCTCAGGTTAAATCACTGGTGTCTCCATGTAGGAAGACAACACTGAGCTAAATGGACCAATGGCCTGACTCAATATAACAATATTCCTGTGTTCCCGTGAAAGCTTTGCATAATCAAAGAATTCATTAGAAAGCTCAAATTTTGTAGACTGAGTGTTGTTTGTTTGTTTGTTTTCATTTTGCCCATATTGAATTTTTTGGCAATGTACATTTGGGGGGTGAAACTCAGCTTCTTGTTTGTGTTTGCTTTCTGAAAACATGAAGAAGGAATAGCAAAGGGTTAGTATATACACACATAGGGCCAATTCATTCTGTTGTTATAAATGTGTAAAAGACACAATGGTGACTTGCCTTTGGTCAGAGCTTTCTTCATTTGCTTCCCAAACGGTGGGGGAGATACCTGGTTTGCTCAGTATGGTAAACTATAGTGCTCGCTTCGGCAGTACATATACTAAAATTGGAATGATACAGAGAAGATTAGCATGGTAAACTATGGCTTAGCCAGGTCATGCTGATATGTGGGCTTCCGGAGAAGACCTTGTAGCGGCTTTGCTCCTTCCTGGTCCTTTTCACTGCCATACGTTACTGAGCTATGCCAAAGTTTGGCTTACTAGTGGGGTAGGAGAGCTGAAAATAATGCCAATATGTTTCACATCTGGCAACCAACACACTCCTCTGGTTTCAGATAGTACATGGGTAGACGAGCCTATAAAGCCCAGGACCACAACTTTCCATGGCTCTCTAGCGACTATGGTGGCTCATTTATCAGAAGTAATGTATTTAGAATTAACTTTGGAAGTGTATACTCGATTCTGACCAAACTAAGCCTTCTTTTGCTCTAGGACAGTGATGGCCAAACTCTGCCTTCCAGCTGTTTTGTGTTTTGGGACATCCCTGACCACTGGCCTATTAGCGAGGGATGATGGGAGTTGTAGTCCAAAAAACAGCTGGAGGGCCAAGTTTGGCCATCACTGCTCTAGGAGGCTTAGTTTGGTTATGGCCCCAGTAAGTCATTCCCATATTCTGAAAGATACAAATACAGTGGTACCTTGGCTTATATACACTTCAGGTTACATACGCTTCAGGTTACAGACTCTGCTAACCCAGAAATATTACCTCAGGTTAAGAACTTTGCTTCAGGATGAGAACAGAAATTGTGCAGCGGCGGCGCAGCAGCAGCAGGAGGCCCCATTAGCTAAAGTGGTGCTTCAGGTTAAGAACAGTTTCAGGTTAAGAACGGACCTCCGAAATGAATTAAGTGCTTAACCCAAGGTACCACTGTAGTATAACACAGTGGCTAAAGGGTGATTGAGACAAATCTCTTCACTTGGCTGCTGTCCATTACGACTTGTAAGGTGACTAACAGGAGGTGGAGCCAATGACAGATGGAGCCACTTTGACTAAAGAAGAGGAAGTCATCAGGCAGCAACACCCCATGGACTGGCTCTAAGTTAGAAAGCAGGCAGGCAGGTGGAGCTCTACTTATGTCCATTGCTATGTCCATTGGGCATTCTCTAGTGGTTACTTGAATGTGGGGCTGAAAGGGTGGAGCATTAAGAAGGAGTGCTTTCATATTGCAAGGAATTGTGGGAGCTATGGGGCGCATGAGTTAATGAGAAAATTAATTTTAAAATAAATGTATTTCTTAGCATATAATAAAATTGTAAGGACATCATCATGCTGCAGTTCACATAATCGTGGGTTGGTGTTTGGAGAGGTGTCAAGGGAGAAGGTTTGGCAGAGGAGTAGGGAGTTTGGCAGGGGGCGGCTAGGTGGAGTTGGCAAGCAATGTGAGCAGCAGCACAACCCCTAGTCTACACATCATGTCAGATAGCCTCATGTAGAGCTCTGCATGCATTTTCACACTCACTTCTTTGTCTAAAGGCTATTTTTCATATTATGTGAAAATGCCAAAGAGAGTTATTTTTCACTCTCTTTTCACCTTACACTTTTCACAAAATTTAACACTTGGAATTATTATGCATGTTTTGAGCCATGCACCTTTCTCTTGTCTGTTCCATTTGCTTCAGGAACTACTCAGAATTAAGCTTTTCTGTGCTTTGTCTTTCCATACTCATCTAAGTTTGCATCCTAGGGCTTGTGCAAACTGCCAGTTTACGTCAAGTCAGTATTGAACTGGAGTTGATTTAGTTTATCGTTTACCTGCTGTCGCTACTCTGAAAGCATCTCAGTGCTGGTGGCTGTGAGGTAGGTTGCATCTCTTGGAAAAGTGAGCCCCCTCTGTGCAAGTATCTGGGTGTACAACTTGGGCTGCAATCCTATACAGAGTTTCCTGGAGGCTAACCCCATTGAACTCAATGGGGCTTACATTTTTTATTAGACATGAATAAGACTGTGCTATCAGTATTCAGAGAGATTCTCTTTTACTTTTTTAAAAATCTAGCTTTTATACCTTTTTTTTTTTTAAGCTAAGCACGGTTCCCAGTGGTAAGAGGATAGTATCATAGCCTATCTCCCTTGAAACCCATTCTGTGTTTCAATATACTTGTCCATC
The DNA here is from genome assembly GCF_965112155.1 of Podarcis liolepis. NCBI lineage: Eukaryota > Metazoa > Chordata > Lepidosauria > Squamata > Lacertidae > Podarcis > Podarcis liolepis. The sequence goes on along the minus strand of NC_139556.1, from coordinate 45,760,937 downwards.
TATTGTGTCCCTCCTAATTTTGGAAATCCAACAAATATTAAAAATAGGGGTACATGAATATTTGTATAACTCCAATTACAAAAAAGAGAAGGTGTTTCAATGGAAAATTTGGATTATATTGATGCAGGTTTTGATGTGTTTGTGTCCAATATTCACATCTGGATCAAGAAATGAAATCTGGTAGATCATAGCATCAAACTATTTCCTTTATATTGTAGCTGTTGTTGTTTTTTGATCTGCTTTTCATGAAGAACAAAATACATGCTTCTTGGAGCAATAGTATTTCATATAGGCTTTGAAAAGTACAGTTGAGTCTCTTTGTTTCATTATTACTTTAGTGGATTTATCCTATTGCCATCCACTATAATTACTTCAAATAACTACTTACAGGTGAAAAGCAGAATAAAGCTGTTGGCATGCCTGCTTTTCTGTTCTGAATTCATTCACAATGTAAGTCAGCTGCAAGTTAGAAATTTTCACACATGGGGGTGGAATTGACCTATCATTTTAATGTCTTGGTTATTCAAAGGAATAAAAGCGAACTGCTATGCCAAATGAGAAAACTGATATATGTTTAGCCCGACCATCAGATGACACAGCAGGAATCAATGAAATTAATGAATTGTTCAAAGAATTTATTAGGATCCTGATGAGAAGAGGGCAGGGGAGAGATTAGCCCCTCAGTTTATATATGAAAATCACCAGAATTGTGCAGCAGGTGAAACTAACTCTCCAGCATGACAATCACAAACCTTTTCTCCTTTGTAAGCATTTTTGTGGTATTTCAAGTTTCAGAACAACAGTAAATAAGTCATGTAATTTCACATGCTGATTCAAACTAATATGTGAATATTTCTTCATACTCTGTAAGTCAAATTGCACAATACTAATAGTTGACCACAGCATTAGACAAGTTTTAAAACCTACTGAAATCAACCATGAAAATTAGGTCAGTTATTAACTAGTTATGATGTCAATTGTGTGATAGCTATTAATATGACTAGTTTTAAAAGTTGAACCAGCATCCATAGGGGAGCCCAGGCAGGACTGGGACTTCAGAGCTGTGACAACTCCTGCCATCCTTTAACTCATTTGCTTACAAAGTAGCATTACTTGTCCTGGGAGAAAAGTATCCATTGGTGAAAATACAGTGGTACCTCGGGTTACATACGCTTCAGGTTACAGACGCCACTAACCCAGAAATAGTACCTCGGGTTAAGAACTTTGCTTCAGGATAAGAACAGAAATTGTGCTCCGGAGGCGCGGTGGCAGTGGGAGGCCCCATTAACTAAAGTTGTGCTTCAGGTTAAGAACAGTTTCAGGTTAAGAACAGACCTCCGGAATGAATTAAGTACTTAACCCGAGGTACCACTGTAGCAGCCTCCTTCCAGCAACAAATAGCTGGCAGTTGATTTTAATTCTGATTACACATACCCCAGAACTACTATTTAAAATGTAAAAACTGTAGGGTAACCAGCTTCATATAACCAACATGCTTTCGGCTAGTTAATATATGAAGGGGTTAAAGCAATAGAGTAAGCTGTCCTGCCAGGCTTAATCTATATCACTTTCCCTCACCTTGGGAGGAAATGGGCAACCAAACCCTTTGCAGTACTCAGTGTACATGTGAATTTGATGCATGAGGAATCCTGAGCTGATCCCTCTAGCCGCTTTTGTTTCAGACAAGAATGGAGTCTGAAGGTTGTGTTTTTCTATACCAATAGTTGAGGATCTTTTATTGTTTTGTTACCAAGCAACTTTTTGCTGTCTGTGCTGTGCAACTTTTTCAGGCTGCTGTATGGAAAATTACATGAATCTGATATAAAGTGAGTTTAATACAGTGGTACCTCGGGTTAAGAACTTAATTTGTTCTGCAGGTCCATTGTTAACCTGAAACTGTTCTTAACCTGAGGTACCATTTTAGCTAATGGGGCCTCCCGCTGCCGCTCACCCTGCTCTCACCCTGAAGCAAAGTTCTTAACCCGAGATACTATTTTTGGGTTAGCGGAGTCTGTAACCTGAAGCATCTGTAACCTGAAGAGTCTGTAACCCGAGGTACCACTGTAGAACAATTATAACTTACTAAAAATGTTGAATGCAAGTAGATTCCTCCCTGGTTAAAAAACCCATTCAGATGTTCCCACTAAACAATTAAAGATCAAGTAATGAGGCAGTGCACATGGCGATACTGGGAACAGGGTTTTTATTAGCTCCGTATTCCAGATAGGGGTGGAGACTGAGATACTGTGGCTTGCCTAAGGCCATCTAGTGACTCCATGGCTAAGGCAAGATTTGAACCACAGACTTACTGGATTGCAGCTCATAGTCTTAGACAGTGCAGAGAACAAACAAACAGCTTATCTGATAGTAACCAAATATTCTGGAATATTTATTGCAAAGTATAATAGTAACTACTATAACACTGCTGCATTTCAATGATGCAGTCAAGAATTTCATACATGCATAATAAATACAGCTACTCACAGGATATGTGTGGGTGTTGATATTATACATATGGATAGGAAGGAATACCTTGCATAGATTTTATTGGCACGGCAAAATTTTACTGGCATGGCAACAAATGGTTTATTCAGTTCCTCCCACAACCATCATAATAAAAAGTCATTAAAGCTCCAACCCATATTCTGTCCATGACTCATTGCACATGAAACACTGTTTTCAGAATGTCTTGAAGAATACTGCTGGTGATGAATTGGACACTTTCCAGTTTGTGTCACAGAAAGATGTAGATCTCGATGTCTGTTGTTGCCAGACATGCTGTCAGGTGTTAACCATAACACACACAGAGGTCCCAAGATTTTCAAGCCTACAGTAGAATTGAGGATTTTGTGGGAGAAGTGTGATAACTCCTTGTTCCTGCTAGTTCTATGGATTGCTGCAAGCTTGCTCAGCTCTAGCATCGGCCCCCACCCTTCACCCCTTTTTTGTTTCTATGCTCCAAATTGTCCATGCACCAGGATCTCAGACTACATTTCAGGATTTGGATGTGTGTATACAGCAAGTTGTAACCCTGACCATTGTAACTGCACCCCATCAGGTATACGATAAGACACCTGTAGTGGTAATGGCATGCATGAGGTCTTCCTCTGGGGCCCACAAAACCTCTGAACACTCCTACCCTATTGGTCATGATGTGGTAAGGCTGTCTACCTTTTTCTTCCCTGAAAAGTAAATAAAGCCAAAGGAGGAAGTTGGAAGAGTGGCGTACTTTCTCACTTCCTGTTTTAGCTCTATCTGCTGTTAAAGGCTCATATTAATTTTACTACCATAATCCACAGATGCCAACAACAGTAATCCTTGGAAAAGTGAAGTGTGTACACACCAGGATTGCCATATTTCAAGAAGTAAAATATGGACACCCCCCCCAAAAAATTGTTGATCTGCAGGGGCAGGGCAGTGATCTATTAAGCCAGGGGTTGGCAAAGTTTTACCTGCCTGGGCTGCTCAAGTCCTGCAGAAATCTCTCTGTGGGCCGGATTGCGTGCGCGATTTCCGGCATCTGGGCATGCGCAGACACGATTTCTGGCACTGCGGAAGCGAGTCCCCACGCTGCACCAGTTTAGCACAGCATGTGGGGATTTGCCAAGGGGGCGGCTCAGTTCGGGGGCAGTTTGTGGGCCAGTTAAACTGCCCCCGTGGGCCGCAGGTTGCTGACCCCTGTATTAAGCTCTATTTATGTTCTTACCATATGCATGGAAGGGGGAAGAATCCAGTGTGCTAAATGCACGTGCAAAGTCTTCCTTGAAGAACAGCAGCATCTTTTAAGTCTGAGGTGAATGCAAGGTTCAGCAATGTTATTCAAATGTTATTCAAACCTAAAGGGGACAAGTCTGTGCATAGAAAAGGCTTGATAAATTGATTGCAGGACAGATGGTACTACGCTGGAGGCTGCACAACTGCAGCATGTAGGTTGGAAAATTGCATCTTTAAATGCCCTCTGCTTCTCCACTTCATAAACTTTAAACATGGAGAACCAGCAAAATAGGACTTAGAAACTTCTGCATCAGGGTATATAGCCTGAGGTCACATGAGGCAACCATGTTGCTGAAGCTAAACAAGTCACGGTCTAGTGCAGAGTTTGGATGAGACGCTGCTTGGGATGAAAAAAACACAGTACATATATATCTGGGTAAGATAAACGAAATAAATTACAACATTTGGGAACCTGCAAACACTATGGGGAAGGCCACTAACTGATGATATGCTAAGAAAGTACAGGAGATGCTTGGTAAGTACTGGGGCTTTACCTGTGGTCAATTTTAATTACAAATTAGGCCTCAGAAGTAGGATATAGCAATCATTCAATATCCTATATCCAAATAGGATAGCCGATCAATTGTTCTCAGTACTTCCCTACCTCTTTAGCAATGTTTGAGCCGGAAAAGAATCTACATTTTGCAGAAGCAACCAGATTCCCAGACACCATTTTCTCGGATGCTATAAATATGATGTTTCTTTTTAAACCAGCGGATAATAGCCTGTACATTTAATACACTAATGGATAAAATGTGCTGATTTTTCTTGAACATATTCAGTGTCATTTTAAAATTGCTTAAATAAGAAAAATGCTTTAAATTAAGTAACAATTATTTGCAAATGATTATACCTGTAAGGAACAGGCAGACTCTTGTGTCTAGTCCACAAATGTATATAATAATAATAATAATAATAATAATAATAATTATTATTATTATTATTATTATTATTATTATTATTATTATTATTATTTATTTATACCCCGCCCATCTGGCTGGGCTTCCCCAGCCACTCTGGGCAGCTTCCAAAAGAATATTAAAATACTATAATACATCAAACATTAAAAGCTTCCCGAAACAGGGCTGCCTTCAGATGTCTTCTAAAAGCCTGGTAGTTGTTGTTCTTTTTGACATCTGGTGGGAGGGTGTTCCACAGGGAAGGCGCCACTACCGAGAAGGCCCTCTGCCTGGTTCCCTGTAACTTGGCTTCTCACAGTGAGGGAACTGCCAGAAGGCCCTCGGTGCTGGACCTCAGTGTCCGGGTAGAATGATGGGGGTGGAGACGCTCCTTCAGATATACTGGACCAAGGCCGTTTAGGGCTTTAAAGGTCAGCACCAACACTTTGAATTGTGCTCGGAAACGTACTGGGAGCCAATGTAGGTCTTTCAAAACCGGTGTTATGTCATCTCTGCGGCCGCTCCCAGTCACCAGTCTAGCTGCCGCATTCTGGATTAGTTGTAGTTTCCGGGTCACCTTCAAAGGTAGCCCCACGTAGAGCGCATTGCAGTAATCCAAGCGGGAGATAACCAGAGCATGCACCACTCTGGCGAGGCAGTCCGCAGGCAGATAGGGTCTCAGCCTGCGTACCAGATGGAGCTGGTAAACAGCTGCCCTGGATACAGATTTGACCTGTGCCTCCATGGACAGCTGTGAGTCCAAAATGACTCCCAGGCTGCGCACCTGGTCCTTCAGGGGCACAGTTACCCCATTCAGGACCAGGGAATCCTCCACACCTGCCCGCCTCCTGTCCCCCAAAAACAGTACTTCTGTCTTGTCTGGATTCAACCTCAATCTGTTAGCCGCCATCCAACCTCCAACCGCCTCCAGGCACTCACACAGGACCTTAACTGCCTTCACTGGTTCTGATTTGAAAGAGAGGTAGAGCTGGGTATCATCCGCATACTGATGAACACCCAGCCCAAATCCCCTGATGATCTCTCCCAGCGGCTTCATGTAGATGTTGAAAAACATGGGGGAGAGGACAGAACCCTGAGGTACCCCACAAGTGAGGGCCCAGGGGTCTGAACACTCATCCCCCACCACCACTTTCTGAACACGGCCCAGGAGGAAGGAGCATTAATTAAAAGCCTTTCCAATACTGTATTCCTTTTACCCACTTGCTGGGGAGTAAATCCTATTGACATCAATGGAACTTGCTTCTGAGTAGACATGTATAGGCTTGCTCTGTTACTGACACACTGTGAATATGGAAGAAAAGTTTTTATTTCATTTTTTATTTGGGTCACAAAGGCAGCTCCTGGTTTCTCAACTATTCCTCTTTGTCCAGTAGTAATTGAAGGGTGGGAGTTTGGTTCATGACATACTGTGGGTTGTATCCAACTAAATTATACCCATTAAAATTAATTAGCCTAAGTTAATCATGTCCATTAATTTCAATGGGTCTACTCTGAGTAGGATTAGCATTGGATACAGCACCAAATGCACTATTTTACTTATACTTCATAGTTCAGATGGAGCTTCCTTTTCCAATATGCCTAAAAAGCACATCCCTTTCCCCCGATATCCTTCACTATGCAAATGCTTCATACATTTAGTAAAGTTCTGCTGAAGTTCGAGGTGGAGATATATGAGGAAGCAGGACTTTACACAGGATTGCTTTAAACCTCATTTATGGGGTGTACTTCAGGACGAGCCAGATTTGAAAGGGATCATAAATGATTATACAGTATTAAGGCACGGACCTAGAATATATTAAAATAGGCTTCTGAAAGGTTGGCTTATACCAAACACTTTTTAAATGGCTGTCAACACACCCATATGAATGATCCCAAAGGTCTGGTGTATCACGAGCACAGGGTTATTAGCATCCTTAAACAATTTGAAATGGTAATAGTTGATACTGCACTGGCAGACTTGAGAGGTGGAGGAGTCAATTCATCTGAACATAAGAGGAATCCTGTTGGATCACGCCAAGGTTCCATCTGGTTCAGCAATCTGTTTCCTCTACTGGCCAACCAGAAGAGTCTGGGAAAGACCACAAGTAGGCCGTCAAGTCAACAGTTCTACCCTATTGCTGTCCTCCAGCATCTATCATTCAGTGGCGTTTAGCCAGCTGCTAAATTCCATACACCATTTTCACTGGTGAAAGACAGTAGGAATAAGTTGGTAAGGTTGGGGAAACCTCGGGGTGGGTGTGTCAATGTGGTCCTCTAGCCCTCCAGAGTGTGTCCTTGAACTATGATAATGCTTCCTGCTTGTCTGAATTAGGCATGTGTGTAGAAACTAGGCTATTGCGCAAAGGCAATTTTTCATTCATTGATCTACCAACTTTTGCCTCTGGCACAGCCCACTACTGGCATGTGGCCCTTCAAAGGTTGCTTGGAAGGGAATGTGGCCCTTGGGCTGAAAAAGTTTCCCCAGCCCTGATATAGAGTATGTACAAAACATGGCAAAATATTTGCCTGCAAAATTTATAAGCTTAAACTGTATTACTAGAAGTAGGGCACTTCTGAGCTGTTTACGATCTAGGGAAAGGTTTTCCCTAATGTGGTGACAACCGAACCCTCACATTTTTTGGTTGATCAGCAGAGTGGGAAATTGAGGCCCCTCACAGCAGAAATTCCACATCTACACTTGTCACATACTATATATTGGTTCCTTATGAATTCCTGCATGGAGAATTTGGAGCTGTGCAAAGCAAAGCAAAGCCCAATGTTACAGGAGATGCAGCAAAACACGTAGTTTTAATTGTGGACCTTTGTCCTTAAGCTCCCCATCTTTCTTTACAGTTTCTGCCCCCCCCCCGTGCTCCTTAGCTAATTCATGCCCTCCATCTTTAGCATGTGGGTTCGCAGCTACAAATGCATCACTTCCTGCTTTAAGGCGAGTCACACACCACCAATCCCATACCATCCCCAACTTTTTAAAGTGAGGACATCACATGTGAACTCGAAGGCTGCGTATAAAGGTAAAGGGACCATTAGGTCCAGTCATGACTGACTCTGGGGTTGCGGCGCTCATCTCGCTTTATTGGCCGAGGGAGCCGGCGTATGGCTTCTGGGTCATGTGGCCAGCATGACAAAGCTGCTTCTGGCGAACCAGAGCAGCACACAGAAACGCCGTTTACCTTCCCACCTGAGTGGTACCTATTTATCTACTTGCACTTTGACATGCTTTTGAACTGCTAGGTTGGCAGGAGCAGGGACCGAACAACGGGAGCTTACCCCGTCGCGGGGATTTGAACCGACCTTCTGATCAGCAAGTCCTAGGCTCTGTGGTTTAACCCACAGCGCCACCCACGTCCCTAGGCTGCATATACTGTACCATGCAGTGAATGCACATGATATCTCCCCAAGAATCCTGGGAAATGCAGTTTGTTAAGCTTGCTGGGAATTGTAGCTCTCTCTGTCTGTGGGGGGGGGGGGGTAAGCGCCAGCTCCCAGAATTCCTGAGAGAAAGTAATGTGCTTTAACTGCCTGTATGGCGGGTTCACGTGAAGTGGTGACCACAAGCGAAGTGGGGCAGAATTCCTTCACTTCATTTCAGCATCTATCCTGCCCAAACTCTTCTTTCCGCGCCACCAGTGAAAGTATAGGGGCCGTGTCCTCTTTTGCGCCGGGTAAACCACAGCAGCCGCCACTACCCCTTGGTTTTTATTCGAGGTGTGTGTTGGGGGGGGGGGATTCCCGCCTCGTGTCTCCAGCGTGACGAAAAGGCCCCCGTTTCCCGCTCCCCTCAGTATCTGCAGCTGCAGTTTTCCTTGTCGGGCAGCAGGCGGCTCCCGCGCTCGGCTGGCGCCGCCTCAGATGCGCGCAGAGCGGCTGGCAGGCAGGCGAGGAGAGGGAACGCAGGAAATTTCCTGCTTGGCCGACAGCAGGGTCCCTCCAGCCGCGGCAGGGCGAATGCCAGGGCGTCCCCCGCTCGCCTCCGCCTCAGTCCGCCAGCGACGCTGCCAGGAGGGCATGAGGAGCCGGCGCGCCTGCAGGAGCCGAGCTGGCCGAGTCCCCCGGAGGTAAGGCAGCAGGGCACGAGGCCAGCGGCCGGCGGAGCTGCCTTGCTGCTGCTGCTGCTGCTGCTCATTCTCCAGGCATGCCAGTCCCGGCGGCGGGTGTGCTTGCTTGCTTGCGTGCGTGCGTGTGGTTTGCCTCTGAACCACCGGGGCTTTGCACGCAGCAGGGCAGGCGGGCTGCTTCCTCAGTTCCTCCACGCCCAGTCCCGAGCTGCGCCAGGGCATGGAGCGGGCGGGAAGACGCCTCCTCTCCGCCGCAGAGGGGCACCGGCTCCCCCCGAGGCTCTCCTGGGCGACAGAGCAGGAGAAGGAGCCGGCTGTGTCCCCCCTCTTCCCTGGTTGCGAGGGGGTGTGAGGAGGGGGGGGGAGAGAAAAGGAGATGTCTCCTGCCCCACAGTCGCTTTGGCTAGCTGCCGCCGGGGGCGGGAGGGGGTGTCAGAAGCGGAAACGGCATTTCCCTTTGCATGGAGAGCGCCATGGAGGAGGAGGAGGGGAGGGAGCCCCAGCCGCTCTCGCGCAGGTGGCGGAAAAGTCGTCAGCTGGGCTTGGAACGAAACGCAGGAGAGCCGGTTTCGCGGTGGGGGGGGGAGGCGAAGAGATTTGGCGAATCAGAACTCCGAGCTCCCCCCCCCCCGTGCGCCAGGTGTGGCGGGTGGCCGGGAAGGTGTTTGTTTGCCTGGTGTGCTCACTGCAGCCTCCCTCCAAACGTTAAGAAATGTCTCTAACACGGTCGCACCACATCGCCACACATCCATCGCTGTTCTTGCCTGTCGCCGCCGCTGTGCTTGTGAAAAGGGAGAGAGCCCAGCAAATCTGTGTTAAATATCCTCTTAAAAGCAGCCCTTGGTGCCAAATGTCGCCCGGACATTGAATAGCACCGAGCATTTTATATAACACCTTGGGGAGTAGTTTTGGGAGAATTTGACATATGTTTAGTAAAGTCAACTGCACCACAGTCCTGCAAGGTAGACCACTGTTGCTGGTTTGGAATGATGCTGATGTTGAAATGGTGACCGGCCTAAAGCCATTTACAGTACAGCCCATGGTAAGCTATACCTGGATGCATGCACCGCTCTGTTCAGTGGTGTGTGCTTGCTAATAAGTACGTTTGGTATTGCAGCCTTGGTAAAATTTGAATTGGGGGCTTCCTGGCTTAGCCACGGCACTACAGCAGGTTCAAGATGTGGAAAATTTGCAATGGATACCGAGTCTCATGCAATATGTTTTTGTGATTCTGCATAATATGTATGTATACATTGCTTTGCTTTCAGGGCTACAAACCTAACCAGGAAAAGGCAATTTCTCATCTATCCTATCAGATTTTGGTCATGTTGGCATCTGTTGCACTTGGACCACTCGGGGGAAAAACAATCAAAAATAGTAATCAAATATCTGTAGTAAGGCTTTTGGTGCAACCTTTCCAGCAGTTGGATTTTTTAATTGAAACTAATTAACATAGTTATGCATCTTTTACATAGTAAGAAGCTGTCTTATGCAAATGATGTGGATCTTAGCTCATGGCAATGATGGAGTCTGCTATGATGAGTACCTTTGTGCTTGATATGCTTTGGTTATATTTCTCTCCCCCCCCCCCCATGGCATTGAGTCAGAAGGTGTGAAAATTGTGTGCAATTTGTTTTCTCGGGCAAGTAACGGTTTGGTTTTTGCCTGAATTTGAGAAACTTGAGGTGTAACCGAGTGCTCGCTGGAACAGAAATTTAGTGCTGCTCATCCTTCCGTCATCCAGAGAGAGAATTATTTAGAATGTTTATAGGTTTGCTTTGTTGCAGTTTTCTAGGAATAACGTCTGTTCTGCCAACCTTTGTAATAAAGAGACAATCGTGCCTTAGAAGACATTATGGAGGTGTTATTACTTTATTTTTTGTTGTGAAATGTTACTGGGTGGATGGATAAATTGCAGTTCACTGAACTTGCAGTGCATCCACGTTTACTCTGAAACCACTGTGACTTATTAATGTAAACTTGCTTCCAAATAAGTGTGTTTCTGTTTAACATTCTAGTATACAACACACTTTACGGCAGGAGAAGGAAGACCTTAGGCTTGTAGGAACTAGAACCCCAAGATCCATCAACTAGAACGAGGTGCAAAAGTCATGCAATTCTGAGCCCAGGAATTTCTGACTCCCATCTCTCAAAGTAGACCTTGCTCTACCTTCTGCCAAGTGCTACTAATTCAGTTTGGAGGCAATCCTCTAAGGATTCAATTGCTTATAATTATTTCCATTTTGCAGATGAGGAACTGACTCTCAAAGCCAGTGTTCTAAAGCCTTAGGTCATACGGTGAGCTAGAAGGAGTCTGTGAAACCTATTTCCAGAACCCACGTGTCGTTCTCCCTCTATACCATGTAGTAAACTTGCCCTGTGTCCTGACATTACCACCTTGTGGATTTTCCCACCCCTTCTATTGTCAGCTTGTTATGTGGAGCAGGAACAGGAAACACACAATGTGATGATGTCAGGACATCGGGCAAGTTTAGTACATGTCCCAAGAGTGGGACAACTTAACTAGGGATACTGTTTTCAGAACCATCCATGTGCTTCTCATAATGTTCAGTCCTGCACTGGTGGATTAGTTAGCTCTGACTTCTTCTTTTTGTAAATGACTTCCCAAGTGTTTCTAGGGTCATGACTGTGTGAAGAAAGTAGCATCTGACCAAATCAATCTACTAATATAGCCACAACTTCCCAGTAGTGATCTGTGTGATTGCTTTGACGTGCCTGTTAGCCACAGTGCTCTTATGAATTGCTTCTGCAAATCGGTGGCTGTATCAGGTCAGACATTACTCCCCACACCCTGCCTTGTATCCCTAGGGCCACTTAAATATCTCTGTCTACAAACAATCTGAACCACCTCTAGTCTTCAGTAATGTGTGATGGTGGCAGCTGCAGTTGAAGTTAACAAGATTTTCTCCTGATTTATGAGAACTGTGTGTTTGTAATCTCAGCCCAGATAGGATGGTCCAGTCCACAGTAGAACCTTAGTAGCTGGTTTTGATAGACACCTTGTCATGCATAGTATGAATTTCAATTTGAGAGTGGGATAGGTAAAGAATGTGTAATTTTATACCAGCGTATTACCTTTCCATCTCTAAAAAGTGGTGCCTAATCAATGAATTGTTTATAGAACTATATTTGTTTTTTAAACTTGAGATATGGAGCAGAGTTAAGATTATTGTGATGGCTACTGAAGACAGAAATGGTTTTTTTTTTAACATTTCATTATTTTCTGGTGTTTAAATTGCCCTAACTCTGCACTTAATGATTCCCCTCCCTCTCTATTGACACGTAGAGATGTCAACGTGACAAATTAATTTAATTAAGGCTAATGTTACCCTTGCTGAGTAAATCTAGTTCATGTATATTTGTTTTTGTGGACAGTGATATTGTCCAGTTACTTTTTCTCTATGGGTCTGTTGTAGAAGGGCAAAATCGAGTGCAGCAGGTAGCATGTTTGCCCAGATTTGCCCAGGATTTTATTTTCACGGGAGCTAATGTGTAGCAGCACAATGGCTCTTCTAACTTAAATCAGAGTTCTAAACTAAAAGGGGAATAGAAATAGCACCGAAGGCCAGAGCTGCAACGTTTACTTCTCTTAGTGCTAGCTAAAGTGCTACTGAAACTGTGTGTGGACCCAGGATCAGGTGTTGAACTCAAGAGTCTATGCCCTAGGTGATTTCAGACCTTTATTTGTGAAACAGGGTCACAGGCATAGACCCTGCACAAAGCCTTAGGTTTAAAGTCCAGTGGTGAGATTAAAGATGCTCCTGGGGTTTGGCAGAGAGGGGAGAGTAGAGAGGATCTTGTCAGGGGTGCTGAGGCAGGATGGAACAATGGTATAGCCTGGTTTACTCCTGGCAAGTGTGTATAGGAATGGCAACATCAGTATTGCTATTTGAAGTCAAGGTATATCGACTTGAATTAAGAACCATTTAAAAAATACTGCAAGTCCAGGTTGCAGATGTGAAATTTGTGTGCTAGTGTTAAAGTCAGGAGAGCTAAGCTGCTAGAAATAAGCAGTGATTGTGTAGAAAGTTTTTTGCAGATACAGTAGATACATTCATAGCACATACCCTGCCCCCACAAAGAAGCTTGAGAACTATAGTTTTATATGGGTATTGGGAATTATAGCTCTGTGAGGGGTAAACTACAGATTCAAGGATTCTCTTAAGGTTTAGGAAATGCACTTCTAATGTGCTTTAAAGGTATGCACACAACCTATCTTTGGCATCATTATACATCTCAGAGACTGCAATTAGGTGTGTATGGGTTGATCCTTACATCATGCAGGGCTTATTGCAGATAAGAGATCAAAAATCCCCATGTCATTTTATGTGGCTTTTAGTGATACTGCTATAATGGCTAGGCCCCATTTTCAATTCTCAGGACTTAGAACATCTGTTCATTTTGAATGAATGAAGCACATCAAATGAAAGAGGAAGCTCATGTTGTATTAGGACAAAACTGAATGTTTGCCTTGACCTTTATGTATTCTATACAATGGCTTTTGTTGTTAAAAAATAGTGGGAAGAATTCAACATTATGATGTTTCTGTTTGCCTGATGGAATGATCTCCTGTCTCCTCCCACATGTTGTTCTGGGTCCCTCCCCCAGCCCTCCAGAGTTAATAATTGGGGTATGTGGCAGTGAAGGAGAAGGGAAAGCCCTGTTGCAATAGCAATAGTACTCGGATGGGGTTCCACGAGTAATGAGACCAGTTAGCTGAATTTGTGCCAGTTGCTTGGATCCTAATAGCCTTCTGCAAAAGGAATGGAATTCATGTTAATAGGCAGGGCTTTCCCTGTTCTGTAGACCCTTCATCCTTTGAAAATCTCTTGGGGGATGGAGGCATAGCTGTCAACTTTTCCCTTTTCTTGCGAGGAATCCTATTCGGAATAAGGGAATTTCCCTTTAAAAAAGGGAAAAGTTGAAAGCTATGGCTGGAGGGACTCTTGGAAGTGGTGATGGATATAGTCCAATGGGTTACATGATTATGAGCAGCTATAGTCCTGTCTTCTAAAAATGGATTTATCTTAATTGACTAAAACAGCAGTATTAATTGATTTAATTGATTCACCATTTCTGAAACCTGTTTCTTTTTGGAGCAGGCATTTGAGTATACGTACACATTGATCAAGTGAGGAAGGGCATATTTTTGTTTTGCCAGCAAAGAACCCATACATAGAATCATAGAATTGTAGAGTTGGAAGTGATCCTTAGGACCATCTGGTCCAACCCCCTGCAATGCAAGAATCTCAGCTAAAGCATCCCTGACAGATGGTCATCCATTCTTTGCTTAAAAACCTCCAGGAGAGTCTGCACCTTCCAAGGGAGTCCATTCCACTACCTGTTCAGTTCATTAAAGCCCTTTACAGGTGTTCAAACTGGGCACAATGGGTATGTGGAGAGAAACATTATAGTGGCAGGGTCTACTCTTGACCAATGTGTGTTTTAAACAAATAACTGAAGGGAGTCTTCATGTGCATACTAGTTAATGTATAGAAATGTCTCCATGTAATTGCTAGCCAATTGGTTAGAATCCTCAGATAGCAGCAGCAGAGGAAAGGATTAATTTTCCTCTACCTATCTTCTGTGATCCAAATGGTATTTGTTCTTTAAATTTGTCTTTGCATTTATGTTTTTAATGTCACATCTACTTTAGTGCAAATAGGTGTTGCTCAAAGGAATAGGCTTGGAGGGGGGGAATTGCTACCCACTGTGCATAATTATTTTATGTAGGTCTCTTCAATTACTTGCCCACACGGGTTACATATTGACATAAGATGGTTTGCTTATTACAGATTCTTGTACTGAGTGTAAAATATGGCCTGTGGGGAATATGGCAATTGCATCCGCTTGTTTCTTGTTGTTCTAGCATACAAAGGACCTTTTGAGTAGAAGTTGTAGCTAAATGTGAAAGATTTCATTTTGTGGTGAGTATGGCATTGTTCTTTGGTCACAATTCTGTTATTGATTTTTAAAAATATATTTATTTATTTTGCAGCCTAAGCTGAAGTTGGTTGTCCTTTTAGTCTAAAGCCTCAGAAAAGAATATGCTATTCAAAGCACTTCATTTTACATTCCGTTTGCAATAGGAATATTATTGCTAAGCTACTTTTAGTGTGGTAATTGCTGTTTTGTCTGAATAACACGTATTATTTAAACTGATTTTTCTCTGGGTCAGGCTTCATATACTAACTAGACCCTGGAGTGATGAGTTTGATTGCTGCTTATTCACTATGTAAATTATCTGATTTTAAAATAAATATTATTTGCTGTAACATCTTATCACTTTTATAATGTGTTCTGCACAGGAAAGAACATGAAACAAATTTAAATGTTATGGTGATTTTATTCCTAGAATTTAACGTTATAGGCTGAACATTAAGATAAGCTTTTGAATGGTAAGAGCAGATCAGTAGTAGAGTCAATTACCCAGGGGAGGAAATCAATCTCTTGCTGAAGGTCTTCATGCAGATGTTAGGCAGTCTGATATTGGGATGATTTAGCTCAGGATTTCCTGTGTTTGATTGATCGACAAGTCCCCTTCCAACTCTATTATATGAATGACAGGGTTTGGGGGTCAGAAACCCTACGACGTTTGCAGTTTACTGATAAAGTTTGCCAGTAAACAACAGTACAGTATCAACAAAACGGTAAACACTGCAAACTTATTCATACTAAAAATAAATAAATAAATCCTGTTAGCATCTACTGCTGTGCTAAATTCCAAATTAAAGGAAGACAAGCAATCAATATTTTTTAATATTTAAAGAGTGTATTTTTTAAAAAACCCCACTTCCTTTCCCTGTTGAATCTTTGTGTCTTTCCTTCTTTGACTCAGCAATATTAGGCTGTGTTGTGGTTGCACTAAAGGGTTGCTGTCTGTTAAGGCTGTCTGTTAGTACACCTGCCTGATTCTTGACTCTGAAGATAGACTTTCCTGCAGCTAGTCTTCTTTAAAAAAGCCTTCTTTGTGGTACCACCTCATTTATGGAACCCCCTTCCCTCCAACAGGCCCTGATTATTAGTTACAGTCCTTGTTTTCTGATACTTGTTTGTGGTAAAATATTTCCCCAGTTTTTGCATTTGGGGGATGTGGTAAAACGTTGCTAGTGTGATTTGCTAGCATTGTCACTCTTCAGGTTCAGATAATTCCCCAGTGTCTTATCTAGAAGTTAAAAGATCTAAGGTTGTGGTTGGATGCATGAACATCACAACTGCAATTCTATATATGAACTTACCTGGGAATAAACCCCATTGAACTAAATAACAGTTCTGAGTAAACATGCATAAGATTATGCAAAAGGGCACTCTGTAGTTCATAGCCTACCATTTTGCACACTGTAGCAGATATGTTGTTTTGAACTCTTCACAACATATTGTTATGACTATTTTGTTTTTATACATGTATGTATATGTTTTGGTTCACTTGGAAAATCATTTTATTGGCGTTTGGTGGAGGGCAGGGCTAATGCAATACAGACAGCAGACAAGACCCTGAAATAGTGTGTAATAGTGGAGGAGTTGGGATTCACAGGCATGGCAACCTTCACTATTCTTGGGGCTTCTCTATACTCACTATACTGTACTGTTGTCTCTGATAGGTCAAGACTGGGTGTATTTCTTCTGGACCCAACTGTGCGCAATATTTCTAGGTGGCGATTGTGGCCAGATGAAATTAACATTAAGATTGTACTTATTTAAAAATACCAAATGTCACCACATACTAGTAATTATCAGAATGTTACAAGTTTTCTTTTCACTTCTAAGGAAAACAGAAATTGGGTTATTGCGTCTGATGTTTTATTTAAATCTCTGCGCAGCGTTTCTATGTTCAGCCACCTTAGGAGAAATCCTGATGTGATTGTACCGTCCTCCTCACACTCTGTGATGCCATAAAAATATTCCATTGACCTGACACAGATACTGAACATCCGTACCTCCTACAGAAAGCAGGAAGAGGACAGCATCTCTGAAAAATTAGACCATGTATCCTGAGAATTCAACATCTAGATGAAATACAGTCTTTATTGATTTTCTTAACAAATGATGTTTCTCTTACGTTCCAAGAGAAATGCATTTCAGACTTTAAAGAGAGCGGAAACATTAACTTTCCTTTGTAACTATGAATGGTATTGTTTATTGCACTATAAAAAGCTGTATTCTCACAAAGTTCAGATATGCTGATGTATGGGTTCCTTTTTAAGGAGGTAATTGTTTTAAGTTAGAATTATCTAGGAATTAATCCTGTTTTCTGACATTATTATGCTGCTCAAGTAGATATAGCTCATGTTTTTCAATTTTTCATTTATTGGAAGTTAGCAGTGACCAACATAAAATAAATGATTGCTTATATTTTACCTTTACTGTGTAAATGTTAATTATATTATTATGCTCTGATAAAATCAATGATTTAGTACAGGATAGATATAGAAGGGTCATTGCAGCAAAAAAAGATCACTGGAGCAAGAATATTGACATATCTCCCAGATATGAGGGGCAGACCATGATGGTGGTTTCACTTGGTGGTATATTGCTAGTGAAACCACCACCGCTCAGTGAGGGAGAAACAAGCTGCAGCCGCCCGCTGTAGGTTGAGGGGCTCAGAGCCATGGCAGTTTCCCCAGATATCACTGGGGAATGTCACAGGGGTCCGTCTGTCTTGGGGAGTGGAGGGCTAGCTCAGCTGGGGGGCATTGAGCAGCGGGCTGGGGCTAGCTGCATTGGCCCTGACCTGCTAGGCGCTGGGATGAAAGCACCTCAGCTCCCCCATGGTGAGAGCTGAAGCAGTTTCACCTGAGGCCTCGCAGGCTGGGGCCAGTGCCTCTCTTTTCAATATCACAGTATATCGCCAAACCCGAAGTTTGGCTGGAGATATACTGCAATGATGAAGACCTAATATTGCCCAGCCCTAAGCAAGAATAGGCATCAATCAAAACTGAAGGGAGGGGAAAAGGAACTCTATTTAAATTTTTAAAATTTTAATATGTATGCATGCTGTCATGCTAAACCTTTTAATGACTTGTAAAGGTCAGTAATTGCAGAACAGATTAATAGGAAATTGAGTGCTTTCATAATGTAAATACAGTGGTACCTCGGGTTAAGAACTTAATTCATTCCGGAGGTCTGTTCTTAACCTGAAACTGTTCTTAACCTGAGACACCACTTTAGCTAATGGGGCCTCCTGCTGCTGCCGTGCCGCCGGAGCACGATTTCTGTTCTTATCCTGAAGCAAAGTTCTTAACCCGAGGTACTATTTCTGGGTTAGCGGAGTCTGTAACCTGAAGTGTCTGTAACCTGAAGTGTCTGTAACCCAAGGTACCACTGTACATGATAAAATACTGAAGCAGAGAATCCAATTTTTCACTATAAAATATTATACTGTTTGCTTCATGGCCTTTTGTCTAAGATCAAGTGTAGCATCTGTTCTTATCAGTTAAACAAAAATTATATTGTTTTTGTGCTTGCTGGTTTATTTGCTGATTTTAGACTGATTTAATCTATTATATATTATTATTAATAATAATAATAATAATCTAAACATTGCAATACTACTGTATTTCTATAGGCATGTGGGTCCCTCTATGGTGAAGTAACTAGAATGTTGAACTTAGATGTAGGAAACAAGGTTCAGCTCCTGCTCAGCTATGACATTGCTGTCTTTCAGCCTAACTTTCCATTTTTAAGGATTGTCGTAAGGTCACAGTGTTCTTTGGAGAAAGGGTGGGGTAAAAATGAAAATATTCTATTGCTTTTCCATAGCTTCCACACACAAACCAGGAGATTGTCAGAGGTAGGTCGCATGGCAAGTAAATGTAGTTGCCTATTGCTATTATCAGCCTTCTGCATATGTCCCTGTGCAGTGGGCAAAATATAAGAAAAGCAGCATAAGAAAAGCTGCTCAGAAAACAAAAGATGAGTTTAAAAACAATACAAAATGGACATCTGTGGCAGAGATCTGTTCCTCCCACTGGGGAAGCTTACATTTACCAGCTCAGTTGGTAAAGCATGAGACTCTTAATCTCAGCAGGGCCATGGATTCAAGCCTCATGTTGAGCGAAAGATTCCTGCATTGCAGGGGGTTGGACTAGATGACCCTCGTGGTCCCTTCCAACTCAACAATTCTATGACTTTATGACTACAGAAAACATATGGTTTATCTATCCACCCAGTCCAGTACCTCCAAAAATACTACTGGTATTAAGAAAGCCAGTATTATTTGATTGCATTTGCTGCAATTAGTTTTTTCCTTTTCCTTGTTCTTGCTGAAAGTGCTCAATATAGTTTAGTACAGCTCCTTAGTAACAAGGTGTTGCTGCTGGCTTTTGCAAATTCTGCAGCCCATGATATTTTTAGCCCTTAACTTCAGCTGCACCTTACCTTGACTATCCTTGTACTTTTGCTTTTGAGATTTCTAGTATTGAAGTAAGTTAATCGGCTTTTGCATTTGGCGCATAGCCAGCTCTACTGGTGTGGAGGTTGGCTGACATGCTCTAGCAGTAATAACAAACTGTATTTGGGGCGTGAATAAAGTAAATAAGGTGAGAATTTTTTCCGCCCTAAAGGCAAACAGAGGTAGTTCATGCTTCCTGTGTACACTCTATTGGTTTTTTTTTTTTTTAAACCCAGCCATATTTGACAAGAATGGTCAAGC
Organism: Podarcis liolepis; assembly: GCF_965112155.1. NCBI lineage: Eukaryota > Metazoa > Chordata > Lepidosauria > Squamata > Lacertidae > Podarcis > Podarcis liolepis. The sequence continues at coordinate 45,741,516 of NC_139556.1, read as the reverse complement.
ATGAAGATGCATGAAAAGATATTAACAGATGTTTCATAAATAACAAACCTTGGTTTGATTTTAAGCAGGTAGCATTGCAAAAGTAATTAGCAATGTCTCCTATTTAAATATGATTTGCCAGATGTTTCCCACATAATATTGCTTACGTTTATCCAGAAAATTTTAGGTTTGCATAAAATTGTATAAACAAGTGCTGGGATATTCAGAGCGTTTTCTGTACCTGGAATCCTGAATACTTTTTCCTGGGGGGGGAAAACCTTGCTTATGTTTGTTTCTATGGACTTGAGGACTCATTGAGTCCCCAGCTTTTATATTAATCTTCAGTCGTATATTGAGTTTTATGCTCGTCCTCATATCTACACCATAATCCTATTCCCCGTTGTATAGGGTTTTGCAGTGCTTTAATGGTATGGTGTAATCCTATCTGTGTCTACTCAGAATAAGTGGTGTCTTTTATTACATTTCTGGGGCACTTCCGGGTTCAGCGCTGTGCATTTGTGCTCAATTGCGTAAATATTGGCCACACCTAAAATGGGTTGCTGGTACAATGAAATCAGAGCTCTTGTCTTCCACTGTTACATTGTTATTGGGGTGGTTGTACTTATTTATTTGGTTCTGTTGCAAATTCCTGAAACAATGGCTCTTAAGTGTGGTGGAGTCTCCTTCTTTGGAGGTCTTTAAGCAGAGGCTTGACAACCATATGTCAGGAGTGCTCTGATGGTGTTTCCTGCTTGGCAGGGGGTTGGACTCGATGGCCCTTGTGGTCTCTTCCAACTCTATGATTCTATGATTCTATGATTCTAAGTGTGCTTGGCAATAACTTCTCCTTTTTGAGGTGGCAGAGGGAGTGACAAGAAACTGAATCAAATCTAGTGTTTCTGTGTGTCAATACTTTGAGTAAACAAGCTTGTACGTGAAGCAAAATTGTATCAAGAAACACCTGAAGAATGTTCTAGTTGCAGCAGCAGATGTGGATAACAACCTGGGGTTCAACAAGATAAGACAGTGATGGTGTTGCTCCGTAGGAAAGTTAATCTGGGTTTATGAGCACCCTACTTGGGATGAAGTCCACTTGTAGAATCAGAAACTGCCTCCTCAGAATGGTTCAGTTGCCCCCCCCCCTTATTATTATTTTGCATGACATGTCACACACACACACAATGTTTTGTCAGGCTTTTGGTTGTTTCCCCCTGAACATTCTGTTTTTGTTTTAATGAGCTGGATCCTTTGTTTAATATTGCTATGTTTTTGCTCTCTGCTCTCAGATTTTACTGCATTTTAATCGTAAGCCACCTTAGGGAGCCCTTGCCTGGGCTAAAAAGGGTGAGTGTAAATTATTTTAGAAATAACATTTTAAAAACCTTGTTGAGTGGCCCATTTCGCCTCCACTATAGTTAAGGCTCTTATTCCGTTGTATTCTGGCTCGCTGTGTTGCTCTACAGCAACCTTCGTGAACATGGTACCTTCCAAATGCTTTGAGCTACAACTCCCATCCTCTCCTACCAGCACATCTGGAAGACACCATGTTGGCACAGGCAGCACTACAGCTTATGTATCCTAGTGCTAGGTTCTAACACAATCGACAGTCCAACCCTAATGACAGAACATAGAGACACCATTTCATGCTATTGCATAAATGTGTCCTAGAAAGCAAAACCTGACATAGCTCTGGAAAACATCACTAAGCACAGATCTCATTCCAGTTTTGCATTAAATATATGGGATGATGAAATAGGGTAATGCCAGCTGCATGTGCTAGTGGACTCCCTCCCCCACCGCCGGCTCATAAGTTGACTTCAGTAATTAAATGAGAAAGCAAAACAGCATCAGCACTATCCAGTTGAATGCATGCTGTAAAGAAAATGAAATGGCTTAAGTTGGAATGAGTTGTCATGGAAATATTGGAGGCAGAACTTCAGTCAGACAGGGAAATATGATACATTGCTTGTAAATGAGTAAAATCATTACAGTTATTATCCATGCAGTGAAGAGTTGGTTTTATAACTACTGAGCAATATTATATATACATAAAAATTATCCCTTCCATTTCTTTTCTTTGATAAAGACTCATTTTGTCATACTTGACAGATGGCCATCCAACCTCTGCTTGAAAATCTCCAAGGAAGGTGAGTCCACCACCTCTAGTTGGAGTCTGTTCCACCGTTAAACAGCTCTTACTGTCAGAAAGTTAATCCTGATGTTTATTTGGAATCTACTTTATGAAGCCATTTATTTGGGTCCTAGTCTCCAGAGCAGGAGAAAGCACATTTGCTCCATCTTCCATATAGAATAATAGAATCATAGAGTTGGAAGAGACCACAAGGGCCATCGAGTCCAACCCCCTGCCAAGCAGGAAACACCATCAGAGCACTCCTGACATATGGTTGTCAAGCCTCTGCTTGAAGACCTCCAAAGAAGGAGACTCCACCACACCCTTTAGATATTTGAAGATGGCTATCATATCTCCTCTCAGTCTCCTCTTTTCCAGGCTAAACATACCCAATTACCTCAACCATTCCCCATAAGCCTTGGTTTCCAGACCCTTTATCATCTTGGTCACCCACCTTTTACACTTCCCAGCTTATCAACATCCTCCTTAAATTGTGATGCCCAGAACTGGATACAGTACTCCAGATGTGGTCTGACCAAGGCAGAATAGAGCCTTCCCTTGATCAGAACACAGTACTTCTGTTAATGCAGCCTAGAATAGCATTAGCATTTTATTTTATTTTTGCTGCTGCATCACACTTGTTGACTTGGAGCAATTGCAGAAAGAAACTTAGTATTTCAGTTAAGCAAGCAACCCAAATGGAGGGCTAGAAGAAGAGACATTAATTTATTTGAAAATATATCAGGTTGAGTTGTAAATCCTAGGTAAAAGTGGTTGTAATTTAAATTCTGATGAAATTAAGCTTCCTTAGCATGAATGAGATCTCTATTATGAGGTAACATCTTCCTAAGGTTTATGTTTCTAATGACCCTGCAATTATCTATAGATGCATAATTAGTTCAAGTGTTAGATAATTAATTTTCAGAAGGTATCTTAACTAATTTCACACATTGATACCAAGGGCATTTGGAAGACAGTCCTTCAGTTTAAAATTCCCCTGGTGATTTGCCACCTGTCACTTCAATCCTTTCAATTTACCACTCCTTTCCATCTTTCTATCTCTCACTATTTTAAATCTTGTTAAACCTGCAAGTCTGATGTATGAAATCATTCTATAACATTCCATTAGTTGAACTGTAAATACAAAGACCCAAGACTGAAAAAAAGATTTTAGTCATGGGTGTTGATATTAACGTCTTAACCCTTAAATGTCTTACGGGTTGCTAACTTTTAAGAACGAAGCATTCTTGCAACAGAGAGCTGTAAGACATAAGTCCCATAAGTATTATTCAGCTTTGAAACCAAGCAATATTGCAAAGCCTTTTAAGATACTAATTTAATTGTGGTAGAAGCACTGCTTCTGCATTTTTATAGCTCAGTTGTACATGCAGTGGAATAAAGGACACAATGAGACCTAAGGTTAGCTGGTGTAATTGCAAGGTCACATTCCTCCAAATCTTTTTATTTTTATGGCCACTTTAAACTGGTTGTCATAGTGGTGTATGCAGGTTTGAGGGGCTTTTCTGTATTGTAGAATAAATAGCAGTTTTAGAGGCCCTGGCATGAGTGGAATTGTTAATTCTCCTCTCATGTGCACACTCATGTTAACAGCAGGGGTACCAACTTGAATAAAATATTGTGGGAGCCCAGGCAAGCCCTGCCCTGCATAATCAATCACATGACACAGTGTGCGCACACACCATTTGAATGGGAATGCCCACAAACTTTGTGGGCACCCAGCCCCCTCAAATATTTTATTGTGGGGGCTCGTAGGAATTGGCTCCTATGGTTAACAGAGTCTTCAATGAAGCAGGATGCTGAGCTGATTCTGGGCCAACACAGCTCCTACATGCCACTGTAGCCACTACTTGGACTTGCTTTCTGGTGGCTCCTTTCCTCATTCTGTTGAAAAGGCATGCTCAGATGGCTTGAAAGAAAAGACTTCTAGGCTGAATGATATTCAAGAGATGAACATGGCTCAGAAACGTGGCTTGATTTCCTAATGCTCCAGGCCAAAGCCTGAGTTCCAGTAATTGTGTGGCAGGCTTTTCCCTCTTAATAGTTCTGAGACGCTGACTGAAATAAGGCATTAAGGAGAGAGGTATACTTGCACCTACTCCCTATATTCCTTATGCACATTTCACCTCTGTGTAGGAAGCGAACTTATCCTAAACTAATTCCAAACAGGGCTATACACAGATAACTACCACAAGGGGACCTAAAAGCCACCTCTTTACAAGAGAGAAAAAGTATCGCTGATTACATTTTCATTGACTTGGGATTCTTATGCTTGTTTGATAATCTGGTTGAAGTTTACCTTGGCTGTTTAGCGGGTTCCCACTTTGGGGCCTAGGCTAAGTCAGGGTCCTGTTATCTTGCTGCCATGGGCATTGTTAATTTGCAGTGAGAGTTGAAACACCATGGTAAGGTTTAGAATATCACATATGTGTTAGAGAATAATTCAGTAAGTGTTTGACCTTTATGGATACCCTAAACGGCATGCCTTCCATTTTTAACATTTACCCCTTTGTTGGACTGATAACACGCCAGAATAGAGAGCAGCATATTTTCCTACAGTGCTGTTTTTGTTTTATAAATGAATACAGCTGTGTTATTTTGTGTGGAGGAAGTATTCATGTTGAGTTCACAGAACTTTCTCAGAAGACAGTCTGTGGGGGGGGGGGGAGAATAGATGGTTATATTTCAGCTGTTGACATGGAAGTGGTCTTATTTGGTCTTTGAAACTTGTACTGATTTTCAAAGGCGCTTGTATATTGAGAGAGGTCCATATGTTTCATTTATAAAGTCATTGAATGATGGAAGTTTACTATTGTACAACATTATAAATTTTTGATGGGTGCTTTGTAGATATACTTTTTAAAATAAAAAAGTGAAACAAAATGTACATGTAAATGCAACAAAGTAGATCTGTAACCAGCACTTGCATATTAAAATAATTTTTAGTGGGGACATAGGTTTCCGGGCAGGAGTTGATCACGATGAGGGTTTGCCAAGCATGCCTTCCCTTTCAGCATGTTTCTCCCTTTTGTTCTGCGTTCGAGTGTCTTCAAAGCCCATGACACCTTTGGTAAAGGCTGTTCTCCAATTGGAGCACTTGCAGGCCAGTGTTTCCCAGTTGTCTGTGTTTATACTACATTTTTAAAGATTTGCCTTGAGAGAGTCTTTAAACCTCTTTTGTTGACCACCAGCATTACACTTTCCATTTTTAAGTTCGGAATAGAGTAGTTGCTTTGGAAGACAATAATTAGGTGTCCGCACAACATGACCAGTCCAACAAAATTGATGTTGAAGAATCATTGCTTCGAGACTGGTGATCTTTGCTTCTTCCAGTACACTGTCATTAGTTCGCCTGCCTTCCCAAGTGATGTGTAAATTTTTTTGGAGTCACCGTTGATGGAATCTTTTGAGAAGTTAGAGATGGCGTTTATAAGTTGTCCATGTTTTATAAGCATATAGTAAGGTTGGTAGTATAATAGCTTTTTAAACAAGCATTTTGGTTTCCCTGTGAATGTCCCAGTCCTCAAACACTCTGCACTTCAATCAGGAGAAAACTGCACTCGCAGAACTCAGGCGATGCTGGATTTCGGCATCGATGTTGGCCCTTGTGGAAAGATAACTGCCCAGGTAGGAAAAGTGATCCACACTTTCCAACATTTTACCATTGAGTTGGATTTGTGGTGCTACCGAGGGGTTGTTTTGTGCTTGTTGGCGCAGCACTTTGGTTTTTTGGGTGTTGAGCAACAGGCCAAGCTTTTTGTAAGCTTCTGCAAAGATATTTAGGATGGTTTGGAGGTAATCTTCTGAGTGTGCACATACTACGTTGTCGTCAGCATACTGAAGCTCTATGACAGAAGTTACGGTAACCTTACTCATTGCTTTCAGCCTGCTCAAAGAACTTTCCATCTGTTCAACATATGATTTCTACTCTAGTGGTGAGTTTCCTTTCGACAAAGTGTAGAAGGGAATAGATTCAATAGATGTAAGGGGGGTACTGTTTCAATCTCCCCTGCTTCTCTAGACCTACTCCAGAGCCATAAGGGATAATGCTCCATGACTCTGTTACCATGGATGCTTGGTTGCTCAAAGCCATCAGAACAGACTGAACCGATGATATCTGTGTATTAGTTGATTATTGCTGCCATGACCGAGGTGCCACTGTGCTTCCGCCTGCTTTGCGGTTCTTGCTCTAGCAGAACACAATGCACTTTTTGGGTTGTCTTTAGTTGGTACAGGCTCGGCTATTGTTGCTTTGAGCCAGGCAGGGTGTAGTAATGTTTCTTAGTTCTTCCCTTTCTCCAGTTCCAGAGCATCTAGTTTTTAAAAAAGGCTTTGCAAGATGCCCAGGGATCTACCTTCCTGATCATGTTTTCTCTTTGATTTATCAGAGGGGCTTGAAACAACTTCTGCATGTGTGGCCTGGTTTAAAAGGCCTTATGTTGTTCCTGCTTGCCCACCATGCTGTGATTCATAGAATCGGAAGGGACCCTGAGGATAATCTAATCCAACTCCTTGCAATGTTGGAATATGAAGCTGTCCCATGCGGAATTCGAACCTACAACCTTGGCATTATCAGCACCATGCTGTGACCAACTCAGCTAACCTGTATAGTTTCACTGCTTCTCAATAATTCCCTGTGACGGAAGCCAGCCGTCACAAATGGCGCTGTATAGCATTTGAAAAAAGACACAGAGAGCCAGCAATATTTTCAGGAAGGTATGAGCAGCTCCTTCGACCACTCTCCTCCGATTTTATTCTCCTTTGTTCTCCCCTCTCGCATGGCCGTTTGCCAATGTCTCACGTTACCTCATCCGGTCATGCCCTTTTACCCACCCATCGCCATATAAGGTAATTACTGCCCAGAGGGGGAACATAACTCCATATAAGGTTATGCACTTAATACACTGCAAGGCACGGACATGCAGGTCACCGAGGTCAGCGAGGCACCAGGTGGCGCTACAAGCCTTTGCCATGACTTCATGGCTCCCACATCCCTGGAAGAGCAGTATTCCTAAAGTTTGACCCGTTCACCTTGGGGCCAGGTTCACTGTGAGAGAAACTGCAGGCTAGGTTATAACCCCAGATACTGAAATTCTGGTTCAAGCACTGGAAACCCTGACACCATTTCTACTCCTGACAGAAATGTGAGTTTTATTTTTCAGTACTTTGGGCTCAGCTGCTTAATTGGCCAGGCTGGCAGCAGTAGGGAACCCAAAGTAATCAAAACCCAAAAGATCTGCTACGAAGTTGAGTCAAAACAGACCACAGGCAATTGCACATTGCAAGCATCTGGGATATGTTCCTTCCAAACTTGCCAGTACATTAATAACACTTTTTAAACTGTACTTAAAAAGTAGACACCACTCTCTTCTCTTTGCCGTTCATTGCCTGTTTCATACTTCCACATGTCAAGTTAAAGCATCTGCTTCCTTCCTGGTCCTGCCTCTCTTCTCTGTTGTTTTTGTTTTGTTGTTGTTGTTGTTGTTATATTATTATTATTATTTTATATCCCACCCATCTGGCTGGGTTTCCCCAGCCACTCTGGGCGTCTGCCAACAGAATATTAAATAGAATAAAACATCAAACAGTAAAAACTTCCCTAAACAGGGCAGCCTTCAGATGTCTTCTAAAAGTCAGATAGTTCCTGGACATCTGATGGGAGGGAGTTCCACAGGGTGGTTGCAGCCACTGAGAAGGCCCTTTGCCTGGTTCCCTGTAACCTCACTTGTCGCAGTGAGGGAACTGACAGAAGGCCCTTGGTGCTGGACCTCAGTGTCCGGGCTGAACGATGGGGGTGGAGATGCTCCTTCAGGCAGTTGCAATCAATTTGCCATTGAAGGTATGGTTCTAAACCTCTGAATCTCTTGCTTAATGCAATGCATTTACAATTATTTTACACAACAAAATGTGTTTGGCCCATGGAGATCAATATATTGCGATATTGCAACACTTATGTTGTACACCTTAATCGTAAATTGCTCTGCTCTGCATTTAATGATTTAATTAAACATCATACATGGTTGATATCCTGAATAAAAGGCTGAGTTTACATTTTTTCTTTTTTTAAACTTGGCTACCTTCAAGTCCTATGAAAGGGCTTGAAACAAACTTAAGTACCACTTATCTCAATGTGCCTATGCTAAGTAAGTTTGGATCCAACCCTTAATTCTCAGAAGTAGGAGTAAAACTTTCATGAAACAGACATGAAATATTCATTTAAAATCATTCTTTTGGTTGAGAAATGAACTAGAAATTTCCTTGATTCACTTATTTGTTTGGAATCCTAGGAAGATGTGTCATTCTTCTAGCCTGTTTATCTGCAAATGAGAACCACACTATCTTTCTGTTTTGAAAGGCTCTGCATCTGCGTGGTTTTCAGCGTGTACCATTACAGCACAGATGCCAAAAAAAATGACAGCATCTACTTTGGTCACAAGCTATGCCAGATGTGTTTATCCTTACAGTTCAGATTGCTGCTGCTGCTTTGTGCTAGTTCCAAAGCAAACTTAAACTGCAATCCAATCTGTACCTTCTTGGAAGTAAGCCCTATTTGAACTCAGTGGAACTTGCTTATATACAAACACACATAGATCAACTGTTTAAGTCTTTAAGAGACATCATGAACAACATAAAACATATAAATATATAGTATAAATAATACGGTATATATTATATAAAAATCAATGCATGTGAACACTTTATAGAAAACAATTTAATTGAAAATGTTTCATTATTTGAACTTTGTCCTAAGCTGATTTTCCTAAAACAAAACATAATATGTCAGATATTTACTTAATTCATTGTGGCTGGAATAATTCCGTCTTCCAAGAATGACATATACTTTTAGATTAAATTTTCACAGCAGAAAGTGATGATAAATGTGTTTTTCATTTTTAAAATTGATATTACAATATTCCTGGGAATCACAGCAACATGACTGATGGGCATTTTATTATTGTTTTAGTAATGTGGAATAATTCATGGGTATCATGTTTTCAAGCTACAATTTGGGTTACGCTATCCTGTGTTTTTCTTGCTTTGCTATGCTATATTATTATATATCTTCTTCTTTTTTGCCAGAACACTTAGAAAGTGTGCAGTTAGCAGTGTTATGCTTACTAAGTTTATAGCTGTCATCCTTCACAGCTGATAATTGCTAGTTTGTTCCTGATTCATTTCCCCTTTCACCTCTTCAGCATATAATGCATTAATGTTGGTAAGCAGTCTTTTCACAAAACCTGAAAGGCTTTTAATGTGCTTGTTCAGTCAAAAGTAGGTATGTTGGGTTTTGGTGCAGTGGTAGAGATGTGAAGGCCAGGGAGGAAACTGGGAAAATGTGGTGCTGGGATGTTCCCATTTTTCTTCCAGTTTTCCAGAAACAAATAGGGAGTGCTTTTTGTTTGCTCGCAGGCAGCCCTTCCAAATTTTAATCAAAGTGCAGCCAAAGTTTGGATAGAAGTTAACTTATAAGAAAAAGAACAAGTTTTTGTTTTATCAGAAAAGCCTGTGCTTTGATGTTCTATCTCTCTTTGGGAATTATAAGCCTTGGGCTTGTTGTGCTGTATTGACTTTTACTGACGGATGGCATCAACTTTTTTCTAGAGCCAAACCATCCACAAGGAGTAGGAGTAGCTACCACAGACTCCTATCTCGATAATAGTGTTTCTCTGTGGGCATGCATCCATGTTTTATATACAATTGACCCCTTATTTCCATAATAACAATTGATCAATGGAATTCACTGATCATCACATGGCTTTTGAAAGCATGACTCTTTATTGTGTGTGGCCCTCCTGCTGTTATAATAGTGTCTTAACTTTAAGCTGGAAAGACTTCATCTTCTGACCTCTCCTCGTCCTGGTTTCCTCCCTCTTTTCCCTCTCATTGTTGACACACCACCACTTCCCAGACTCTTCCCTTGCTGGTTCCCCTGTGCCCAACCAGTCCGTGACAGGTATCAACTGAATGCACCTATAGAAACTGTCAATTCTGCTAATTTTGATATTGTTTTGCCATTAAAACTTCCTATCTTTCAATAAAATACTGTATGCTGTTTTTCTTTACTCAAAGACTCATTACCACATCTCTTGCTGAAATAAAAGTATGTTTTCACATTTCTAACAAGAACATGAGCTGATTTCAGTGCTGCGCTTGCCCCTACAAATGCTGCTCAAAAGGGAAACCCAGCCAGATGGGTGGGGTATAAACAAACAAATAATAATAATAATAATAATAATAATAATAATAATAATAATAATAATAATTTATTTCTGGCAGCATTGCAAGTGGCAGGTACTGTGTTTAAAAACACTTAATTTTTGTGTGCCAACTAAAATTCGCACTGGCTTTCTGTGCTATCAGCTGCTTAGTGTGTGTGGTGCTGGCATGGAGATATTACACATTTTCCCTGTCACGAAGCAACAGCTATTCAAGTGATTTATCTATCAAATGGAGCATTGCTATAGTTAAGCACTTTTGGTGGTCTCCGGGAGGCGGGGGCTATCATTTTTTACAAAGTGGTTATGTTTATAATTATGAAAGTTGTGCACCCTGCAGAAAAGTGAGGGGTACTGTGTAGGATGATGATATTATTTAACACTTAAGTTTTTGAACAAAAGTGTGGGACATTGTGTGTACAGTACATTGCAGAGTCACTTGACCACTAGGTTAAATGTCATCACTTTGTCTGTATAGCTACTTTCCATGTCATAATGACTCGGTCCACATCCTCTTTCCAGGAAACATCTGTTAGGAACCAGGAAATTCAGTAATAGCTTCCTCCATTTCTTTATGGCTAGTGTGTATGTGAGAGAGAGCACACAAACATGCTTCTAGATTTTAGAATATGAGACTGCAGAAGATAATGTACAAAACATTGTATGATGATCATCTGTGATCATCATACAATGTTTTAGAAATGGCAGTTCAAAAAAGCAGCATATCCTTTTCACTTTAAATATTTAACTATAAATTTTATGGAAAATTCAAAGTATCTTCATCTTGCATTTCAATCAGCTGCAGTTGTGTGATTGCACCTAAATGCTTTGGGCCTACATAATTGTCTGCAAAATTGCCTCTGTAATTGTTTATGTTGGCAGTTTGCACCTCCAAATTGAAGGTCAGTGACTGAGGGATTTGGAAAAGGGAGGAGGGAGTGTTGGGAGTTAGCAAAATACACTCTAACACAGCTGTCCTCATTACCTACTGTAAGGGAAAAACTAATTAGTTTTATTGAATTCAGTTTTCTAGTGGAACTATTTGCGGCTTGTTAATCTTCATAATGCAGAATGACTGTTAAATGAATTTTAGTTCTATGGCTTTTGATGTGCGGTATAATAAACTGAAAGGATTGATTCAGATGCTATGCAGTACAACATCTTCCTCAAAGATGGATGAATTCTCTGTAGAATTCAGGACAGAATAAGTAGATTGCACAGATTATGAAACAACTATGTTAGTATCTCTGCAGTGCATTGTGACCTAATTTCTCATTCTATTTTCTGCATAGGCTGGCTGAAAAGAAGAATTAACACTATTTGCTTTTTTAAAAAAAAGAATTAAAACAACAACAATTGCATCTTCATCATATTCTGGTTGGGAGGAAGGATAATTCCATAAGAGGTGGTAGAGAACTGATTCCACCCACCAAGTCAGGGTTTCTCAGATTGAAACTGATTTGAAAATAATATAATTAATTAAAATCCAAACGAAAGTAAGATGGTGAGCGTAAAATAATAATTTGTTTCATCTGTGTTGCAAAAGGCTGGTGTTTCAACTGGTACAGCGAGGACATGGAAGAGGGTCTGTGAAAAGTAGAAGTAGGGAAATAAATCCCCAGGACCTCATCACCACAGACTTCAGTTGGCAGAAACATGCAGTGAACAAGTGTGTGCATGAGTATCTGCAGGGTTGGCCATGGGAGTGCTTTTTTCCTATGGATATGCAAGACACAAGTTAAGACTTTGATAAAAAGAAGTTATTGACCATTTTCGCCAAGGCCTCCAGTGTTTGCTTAAAGCAGGGTTCAGCAAACTTTTTCCGCAGTCCCTCAGACCTTGTGGGGGGGCCGGACTATATTTTGAAAACAAAAATCCTCCCCACGAGTCTCCCCTCCCTTCTCCACAGTACCGGACGAGCCCCGGCAGGTGCTTACCTGTGCCTTGCGAGCGGAAGGGGCTGGCAGCGGCGGAGGGACGATGAGCGGCATGAAAGGGCTGGCACCGGTGAGGGGCTGCTTAAAATGGCTTTCAGCCAACCGCGGTGCAACAAAGCCCAGCCCCCTTCCACCTCTAGGCATTGCGGGGAGAAGCCCGTAGGAGGGAGGGAGGAGGCGCTGCCGCGATGTGTGTGAGGGAGGGGGGCAGGAAATGGCACAGCCCGATTGACCAGAATCCCCACACCAATCCACACGACGATTCCTGGACCATCCGCGGGCCGAATCCAGTAGGCAATTGGGCCGGATCCAGCCCCCGGGCCTTAGTTTGCTGACCCCTGGCTTAAAGAGTTAACTACTTTGTGTTATATTTTCCTTTATGTTGTGGACAAACAACAAAAAAGCCTGACTGGTGTCCGACCTTATGTCTGACATTCACTGTAGCAAGGTGGAGTCTGTGTAAGAGGTGTGAATTTCAGAATTAGGAGTCTTTAGTTTAGAGTCCCACAGTACTGTTGTTCAGTGGACAAACTGAAAACAAATCTAATGAATCAAAATAGTCAACAATATGTAGTTCCAAGTCATAGACCATGCTCCACCCCATAATTATTTTTGTAAACACGTGTGTGTGTGTGTGTGTGTGTGAGAGAGAGAGAGAGAGAGAGAGAGAGAGAGAGAGAGAAAGAGAGAATTCAGCAAATATAATCTCACAGAGAAGCAACCAGTGGCATGTCATTTTTTAAACATGTCATAAATTATTGTGAACACATGTTGAGCATTTTATGTGTTTATATGGCTACTTTTATATGGAGACACCCTGAGGCTGAAATCTTATGTGCACTTACAAGAAGTAAGTCCCAGTGACCACAATAGGGCTTCCTTCTGAGTAACCATGCAAAGGGTGGTGCTATCAAATTTCCTGTGCTAAACTGCATGCTCATGATATACATCTCAGTTTCAAAGCAGGTTTGTCATGAGTGCCATCAACTGGAAAAAAACAGAATTGCTTAGGAGCTTAAGTCATTCTGTCCATTAACCTGGAATTCAACTTGGATGTGGTTTAGGTGTTGTTTTGTTGGGAAACTGCCAGGGAGATAGTGTCCATCATGAGCCCCCAAGCTGGAGTTCTGGACGTCCATCGGCCTCCCGTACTCACGCAGATCCAACAGTTAGGGGCACAAAGCCTTTGGAAATTCCTGGCATCATTCCTAGGCTGGTGCACCCTCTTTATCAGCAGAAACGCAGCCGAAAGCTTGCATCACAGAAGAGCAGAAGAGCATAATTTACAGACTTTATTTAGCGTTTAACAGAACAAAAGAAAACACGTCCATTCTGTCAGCGTGTCTGAGCCGACTGAAAAACGAAAGGAAACAACAAGCAGAACATAAACATCCTGTGAATCAGGACATGCGCAGACTCTGTTGCTTACAAAAGCCTGCTCCCTTTTAAGGTGGAACGGAAATATCCTAACATCCTCCCCCTTTCCGTGTAACCTGTTGTACCTGTGGTTCACCCAATTGCAACCTTTGTACATAAACCTTAAGTTGTTCTTTGTTAACAACCTTAGACAACAGATCAGCAGGAATTTCATTTCCTGGCATGTAGGACACCCGAATCAGTCCTTTCTGAATACACTCTCTTGCACGATGTAGCTTAATCTGCAAGTACTTGGTTCTCTGCTTGCAACTCTCGGAGTTCAGCAAAGCCAAACACGATCTATTGTCTTGATACACTTGTACAGGACATTTCACAGACACCCTGATGTCCTTAAACAGTTGCATCAACCATTCACAATCCATGAGTGAAAATGACAGAGCATTGAGTTCTGCTTCACAGGAACTTAGGCTCACTGTTGTCTGCTTCTTGCACAACCAGTCAAACAGGCAGTGGTTGTACATGTAGCATACTCCAGAAGTGCTTGTACCATCCGTGGTGTCACTTCCAAAACTTGCATCTGCAAAGATTTCAAGACCTCCAGTCTTCTGACTGGTGAACCTCAGCCTGTAGTGCATAGTCCCTTTCAAATAGCGGGCTATGCGCTTCAGAGCTTTCCAATCCTGAACCGTAGGATTGTTGGCATGTCTGCTAAGCAGATTACAGCTTACAGCTATGTCAGGTCTTGAACATCTGGCAATGAAGTTCAACTTGCCTAGAATGCACCTGTACAGCGTTGTGTCAGAAAACGCTTCAGCAGTACTGTCTACCTGGTAACCTGTCACCATCGGTGTGTCTGCTGGGTTTGCATCAACCAAATTCAACCTGGTTAATACATCAGCAATTTTCTGTGTTTGGTGTACCAGAAAATTACCTGCTTGGTCCTTCTCCACCTGCAGAGAAAGATAGTTGGATACCTCACCAAGATCCTTCATGTCAAAGTGCTCCTTCAGTTGAGCTAGGGTGCTTTGATAAAAAGCCTGATTCTTCCAAAACATCAGAAGATCATCAACAAAACATAAACAATACAGTTTGTTTTGCCCCTCCTCCTTGACAAACACACATGGATCAGCTTTGCCCTGGTGAAAACCTAGAGAAAGCAATGTCTCAGTGAGTTTTGTGTTCCAACACCTGGCACTCTGCTTAAGACCATATAAGGATTTCCGCAGTTTACAGACCATACCCTTCTGTATCTCCATCCCATCAGGTGGAAGCATGAACAGCTGTTCATTCAAAATCCCGTACAAAAAAGCTGTATTAATGTCGTGGTGGGAAACATGCAGTTTCTCCTCCGCAGCGACCTTGAGCATCAGCCGAATGCTCTCATATTTGACTGTGGGTGAGTAGGTCTCGTGGTAATCCTGTCCTGGTACCTGTGAAAAACCTCTGGCAACTAATCTGGCTTTGTGTCTGACTACCTTGCCATTCTGGTCTGTTTTGGCCTTGAAGACCCATTTGCTGCCAACCAGTCTCATTCCTGGGACTACCGGTACCAGTTCCCAAGTTTGGTTCCTGTTCAAGGAATCAACTTCAGCCTTCATGGCATTAAGCCAAGGCTCAGCATCTTTAGAGGTCAACTCCTGAACCTCTTTGAAGCTTGAAGGTTCCCACACCTTCTCTGAGCTACTAAGAACAGCAGTTGCTGTCTTAGCAAACTCATCAGCATACCTCTTTGGAGGTCTGCCTTTGGTCGCCCTTTCAGATCTGCGTACTAGACGCAAGTCTTCTGGACTCATCTCCTCTTTCTTAGGAGAAAAGTGACCAATGGTGAACAGTGGTTCTTCCAGTTCATTGTCAGACGCATCAGATGGTCTGACTGAGGCCTTTGCGCTCTGGTAGTCTGCTGTGTCATCACTGTCACTGACACCAGCAGCAGCGCCGCCCACTGAACTGGAATCCGAACTCTGATCATCATCATCATCCTCATCCTCATCCTCATCATCATCAGCAGCATCAGCTGCTTGCTTGACATCACCTTCATCCTCCTCTGGGTAACTCTGGAAAATTCCCACATTTTCCCCCCACTTAGGATTGTACTCAACACTCCTTGTGAACTTAATGGATTTAGAGTCAGTCATCCATACCCTGTATGCACCTTTTTCGTACCCCATAAACAAACCATGTGCCCCACGCTTCCCAAGCTTGTTGGTTTGTTGTGTGCGTACCCACATGTCCGAACCAAAGATTCTCATGTGTTTGGTGTTGGGTTTCTTGCCAAACATCTTCTCATAGGGGGTACAACCAATGGGTGATGACAATCTGCGATTAAAGGAATAAACAAAATTCCCCAAAGCCTCCCCCCAAAACTTATCAGGGAGATTGGCATCATGCAACAAGGTTTTGATTCCTTGCAGCAATGTTTGATTTGCTCTCTCCGCAAGCCCATTCATCCATGGCGATCTGGGCGTTGACATGTCATGCTGGATTCCCTTCTCAGTCAGGAAAGCTTCAAACTGCTGAGAAGTAAACTCCCCGCCCCGATCAGTAAACAAACAAGAAATACGTTTACTGTGCACATTCTCCAACCAAGCACAGAATTCCTTAAACTTCGGAAACGCTTGCGATTTCTGTTCGAGCAAATACACATGAATGTACCTGGAAAAAGAATCAATCAGAATCATGAAGTACCTTGCTCCTCCTAAAGAGGGCGCTAGTGGACCAACCAGGTCCGCATGCACTAGCTGGTAGGGTTTGGAAGCCTGCCTGCTAGACTCCTTGCCTTTTGGAGCAACCTTCACCTTGTTCTCTGCACAAGATACACATTTCATGTGAAATTTACAGGGTTTGATGTTCAAACCTTCAACCACCTCTGGCATCTTGGCCAGTGCCTTCCAAGAGAGGTGACAAAATCTTCGATGTGCATCATGAATGCAACCTGCATGAAGAACTTTGTTAGTTTGTGCAACACAACAAGAATCAGCATTAGATACAGCAACAGTGTCATCATAAGTTATATGGAACAAACCATCCATAAACTTTGCATGCAAATAGTCCTCTTTGCCTTTACTGATGACACAGACGCTCCTCTTGAAGGAAATCTGAAAACCACGCCCAGTAAGCTGTGGGACACTCAACAAGTTGCTTGCAGCGCCTGGAACATATAGTACACCACTGATGGTTGTGTGCAAACTTGCAAGTTTCACAGTCCCTTCTCCTGCAATTTGCAACGTCCTTCCATCAGCCAGGTGGATCTCACCTTCCTGAGGCTTGAAGGAGATAAAGAGATGCCTGTCCTTGGAAACGTGGCGGCTGGCACCTGAGTCCACAATAAACCTGCCTTTGGCAGGTGGAGCAGTCCTTACAGCAAGCAAACCCTTGTTTTCCAGCGGTTTGGGCTTTTGCAGCTTGCCCCCCTGCTGCTCCTGGCCAGCAGACGTGCCTTTAGCCTTTGGTGAAGCTGTGCCAGCAAGCAAAATCTTGCTTTCCACTGGCGTGGGCTTTTGCAGCTTGCCCCCCTGCTTCTTGCCATCTGCAGACGTGCCTTTAGCCTTTGGTGAAGCCGTGCCAGCAAACAATGCTTTGTTTTCCCCTTGCGCGGGCTCTTCACCCTCCCTCTGCTCCTGGCCATCTGCAGGTGTCTGCCTGTGGCTCTGTTTACCTTTGCCTTTCCGGCTTCTGCAAAGGCGATGGCCTTGGTTCTCACGAGAACCAGAGCTCTCAGCTGCCGACTCCTTGGCTCCCCCTGGAGGCTGGAATGCTGCCTGGGACGACGTGACGGTCAGCTCCCCCTGCAGCTTGCAACTGGTGCCCTCAGCATCCCTGCATTCATTCGCATTCTGGGAAACAGCTAGGACCTCCGATGCAGTCAAACTCTGGGCTGGGATTATTGGCTTGTGAGCTTTTTTTAAAGCAGACCACATTGCACGTGCAGTGGTGTTGCCAGCCAGCGTCTTAATCTCCTCAAGAGATACGGATAGGACTATTATGTCAATCGCTCTCGAATTCTGACCTTTCCATCTCTCTGTCAGAGGAACTGGGGGGGGGGTTCAGAAACAACATGCCAGACCCCAAACTGACGCAGTAAACTCTCACACCATTTTGCCCAGGGTTCATAATTCTGCCCATCCAACTTAAGGGACTGAGCATCTCCAGAAGCTTGGAAAAACTCCATTTCAGCTTTTGGCAGTAGCCGTGAGTCTTCTATTTTAACTTGAAAGACTCCTTATCTTGGCAGCTATTAATCACGAAGCCTTTCTGGCTCGGCTCCCAGGCCAATTAATCTGCCTTGCCGGAGATCAAAGAAAAACGTCCCTTCTTTCTTTCGCTTTTCCCACCTTCATACCTCTCAAACGCAGTCTGTTGCAGCTTTACTCTCCTGTAGGTGCCGTGAATCTGGGCCCGAAACCTTGTTGTTGGGAAACTGCCAGGGAGATAGTGTCCATCATGAGCCCCCAAGCTGGAGTTCTGGACGTCCATCGGCCTCCCGTACTCACGCAGATCCAACAGTTAGGGGCACAAAGCCTTTGGAAATTCCTGGCATCATTCCTAGGCTGGTGCACCCTCTTTATCAGCAGAAACGCAGCCGAAAGCTTGCATCACAGAAGAGCAGAAGAGCATAATTTACAGACTTTATTTAGCGTTTAACAGAACAAAAGAAAACACGTCCATTCTGTCAGCGTGTCTGAGCCGACTGAAAAACGAAAGGAAACAACAAGCAGAACATAAACATCCTGTGAATCAGGACATGCGCAGACTCTGTTGCTTACAAAAGCCTGCTCCCTTTTAAGGTGGAACGGAAATATCCTAACAGTTTGCACTAGAACATACCAGTGATCTATTTCCAGAATACAAATTGTATGTCCGTGGTCCACATACCCTAGGTTCCTGAACAAATGATATTATGAATGTGTGGCAGAGTGGTTCTAAAACATCCAGGGGTCCACATAGGTAGAGCAGACTCCCCACTACAGATGGTTGCCCTTCAACTTATGGACGGCTACCAGGAATGCAGTTTAGGGGGATGTGCAGTGGTGTGTGGTCAGTGGACTAGGCTAGTCTCCTATATGTTCCCCTGGTGCCTCCTTCCCAAAGCCTGGAAAGCTTTTGCCCAGCAGAGGGGGGGAGGTGCGATACTCCGATGGGTCCAAGAGCCCTTCCGCCACCTTTGGGAAGGAGGCAAGAGGGCTCCTGAGTCCTGTCAGAGGGCTGGCACCTGCTTCCCAAAGCCCAGGAAGCTTCTGCCAAGCTTAGGGAAGGAGGCACGATGCTCACATGTGTGACATGGGAAACGTCAGGCCCACTCCATTGCCCTTGCAAGCTGACGCCTTTGGCCCTAACGGTTCCCCCACGAAAAAATTCACCGCATGCCACTGGGGACACACGATTGCTCTGCTCCCTCTTTCCCTTTCCACGTGATTAGCATCCTTGAGTTATTTTGAACCGATCTCTAACTTTAGGGGTAGAGGAAGCAGGCTTATTTGTTTAAAGTAGTTGTTTAAAATTAACATTGCATGAAACTCTTGCATAGGGCTTACATGACCCAAATTTCCTTCCTCCAGCCATGTGTTCATTCCTTCCTGTGCAAGGCTTTTGCCAGTTTGAGTTGCAGGTCTTTCAATATATGCAAGTTCTGTTTTTCAGTACTTGCCTTGTGGTTCAAATTCCACAATGAGGTGTCTTGCTACACAAACAACAAAAGAATATTGGATATATATTCTATGTGATTGCACTGGAGACAAAAGCTTGCATATAAATATAGAAATGTGTCATCAGTTTAGAGCAACAATATGTATATATATTTATATAAACATTTTTAATTCTCTCTTTCTCTTTTTCCTTTGCAGCCTATAGCATCTTCTTCTAGTAGGTGAGTACACTGCATAATCTATTAACAATTATCCACCAGTATATTCAAGTATACTACTATTTTAAAGAAATTTCACAACATTATGAAGTTAACAGCTTGAAGCTATATAGCAGCCAAACTACCGTATATTTAAATTTTATAGGTCAGCATATTTTATAGGGGGTAGCCTTTGCAGTCTCACTTTTCCTTCTCATATTAGTTGTTAGGATATAATTTGGCATGTATTAGTTTGCAGCCTTGAAAATAAAGTGCTTCTTATCACTGACATACATCTGAAGCCCATTGTCAGATAATGGTGCTGATTATAGTTGCTTGTGACACAGATCTGCTGTTGGGAAAATGGCTGAAAAAGAACTATTCTAGAACCACGTCGGCAGAATTGGGCTGCTTTCATTGTTAGACCCATTCATTGCTTCAGTTCTGAATGCCAGGTTTAAAAAGTAGGACGATTCAAAATAGAAAGATAGAAATGGGTAAAGGGGGCATTTTGAAGGCACATCTGCCTAGGCAAATAATACCTGGTTTTATATTTTTTTTTAAGTTTGTTTTAAAAGGATGTGCGCAAAGGATAATGTGGTAGGAAAAATGTGCAGGTTTCTTAGCAATGAACATTTAACTGAGGAAATAATGTTGCCTAGGGTTGCATGTGAAAGCTATAAATTGCCTTGAGTTATTTTGAACTGCTTTGTTCCAACTTCAGCGATATTCAAGCTTCTGGCAGAAGTCATTATACTGTATGTTGAAAATACATTGCTTCTTTGTTATAGGTGTATCACCTAAGACCATGATTAAGCTGTTCTGGAGAGGCACCTAAAAGGTGGCTATTAGGAATTAGGAGGTATATACTCATTCTCACAGCCCCGTGAAGGAATTTGAGGCACAGGCTGGCTGCAGGGCAGCATGGTTACTGTCATGGCCAAAAGAGCTAATAATAAAAGAATCATAGAGTTGGAAGAGACCACAAGAGTCGTTTAGTCCAACCCCCTGCAATGCAGGAATCTTTTGCCCAACATGGGGCTCGAACCCACACCCTTGAGATTAAGAGTCTCATGCTCTACTGACTAAGCTGGGTCTCCCCAGGATCTCATGGGGTTTCTTCATCTTGCATGGCTGGATGAGATCTTAGAGAAGGGAGGGAAAACAGGCCCTTTAAAAAGGGCAGTCCCACCAGACTTGGCTTCTCTTTCCTTTCATCACCTTTACTCTTAATTGGCTTTGTAATATGTATTGTTGCGATACCATTGTTTATAGAGCGATCCTAGCCATGTCAACACAGTGGTAAGGCCTATTGAATTCAATGAGGCTAACTCCCAGGTAAGTAGGATTAGGATTGCTGCCTTAGCGTGTGATTCCCGATTGTCAGTCTGGTAAGAAGGAAACTGCTGGAAGCAGAAGTGACACAGGAACCAACAGCTGCTTAAATAGGCAAGTGAAAACAGTACGTGAAGCGTTTCACATGCTCTGAAACCACCTTGCTGTTTCACGCACATCCCCAAATAGCTCCAAAAAAAACCTTCATAGGTGAAGCCAGACGACATTCTGGAGTTTGCTAGAACAGTATTGCTTTTCAATGAAAATTTGTCGTCTTTGTCTGTGCATCAGATACTGGACACATGGACAACTGCAGCTGCGTAAGCTAAATCCACAGTGGATTTGTAGTGCTGTAGTCATTTATTGTGTCAGCAAGCAGGCTATACTAGGGGCTTGAATTACCACCTTTGTTGGAAGGTAGGACTGATGTGAATTTTTAATCTCAATAAGGAATGCTACAAAGCAGCCTACTTCATAATAGGGAATACTGTGGACCTGGGTCTTACCCTTGCATACTAAAGTTTGTGAGTTTCATTTAAGGGGTTCTCTTTCGTCTTACTCTCTTCAAGTTTTCTACTTATGTCTTTTTGTAGGAAGGAAAGGAGATTTGCAGCTGCGTGGGGGAGGGGAATGTTCCTACACTTACGAATGAGTTTGAAAGCCAGCAATTTCTTAATCATTTACCAGAATGGTTGTTTCCTATTCCAGCAGCAGAAGGAAATGTTTACATTATGAGACGCAGCAGCCTTTTCCAGACAATCCTATGACTCTGGCTTTTTGACTATTTATCACATGCAACAGCTACTATAATTATGCCCAGCAGTCAAGGTTTCCATTTAGAAAAGCATGAGTAGCTGGTGGAGGGATGGGCTGGGACACCAATATATTTTCTATTTAAAAGGAACTTAGTTGCATATGAACTGGGATTTCCTGAAACAAAGATTTGCTGATAAAGGCTTACTTTACAGTTGATAGGCAAAATGGATCCCAGGGTATTATGTTGGTTGTCCGTTAGATCTGTTCTGGATGAAAAAGAGGTAAAAGAGTATATTGGATTGTTTTATTTAATGAAGTATGTTTTTAATGAAGTGTGTATTTATTGAAGTGTGCAGTGTAAGAGAGAATATATTGTAAACAATACAGTTTATTAGTTAAATATATTACAGTGCTTTTTCTAAGATCATATTTCATAGATGTGGAAAGGTGCCAGAAAAGGAATAAAATCACAGGAATATATAACAAAATTAAGATTCTGAACTTGGAAAGTGATATGTTCTGTTTAATATGACAAATAGCATGAGCCTGTAATGTTTACTTGGAGTTAAGATTCACTGAGGGGAATGGGGCTCTCAAGTAAGTGTGCGTATGATAATGACCATAATGGAATAGAAAACAATTGTCAATACCAAGCAATTGTTCGTTTATAGAAAAGCGAAATACGTACATGGATCATTGTGTCGAAATCAGTGCATTAAAGATAAATTTTACTTACAATTTTAGAAATAATATATAAGACCTCCTGTATTAAGAACACAAGTAGTGTTTTAATAGCTTTATTTCAATAATAATTGGAACTTAAATTATTTTATATTCTGTTGGGTGTAGACTTACTAATTCATGTATAATTTCTAACAGTGAAGTTGCTGTGGAGTAGGCTGTTGGTCTAAAAATAACAGAATTAAAAATCATTTTTCATATGTGGAGGAGCTAGAAATATTATTCTGTGTAATTCAGTAATATTTAAATCTGGATAAATGATCAGAAAGATAACAGAAAGGAACATTAGGAGATTTTGGCCCTTGCACATAATACCTTTCAGTTCTAAGTAAATTGTAAATACCTACGGGCTATGCTCCTGCTGTTGAGTGTGAAAAGTCTTCCACTGTGCTAAACAGGTTTTCAGCATTGGTGGAAGAGGAAGGAGAATTTTGTGAATTTCTATCTAATTGTCTGTTCTATCAAATTCAACAACACTCATTTTGGTGGGGAAAGAGAGCATGCAGTGAATGATCACATGCTGGATGCAGGCTGTTTCTTTTTGACCTCAGAATGTATGGAAACAACCCTGCAGGGATAGTCAATGGGGCGCCACCCATATGTCATTGGACTACAACTCCCATCAGCCTCAGTCAGAATGGCCAATGGTCAGCCTGGCTGAAATGTGTTCTCAAACCTGATACATCCTTCTGCCTGCCTGGATGGAAGACAGAGGGGGTGTGAATGTGTGTAGAAACTCTGGCACGGTCCCCCAGGAGGTTGTCCAGAAAGGAATATGAGCCTTTGGTTGAAAAGGGTTTCCCACCCCTGTGTGAAGCTATCTCCTTCCTGGTTTGTTTATCCACTTGTTCAAAGGGGGGAACAAAGCGGGAACAGTCGGGCTTTGTGCAGCAGCCCAGTTTCCGCACAGTATGGTTTACTGAAGCTAATTGTTACATGTGAACTTAGCCATTATCAGATGTGGAGTGTATTTCTACCCTTCTAATTGGCTGGAAATTGCAGTAAATGCATTTCCTGACACTTTGCTTTTTGAATGATTTTATTATGCCCTGTAATTATATTTCATTTGTATTATGTGAAACACTCTTGGAGGCATGGCAAGGAGCATTTTCTTTGTTTTTTTAAAATAATAATACTAATAAATAATAAATTTTATTTGTACCCCGCCCTCCCCAGCCGAAGCCAGTAGAAAATAACATATGCTCTCTTAGTGAAGTCCTTGCTTGTTAGCATTAATATAATGCACACAGTTCTTTAAAGGCAGTAACATGGTCCCAAACCAGAAGGCGTTTAGACTGACATGATTATTTGTGAAAGAAGAAAATGACATTTCAGTAAACAAAGTGTTCATGCAGGCACCAATGTATGATTTATCCAGCTGTCTCCCCTGTTCATATATATATATAATCAGAGATGGAGGGGGAGGGCTGTTGTTTTATTAATCTGTGAAAATGAGCCACCTTCAACACACTGATTTTAGTAATATTTCCCAGTGTGAATCACTTCCTGTATCTTGTCCTGGTGTCAATGCTTCCATGTTACTCAACACAGGGGCAGGGGTGAGCTGAGTAGCCCTGGCTTCTCTCTGAACAGCTCAACTGTCTGTGGCTATAAGATCTTCCTGTGTGAAGCTGTACTGTACTTATGAAGGGTTCGACACAAACCGGAACTCTGCACAATTTGAATTCTGGGTCATGTGGAGCCCTTTGCATCTACAGTGTTACTACAGATAGCTGCACTGTTCAAGTGGACATTGGAGTATGGGCTGCTCAGTGTGTTCCCATGTTTGTCACGAGGAACATAGTACAGTGGTACCTCGGGTTACATACATAACCCAGAAACAGTGCTTCAGGTTAAGAACTTTGCTTCAGGATGAGAACAGAAATCGCACGCCGGCAGCGCAGCAGCAGCAGCAGCAGCAGGAGGCCCCATTAGCTAAAGTGGTGCTTCAGGTTAAGAACAGTTTCAGGTTAAGAGCAGACCTCCAGAATGAATTAAGTTCTTAACCCAAGGTACCACTGTATTACCGTAATTACTGAGGAGGGCTGCAACTTAACTCTGTATGTTTTCACTTCACGGCTGTTTTCTTTATGTCATACTCAACTTTCTATCTTAGCTAATATTAGAATATTATTTTTTCAGTTCCTTCCTCATTAACTTGAAATTAGCATTTGCCACACATGTGTACTGCATGTTATTTTTAATTTTTGTTGTAAATGCAGAGAGGTCAGGCAGGAGAGAGCCCTGTAGCTAGAAGGAAGTGAAATGTAACAGGAAGAAATGACATAATCCCTGTCTTCTCCTACTCTGTTTCCTAAGCCTGATACATAATAGTGCAGATTGGATCTTTTATGTTAAAAGGAAAAACATTAACAACACTTGGCACAATAGGGTTTTTGGAAACTGGAGCAGCTGAAAGAAACATAAGATCCTTTGACATGTTTTATGCAGGTTGAATGGCTATGTTTGCATGGTTGCAGCGCCTAGGTAAACCTACATTTGCAATGATCTAAACAGTTCTATGGATTGCTACAGCGCACGGAAATGCTGTTTATCTTCCTCCCACGGTGGTACCTAGTTGTCTGCTTGCACTGGCATACTTTCAAACTGCTAGGTTGGCAGGAGCTGGGATAGAGCAATAGGAGCTCACCCCGTCGCAGGGATTTGAACTGCCGACCTTCCGATTGGCAAGACCAAGAGTCTCAGTTGTTTAGACCACACCACCACCTGCATCCCAGTACACCAGTCTGTAAGTAACTGTAAGCAAGGAAAGTACCCTAAAATTAAATACCTTCATTTAACCAGCTTAGTATCTGTCCACCTTTGGACTCAACAGGTAGGCACACTTTCCTTCTATAGTCGTCAAGCATGAAGGGAGATTTAGAGATGCTTGAATCAATAGAGTTACTGGACACATTTGAATGCTTAGATCCCAATAATTTAAATAGGATTTACACTTAACTTTCTCTGTTCTGGAATTCTTAATAAGGTCAGATAGACAAGAACATTCTATCTGTCAGTTATATGCATAAATAAGTCGCCTTTCAGTAGATCAGGTGTTATGTTATTGACCTTCAGTAAATTATTGCTAAACCTTGAGTGTTACAACTTCCAACCTATTAAATTCTCCCAATTTATCAGAAAACCTTTATTGTTCCTATCAATCATTGTGCAGTGAATGTATACCACATTATCTCTTTTGCAAATCACACTGTTTTTAAATCATTCAGCATGCTATTCACAGTGTTAAGGCACCATCTTGTGAAGCTGTTGCAAGCTTAAACAGCAAGATAAGATAACCACCATATGTCTACCCGATTATGCTTATTTAATATTCTCTACACCCTGACACTACTGGACTGAAGCCTGTGCTTTTGCAGTACTTTTGACATAAGCTTGTTTTGAACTCTTTCTCTCTCTTTTTAGGGCATGTTAGGAAAATGTGACACCATTTTCTTCAGGTATTTTGAGGTCACCGTATTTTTCGCTCTATAACACGCACCCAACCATAACACGCACATAGTTTTTAGAGGAGGAAAATCCGTAGGCATGCCACCCGTAGGCATTCCCTCCATAACACGCACAGACATTTCTCCTTACTTTCTAGGAGGAAAAAAGTGAGCGTTATGGTGCAAAAAATACGGTATTTGTCGTATATTTTCTTAACTCTCTATATAAGCACCTTTATTAATAGACCATTTTGTTGTTGCCTGGCATAAACGAGTTACCAGCATATAGCTGCAAGGAAAATATCACTTAGAAAACTTTTGAGCTACCTTTGCTCAGGTGCTGTATGTCATAGAAGCATAGAATCATAGAACTGTAGCGTTGGAAGGGCACCACAAGGGCCATCTAGTCTAACCCTCTGCAAGGCAGGAATCTTTTGCTCAATGTAGGGCTCGAATCCATCATTATCATTCCTCATCCCTGTGGCAATCTTGCTATCCATAAGGCCTAGAAGCAATCAGATCTGGCATTGCTTGTCTTCTTTCTCCTGGAAATGTGGGTCATTATTGCATTGGTCACTAGACATATTTGCTGCCAATAATCCACTGAATGAATGAATGAATGAATTGAACTGCTGAGATAGTATAAGAGAAGTTTTCTGAAACATTTCTTTATGGATACAGTTCCGTACAGAATATAACAGGCGCACAGCTGTTAAAAATTCTTCGCTTATTAGTCTTAGCCAAAAAAAGGGAACAGCAATTCCTTACAGATAGAACAGTTGAACTTGAGAACAATTGAAGTTGAGAGTAAGAAGCTTACCTGCAGTGTTTTTCTTCTAGTTGAGTAGCGCCAGAAAAAAAGCATTGCTTACCTGAGTTCACCATGAGTCAATGATTAAGCTGGGTCTATGAAATACAATGAGGATTTTAATTTGGTATTCGAAATGGTACGAATCTGCTTTTAAGTGTGTTATGGGAGGGGAGATTATTGGTTTGTTTTTGTTCTTCTATTTATTATGTATTTTGTCAAAATAAAAAAAATCCAAGAACTAACTTAGTTGGTCTTTAAGGTGCTACTGGAAGGAATTTTTTTATTTTGACTATGGCAGACCAACACGGCTATCTATCTGTAACTGGAACTATGTATTTTGTGTTTTTTATATTGTGATTTTTTGTTGTGAACCACCTTGAGATCTATGGTTGAAGCGCAGTATACAATTTTAATAATAACAATAGTAATAATAATACAAGATTATGACATGCTGAATTGTTTGTAAGCATCCATGCTGGCTGTTATGTTTAAATGAACCTGAGAAGGTAGATAAGGTAAAAAATGAGAAGATTTATATGGTGGACTTCATGGGTACCCTAGAGTATTGGTTTTCAACCAGAAATTGCAAACATCATGCATCAGTGTGGCATTTTGATAATTTTTGGGGAGCAAAATAAAGCAAAAATGTGGGAACTTTATTGTGTCACTTCTCTGCCTCGTGACACCATGCAACATTTGTAATGCATTTTTAAAAAAATAACCCACCACTTACCCACACAGTAGCATTCTTTTCTTCATGGAATATTTTATTGCAGTTAAATAATAACTGGACAGTTGATTGGCATGGCACTCTTAAGTTAAAAAAAGGTAAAGGTAAAGGACCCCTGTCAGTTAAGTCCAGCTGCAGACGACTCAGGGGTTGTGGCACTCATCTCACTTTACAGGCTGAGGGAGCCGACGTTTGTCCGCAGACAGTTTTTCCGGGTCATGTGGCCAGCATGACTAAGCTACTTCTGGCGCAACGGAACACCAAAACCAGAGCAGTGCATGGAAACACCGTTTACCTTCCCACTGGAGCAGTACCTATTTATCTACTTGCAGTTTTGGGTGTGCTTTCAAACTGCTAGGTTGGCAGGAGCTGGGACCGAGCAATGGGAGGTCACACTGTCGCGGGGATTTGAACCACCAACCTTCTGATCGGCAAGCCCAAGTGGCTGAGTGGTTTAGACCACAGCGCCACCCATGTCCCTACTCTTAAGTTAGACATAATTTTATTTGGCTTGTGGAGGTTTCTTAGAGGTTTAGAAGCCAGTGCTGAGTTCTACAATGTTAGGGATATGGTTTCTTAGTGGATATTGTGGTTGGTGCCCATTGAATCCTCACACGATACATCTCAGAACCCTTGGTTGGCTTGAGTATGAAACAAAATGGTACGATATTTCTATTGTCCCCTTGCCAAAGTCTACATTTTTTATACAACAAAACAATAATCAATTGCTAGCTCTTACTTGCTCATGTGTTAGCATTTCATTTATGATGAGTTGGGTATTTTTCTCCCAAAAGGGGAGTTTTATTGGAAAAAAGTTTCACATGGTGGTAATTGGCTTGAAACTGAACTATAAGAGAATCTAGTTAAATTCCACCCTTAAACTGACAGGTTCTTTCAAGCATCTTTAGCAATATTTTATCATGTACATCACTACAACTGAGTTGCTAATTAACTGTGGCTATTAGGTGAGAGAGGTGTTTAACTACCTTGTATTTAGAATTATAGCTTCTGGCATTTAGGATGTATAATTTAAGACTTGACACAATGCATTAATTAGTGCAGACTTCATAATTTTATGTTGCATTGCTGATAAGACCAAAAGTATGCTGTTTCTTAATTAGGCTTTATATTAAAATTATGTATCTGATTTGCTCTGTGCAAGCTTTACCAAGTAAAACAAATGATTTGACTTATATTTTCAGTATTTATTAATGAGAAATGGGAGCTGAGCATTATTGCTGTGACAGCTTCTGAAGATAAGTGGAATTGTTTAAAAATATCATGGAACTCAAATTGTGATCAAACAATGTAATATGGTTACTTATAATTATGGCACAAGAAGATTATTATTTCAAGAATTCCCATTAATAAAGACAATTTACTTATTACTGTATTATTAACACCCATAGTTCCTCGGTGCGTATATCCACATATAGATGAAACATATGTATTTATGGCCAATGACACGTATGTGCAGATTTGTTTCTGCAAAAATTGGTGCTGGAGATCTTCTGTACACATGCAACTGGTTAGTGAAAAAAATAGCTCCTCCTTTTTCAGCATCCTTAATTGTGATGTTTGGATTGTTTCCGAGGCTGTAGATAGCATCACACTTTGTGCAGCTGGGGTTATACGATACAAAAAAATACTCTTTGCTGAGCACCTCAGCCTTGGGAGTAGTAGCAGAAGTACTTTGTTACAATACCAGAGTAGATTTCTACACTATCTGAAGGGGTCCACGCAAAATTCCTCTTCCCTTAGTCCTGAGGAATGTGCTGTGCATTGCTGCACTGTCCAGGGGTGCATTGAGAAGATGGTAGTTGTATGCTGATGCACAGGTTAGTGTTGTGATTGATGTATTTCCTGAGTTGTAGATGATGGGGGTGGGGAACACAGAATTAAATCGTGTGTGGATTCTTCTACATGCCTCAGTGTGGGAATGGGTAGAGTAACAATGTGGCTGTGGAAATTTTAGGGTACAGTGGTACCTCAGGTTAAGTACTTAATTCGTTCCGGAGGTCCGTACTTAACCTGAAACTGTTCTTAACCTGAAGCACCACTTAAGCTAATGGGGCCTCCTGCTGCTGCCGTGCCGCCAGAGCACAATTTCTGTTCTCATCCTGAAGCAAAGTTCTTAACCTGAAGCACTATTTCTGGGTTAGCGGAGTCTGAAGCATATGTAACCTGAAGCGTATGTAACCTGAGCTACCATTGTATTCCTGTTGTGGCCCAAAAAGATGTGGAGCAGATTAGATAGTTCAGTATCTTGTCTATTTCTTTGAAGAAGCAGAGGGCTGTATCCAGAGCCAGTCCTACTCAGAGTAAACAGATTGAAACTGATTGACATGACTAACTTGTGTACACAGTACTACTTGCCTCTGGATTAGTTGCCTTGTTTTGGAGAATTTCTGCCAGGTACATGACTGGAAAGTTGATCCTTTACACAAGGTTACAGTTATAGTTTACTATCTTTGTTGCCTCTTTATGGTTCTAATTTCAAATGGCAAGCTTATTGCATTTAGCTCTGTGAAATCACTAATACTGTGACAGCGCTATATGAATAATAAAAATAAATGGTGATAACATTAACTATAATTACACCAAGTTAATGAGGTATTTTGTCTTTATTATTATTTTGACTTTAAATCTAAAAGTCCCCATAGAGAAAGCAGTTCTAGTTTTGCTGAACACAAACCATACTGAGATAGATATCTTCCATTTATTAATAATATAGCTAAGAGAATAGTTGTTTAGAGAAGCATGGTTTAAAAACAAGCAAGCAAGCAAGCAAACTTGCAGGCGGTGTTTCTTCTGCAATTAGGACAGGGCTGCCAAAAGACTTGTTTCAAAAGAATATAAATGAAGTTTAGATCATTCAAAATAATAGTGTTAACCAAAAATAATAATAATTACAATTGCAAAATAGAAACTAATTCCCTGTTTATTCAATTATTCATTTCTAGATGGCTATATATAAGGAAATCTGGATTTTCCCTAGTGTTTCATGAGCAGCTGAAAAGCATAAAACTATATTTTTAAGAAAAACAAACAAACACTAAAAAAGACAAACATACACGTATAATTTCAAACATATTTTCATGAACCTCTTTTCTTGGACTTCCCCATACCCCCCCTCTCTGCATCCCAATGTCCATAATTCAACTAGCAACTCCCAATTGTTACTTTCCAATCTCTATCATCTTAGTCCTCTTTTATAGTCTAACCTTATATCTCTGTACCCTTTTGCTTCTGGAAACCACAACATTTTAGCATTCATTAAGTTTATAGTAGTCCTTAAGGTAGCTTTTAAATTTTTTCCACTCCTCTTCCACCGTCTCTTTTCGTTGGTCACGGATTCTGCCTGTCATCTTGGCCAATGTCATATAGTCCATCACTTTCATCTGCCATTCTTCCACAGTGGGTAAATCTTGTGTCTTCCAATACTTTGCGATGAGTATTCTTGCTGCTGTTGTGGCATACATAAAAAAATTCTATCTTTCTTTGTCACCAATTGGCCGACAATGCCCAAGAGAAAGGCCTCTGGTTTTTTAGGAAAGGTACATTTAAGTACCTTTTTCATTTCATTGTAGATCGTTTCCCAGAAGGCCTTAATCTTCGGGCATGTCCACCAAAGGTGATAAAAGGAACCTTCAGTCTCTTTACACTTCCAACATTTATTATCGGGCAAATGGTAGATTTTTGCCAGCTTGACTGGGGTCATGTACCACCTGTATACCATTTTCATAATGTTTTCCTTTAAGGCATTACATGCCGTAAATTTAATACCGGTGTTCCATAACCATTCCCAGTCAGCTGACATAATGTTGTGTCCAACATCCTGAGCCCACTTAATCATAGCCGATTTAACTGTTTCATCCTGTGTGTTCCATTTCAACAGCAAGTTGTACATTCTAGATAAATTCTTAGTATTGGGTTCTAACAGTTCGGTTTCTAATTTTGATTTTTCCACCTGGAAACCGATTTTCCTGTCCTGTTTAAAAAATTCCATTATTTGACGATATTGGAACCAATTTTCTACTTTGTGCTTCAATTTCTCCTGACTTTGTAGTTTAAACTTATCTCCATCCTGTTCTAAAATTTCCCAATACTTCGGCCATCCGACCTCCATATTGAGTTTCTTCACTGCTTTAGCCTCCACTGGTGAGACCCATCTAGGGGTTTTGTTTTCCATTAGATCTTTATATCTTATCCAAACATTGAACAATGCTTTTCTAACAATGTGATTTTTAAAGGCACTGTTAACTTTATCATACCAAAGATATGCATGCCAACCAAAAGCATTATTAAAACCTTCCAGATCCAAGATGTCCGTGTTCTCGAGGAGCATCCATTCTTTCAGCCAGCAAAAAGCTGCTGCCTCATAGTACAATTTTAGGTCCGGCAGGGCAAAACCCCCTCTTTCTTTAGCATCTGTCAATATCTTAAATTTAATTCGGGGCTTTTTGCCCTGCCAGACAAATTTCGAAATGTCTTTGTGCCACCTCTTAAAGCATTCCATCTTAAAAATGTTGTAAAACCAATAAAAATTTTATAAAAAAAAAAAAAGAAAAGCATAAAACTATAGAGCTAATTAATGCAAGTATAGCTGTGATACTTGAACAGTGATTACCAACATATTACAAACTTCACGCATACATCAGTACTGTAGGTATTAAAAATATATCTTGGAACTTATTCCTTCTAAATTCTACTCTTAACTTTATGGAAGCTGCTTTTTTCAGACTGCTAAGTTTGGAAATGGTTGCCTTGTACTTGAAATAATGTAAATGGAATTTGAGATTAAAGTTCTGTAATCTGAAAAGATAATTTAATGTTCAGTAAGGTATTTTAGACATTATCAAAATATTTCAGTGCTGAAATTAAATTCAGAGTAAAATGTAATGATTATCATGACTTTTTAACAATGAACTTTGCAAGTTTCTCATTCAAACTGTCATTATGTAAGATATGATACCTTAGTTTATGGGATATGTATTGTTATTTGATCATAGCCAAATAATAGAGTTACCTGGTGATATAGAATTGACAGGTCACACAAAATGAAGTGGGCATCTTAACATTTTATATGTACTCTTAATGCTCCATTTCATGCTAATGTATCTGTAATGATATGCTTTTTGATATATTTCTGAAATGTGAGTTTAGATTTTGGGAGCGCTAGGTAGACTGAAGTTAATGTGTATTTATTAAGGTTTCCTATTTGTATTGCAGTTCATGTTAATACACAGTGCATGTTACAGAATAAAAATTGAAGTCTATGTATATGGAAGATATGTAATTAGGCTTCCTTCTGCATTTTGAATATCCCATTCTCAGTGATGTTGTTAACAGTTAATTCATGTTGAAGAATTCAAACATGTCTAGGGTGTTGGGTTTTTTTGGAGTTGACAATGAATTTGATAGACCTTCCATTTAGGAATCCTTGACCAAAAAAACTTCTCATGACCTAACCCGTCATATCATCATCACCTAATATGGGATTTTTGTAGAGCTGGACCAATAAAATAAGTGAAATGTGCTCATGCTTTTAAAAGCTCTTGATGCACCATTCAGAGACTAATGTTCACCTTCATCTATCTTGCTCTCATGGTGTTGCTTGAAGCAGATTGCTTTTCATCCTGTTGCACCCTGCTGCTGGCCAGCCCTAGAAATATTGGCCCCAATGCTTGGGCCAGAAGATGAAGTGCAGTTAAACCTCATGTCATTCATAAGATTTATTCAAGGTTCATTTTATAAAGTTAAGTCTCTCACTTAAAATAAGTAGATAATCTTCTACCTTGTAGTTCAAGACTTAAACATTACTTCAAATTATGCTTTTTCCTCTGAATGCCTGCAGGGAATTCTTCTTCTTATCTTTCTAAGGCAGCAGAATTTAATAAAAATGAAGTCTTTTGTCCGGTTCCATTAAAAGAATGTCAGGACAGTCTACCAATTATTTCTGGGTCATAATTTGGAATTAATGTAGAAGCACACAGCCCCATGGGTGATTAAATAATATTGCATTTTGGCTATATGCTTTTTTCAGTATACTATTGGCTATCAATGTAACAAAGACAACATTTATTTTAGCCAGACCTTAATTTTCAGCTCATTTTTTTAGTGGGGTTGGTTGAGTTGGATCTGCAGTTTCATGCATATGTTTGGTGAGCATTTTAGGTTTTTTACTCACTTGCTTTTAATGTATGGTTCTGAGTTTATTTGAGTTCACATTTGTGAAATAAACATCTAGGCAAACATAGTTAATACTAACACTAATACTAATAATATCAGGAGCATGGGATTTCCCCCTGAACAGACCTATGAAATGTCTCTAATAGCTATATCATGGATAGGGGTTGTTGGCATCTGTCTGTCTCGGGAGCCAATGGAAGATGTGCGCCTTTTGAAGTGAAGTCAAACAGTTGGAAGGTTGCAGCGCCTGCTGTGGCTGCAGAGATCAATACAGGAGAGACATGTTTTATTGCAGGTGGGGCAGATGTGCACCATGGTGTTTTTCCTCCCTGCACTCCTCCCAGCAGTCATTCCTCTTCAGGTTACTTCTGTGAATACATGACCTGTCTGTCTCCAGGCACTGCAAGGAATTCCCACATAGCAGGGTTGATGTGGCAAGCCCTCATGTCTTGTTTTCAGACATCTTTGTAACACAGAGCTAGTCT
This sequence comes from Podarcis liolepis, assembly GCF_965112155.1. Lineage (NCBI taxonomy): Eukaryota > Metazoa > Chordata > Lepidosauria > Squamata > Lacertidae > Podarcis > Podarcis liolepis. The sequence continues at coordinate 45,707,520 of NC_139556.1, read as the reverse complement.
GCCAATATGCCTGGTGTCTGAAGCCAACTCCCTATAGAGCATGCCCTTGGGGGTAAGGGTAAGCTAGCACATTTTAGAGACTATGATTATCTCTGTTCACATGGTAAAAGAAAGGCTTGAACTTCAAGATCCAAGGCAATAGGCTCCATGATATCAAAACATCTATCAAAGTTTACATTTTAGAGCACAATTCAAAGTTTTGGTGCTGACCTTTAAAGCCCTAAATGGCCTCGGTCCTGTATACCTGAGGAGCGTCTCCACCTCCATCATTCAACCCAGACACTGAGGTCCAGTGCCAAGGGCCTTCTGCTGGTTTCCTCACTGCAAGAAGCCAAGTTACAGGGAACCAGGCGGAGGGCCTTCTTGGTAGTGGCGCCCGCCCTGTGGAATTCCCTCCCACCAGATGTCAAAGAAATAAATAACCATCTGATGTTTAGAAGACATCTGAAGGCAGCCCTGTTTAGGGAAGTTTTTAATGACTGGTGTTTTAATGTATTTTTTATCTTTTGTTGGAAGCTGCCCAGAGTGGCTGGGGAAACCCAGCCGGGGTATAAATAATAAATTATTATTATTATTAGTCTCATGCACACATTCAAGGGATCCTTTGATGAACCTGAATCTTTATTTGCCCCCTTTGTCATTGGTCCTCAGTATTTTAGTACACACTGGTAGGTATCAGAGTGACTTGGCATTGAGATCTGGATTTCTCAAGGGAAAGCTCCTACACACGTTCTATCTTCAAGCTTTTACTCTGCTTTCTAGGTGAGAATTCAGAGTCACTAAAAATCTATCTTTATGACGGCACACCCCAGATTTGAATGATTTTAGTATCTGAAAGTGTTCAGATATATAAAAATCATGAACCTTAGATTACTGCAGTGTGTGTAAGTCCCTCATCCAATTTGCAAAGTTTATATACAAACTATAACATTTTCAGCCCAGTTTCTTACTACAATAGGAATATTTATTTGTGTAGTTTTAAACTTTGTCTTCCTTTATGAGGCAGTATTTTGCTTAAATTGAAGTGATGAGTAATATTAATGTTTAATTCTCTTTCAGAGAGTGCCTGTATAACTTGGTATAGTCCCTAGAGAGCACAGCTGAAGGTCTGGCCTGTGCGCTTGATTAAATGATTTTTCCTAGCATCAGCACTAAATATATTTCGCTCTCCCAACAGCAGAAAGTGTGAGATAGCTTTTCATGCTTTTATTGGGTTTTCTGTTCTTTCATCAGCCTGCTTGTAACGTATTTAATTGCATAAAGATAGGAAACGTTATGTTCTCCCCAAGAAGCACATTCTAACTTCTTTATGTTTCCTGACTGAGCTTTGTTTCACAGTGCGGCCTTTTTGCAGGGAGTCAGAAAATACAAGTGTGTATCCCACACCAAGGTAACCTGGGAGGGGAGGGGAGATTCTAAGGAGACAAGGGGTCATGTTTTCATACAATTTGTGTCCTGTGGGAGGAGAGAGCAGGAAAAGGCTGAGTTTCCTAGCATGCACTGTGCCCTTGCTGAATGTCAGTCTCCATTTTACCTTTAGCAGAGCTCAGCAACTGTTAGTGAGTGACAGTGTTCAAAACTGCAGGAGACCATGAGCATTTCATTGACCTGTGCATAAATAGCTTTTACCAGGTATTCATGGCTTCACAAATTGGCAGGAAACGGAAAGGCATCGCTGTATTAAAGAGCTTTGATTATCCCAGATTAACATTTATTGAAAGATGTGGAGTTAAAACTATATATGCTGTTAAAACTTAGGTGGGTTTGATTTTTAAGTTGCTGAAATAGTACACGTTCTCCTTGGAAAGACTCCTGTAGCAGGAGAAGGCAGACCAGGAAGCATAACTATACATACTGTTATTATAGTTAAAGAACTAACAAGCTAAATGATCATATAAATAAATAAAAAGGGTCACCGTTTGGAACAATAAATGCTATTTCCAGATGTTTATTGTGTGTCCCAAAGAAACAGAGCTCTTATGTACATTCTTCTTTACTAAGGCCTTGGGCAAAACTGTACACATTAGCAGCCTAGACTGCAGTGTGCTTCTCCCTCCTTCCTTGGATTTTCAAGTCACATTTGCATGCCAGAGAGGGAGTGGGGGTGTCTTCACCTGATGCATATTACCTGATTGGTTTCCCCACACTGCAACCCCCCCCCCCCGAATACATGCACCAAACTCCTCTTCTTGAAGCTTTTCATCCATGCGTGTGCTGTCATCTACACATGCGCAAGGGTTTTCTCAAATGTACTCACCTCAGCTTAATGAGCATGGCTCATGTTTTCAAATCGGATGGAAGCTGGTTTGAACAGCAGTATTGCTCAAGAAACTAGAGGATAGATATGGACTGTGGCTCGCATAATGCACGCACAGCTTCAAACACCAAGTTGTGGGGCCTCATTGATGCCAGTGTAAACAGCAATACAGTATGTATGCAGCCTTAGTCACATAATAGGTACCTGTTAGGCAACTCTCTGTTACAGGAAACAAACACTTCTGAGGTCAGTTTTTGGCATAGGCATGCAATGTTGAACGTACTATGTAATTGTATCTTCTGCATAAAAGTGCTGCTGCAGGTGCTTCTACAAATACAGCACATCTACACAGTTCCTTTCATACCTTAACAATGGAAAGGGCAGGGCCCAACTTTTGTTACAAAGTCTTAAAACATTTCTCTCTGTGGTGATAGATTGTGTGTGTGTGCTTCTGCTGCAGCTCTGAGGCTTCTTCTTCCTGTTGGATAGCCAAGAATAGGCTCAATAACAACAAAACAGCCGCAAAAGACTATCTCATAGATAGATATATAGATATAGATAAATATAGATAACCAGCTCTTACCCTTTTATTGTCAAAAGCACAGTAATTTTCCATTGGAAGCTATCTAGCCTTTTCTGTGTCACTGGCATTTTTCTAGGTGATTATGTGACCTCATTCTCTCTTAGACAGAACACGGATTAACGATATAGTATGGTGTGTGTATCCACAGGTATCCATCCAGGGTTGATTTCTCTGCAGTTACTTCAAACCCGGCTTTAGTTAATATCTGGGTATATGCAGAGTAGCAAGCAGGCAACTGAAATAAGCAACAGGTTTTTAATTGTATAAGGTTGGGTTTTTTGGTGGTCCTGTAGCAAGAAGCATTGTTTCAGCAATTGGTTCCCATGAGACAAATCACCTGGGCATCCTGGGCAACCCCTTGCCCAAATTCATCCCTATCTTACAATAATATTATTGGAGTATTGTGTGGTTTATTGGGGCGTCATGTGTTAAGCCTTTGCATTTTTGTTGCCTAAACTACGTGCCATCTTTTACTTGCATATGTCGATAGGTTTTAGGCAGATGAATGCTAAAGGGACTTCTGATTATCACCCTTATTCTTTGTAGCTTACAAGTGTTTGAAAACACAAAACTAACCATTCCCAGGGTATCCTGATGTGTTGCTTGCTACATAGTAGGGGTTTCCAGTTTCTCATGTTACTGTGTTTCTGTACAGAACTATATAAGAGCTGTTTTTTGACTAATACAGCTTGGCCTTGGTCCTGTATGCCTGAAGGAGCGTCTCCACCCCTATCGTTCAGCCAGGACACTGAGATCCAGCGCCAAGGGCCTTCTGGTGGTTCCCTCATAGCGAGAAGTGAGGTTACAGGGAACCAGACAGAGGGCCTCCTCGGTAGTGGCGCCCACCCTGTGGAACGCCCTCCCATCAGATGTCAAGGAAATAAGCAGCTATCCTATTTTTAAAAGACATCTGAAGACAGCCCTGTTTAATGCTGTATTGTTTTTAACACTCGATTGGGAGCCACCCAGAGTGGCTGGGGAAACTCTGCCAGATGGGCGGGGTAATAATAATAATAATAATAATAATAATAATAATAATAATATCTTAAATTCCATATCAAAATAAAGCATAAAAGGAGATTTACTAAGATTAACAAGTCTTTACTAAGCTTGGATGATCATTTATGGCTAGGTCATGCAAACATTTTTGCATGTGAGTATATTTCGTAATCTGGGTGTTTCAAATGAAATGAAATGAAATGACTAAGGTTTTCCCATGGCAAAATTTCAGACCTTTGAGTCTGTCATATTGAAAAGGTGCATCAAACTTATGGATCTTAAATTATATGGTGCTAATGGTCCTCTTGTGCATCTGTTCAAAAGCTAGAGCTTTTGGGCCCCAGTATGTTAGGAATCACAAATCACCTTCACAGGACACTAAGATATAAATATGCTTGTAAAATGGGTAACAGGAGTAGTGGAATAAGGACATAGGTCATCATGTTGTTGTCTGAAAGGCATTGTGTAGTTGCTAGAAATAACATTTCCATTTTATACACTCTTGTGTACACCATTTCTGAAGGCAAATACACAATAATTGACTACATTCATGTGCTTAATGGCACTATACCTGGACTAAATAAGTAAAAAAATACTTTTAGCAGATGTTGTTTCTGGACGTTGGGATTTTATATATCTAATAGTAGAAAAACTTAATTATTTATATATCCTATGAGAAACCGATTATGTAAGTATAGGACAAATTCATTATAAAGCCAAAAGTTTTAAAGTGAAGATTATATAAAAATATAAAATACTCTTCTATAACATAAAATGATATTTAAAAGATATCTAAACCATGCTATTAGATCAGGGGTAGGCAACCTAAGGCCCGGGGGCTGGATGCGGCCCAATTGCCTTCTCAATCCATTCTGCAGATGGTGCGGGAATCAGCGTGTTTTTACAAGAGTAGAATGTGTCCTTTTATTTAAAATGCATCTCTGGGTTATTTGTGGAGCATAGGAATTCGTTCATATTCCCCCCCCCCCCCAAATATAGTCTGAGGGACAATGGACTGGCCCACTGCTGAAAAAGGTTGCTGACCCCGGTATTAGATGTTCTCTATGCTGTCCCATATAGTTGTCTTGCTCAAAACACAGCTCATTAAAATCCTTAATGATCTGAGTAATTCCTCAAACTTCATTCTCAAAACTGGATTGTGCAAGCAACAGCATTGTAATGTTTTGTTTAAATTGTATTGATTGAATATTTGTGTAAGACTGCAGTCCTATACCTATTTACCTGGGAGTCAGCCCATTGAATTCAGTGGAAGTAGCTTCTGATCTGATTATAGGATGTGTTTCTACTCGCGTGACAAGACAGCTGCGATGAGAGCCGTTCACTTTGCAGGGGAAGAGTACCAAGCCTTGACTGTTCATGTACAGCCACTTATAGGGAACACTGTGAAAATGCTGCTCTGTGGTTTATCCAACAACCAAATTACATTTTTCTTTTTATAAGCAGAGCATGAGAGTTCACCCAGCTTTTCTCTATCATCAAAAAAAACTGAAAACATTCCCAGGCTTGCTTGTCTCTGACCCTTTTGAGGTCATTGTTTATTTCAGCTTGGCTTGAACTTAAGTAAGCCTACTCTCCTATTTGTTTCCTTTCTGTGCATTCAGATCTCATGTAGACACTGTCTCCACTTTATGAGAGTCATTACTGCATTTAAATGGTCAGAATGGATAGTGGCAATCACCAGAACGCTTTAATAAAAATGATAAAAATATACTTCACCACTAGCACATTTGGCCAAAGGCAAGCTCATTATTTCCTGTGCACTTTCTCTGTTGTATCCCACCACACCCAGAATTGTACACAGCTCCTTTTCTTCTGTGGCCCTATACTTCTTTCTCACCAAACGTGAACCATTGGCCACCTGGCAGGCGACTGTTGGAGCCCAACAATGTCCTAGGGTCACCCGTACCCTATCCTGAAATAGGCAGAGCAGGCAGCTGTAAACTGGGATACTGGGAAATGAACCTTTAGGCAGTGTCTGGAAAGGGCACGTCGAGGGTAGATACCAAGGCCGATGAGCCTCATAAACAAGATCAGTTGCCCAAGCATTTTATAACTGGGTCAGAAGGAGCCAATGGGCTGCCTGGTCCTTCATCCTGGTGTCCCACAATGCACAGAATGGGTTGTTACAAAGAGCACTGAAGCATAGGTCAGGAGTTTCCTGTTTTGACTCTTTGATGAACCTGAACTTCACATGGGTTGTTCCCAAGTGATGGGCATGGACATTAAATTAAACTGCCTCCAAGACTATTGATATTACTAGACATATTGCCATATCCACAACAGCGTGTAGACTTGAATCTCGAGACGGGTACATTAAATGAATATATTCCAGAAGCCGTTATTCCAAATTTAACCAACTGCTGTCTTTAGAAACCTTTTTTATTGTCTAATAATGCAGCAGTTGCTAAGCACTGAAAAAAAAGAATTACAAGTTGCATGCTGTTAGATTGTAGATTTATCCTTATAAATTTAACAAGTTTATTTAACATGTTGAATTGTAATGATTAAGCATCATTTATTTTGTTTAGTTAATTACTTATTTATCCCTTCTGGCTTTAATTGTACTTCAGTGATCTCATGCTCTGAATTTAAAAAAAGATGATCCATACCTACATTGATTAAAGAAGAAACAGTCATTGAGAATTAAATGGGAAGGCAATTTATTAAATCTAAATAACACTAGGAGAAAGGCAACTAAACCATGGTACTATCTAATTCCATTCTATTGAAATGGAGGTCTCAGGATAAATTCTTTCTTTAAAAAATGAATTGATACATGAACTTTTAATATATTTTAGTATATTTTTAGTATATTTTTACAATGCCCCGTAAATGAAATATACAGTGGTACCTCAGTTTATGAACTTAATCCTTCCAGAAGTCTGTTCTTAAACCAAAGCCATTCTTGAACTGAGGCGCGCTTTCCCTAATGAGGCCTCCCGCCACCGGTGCCCTTCCACTGTTTGGCTTCCATTTGTAGATTGAGGTAAAGTTCGCTAACCGGAGCACTGCTTCTAGTTTTGCGGAGTTCGTATACTGAATAGTTTGTAAACAGGGCTGTTCTTAAACCGAGGTACCACTGTATGCATGTTTGTTTCACACACATACACAAACACCACCCTCTTGGGATATTTAGGAGTTGAACCTGGAGATGTTTCCATTCTACTTATTGCTGCTGCTCGGTGCAAGTTCCGTGATTTATTATTTCATCATGATGAAATTCCCAAACTTGCTGAAGATCATGGGTAGGCAAACTAAGGCCCAGGGGCCAGATCCAGCCCAATCGCCTTCTAAATCCGGCCTGCGGACGGTCTGGGAATCAGTGTGTTTTTACATGAGTAGAATGTGTCCTTTTATTTAAAATGCATCTCTGGGTTATTTGTGAGGCATAGGAATTCGTTCATTTTTTCCCTCCAAAACATAGTCCGGCCCCCCACAAGCTCCCTGCTGAAAAGGTTTGCTGACCCCAGCGTGAAGATCATCAAATAAATCTTGTAACTGGGAACTGAGATGAGGCAATGGTCATTGTCTATGAAGACACTTGGGATGTTATCTATAAATGTTATCTAGTGTGTGCTTGTCTGATGCAGTTTTTGTGTTGGTGTCAGAGAGGCTTCCGGCTCTGAGGGTGTTGATTCACCTATGAAACTGAAATTAGCCCATGGGCCTGTCCCTTAGCAGTAGCCAATTAACCACAACTGATAAGGAATTCTATTCAGGCAAGTGAGTGAGTTGGTGAAGGAAGGGTGGAATACTCTGTTCCTCTTCTGTGCCCAACTTAGAAACTAAGCAGCCCGCCAGAGGAAGGAATCACCCTGTTTCACGCCCTGCACAGAAATGCAGCAGGTGGTTGCTGGAAGGATGGCACCCTCTTCTTTACCATCTCCCAACAGGCTGGTGATATTTTTTTTACTGGGCTACATTTTGCTTAGTGAGGCTCTGGGCAAGAAGTCAAGTGGAGGCTGCCCCTCGGCTGTGTCGCGGTTTATACGGCAAGTGACCACGCCCCCTGGCTAACCTGATTGGTCAGCTGGGGGGGCGTGATGCAGCCAGGAGCCCTAATGATGTGGGCAGCATTCCTCCGCCCACTCCCTGTGAGGTCCAGCATGCCCACCAGCAATGCTGCGCCCCCTGGGAAGAGGAGTCATCTTCTCGTAATGTTGTGTAACTTATTTACAAGGTTAAGCTATTCTAATGCATGTTGCAGCATTCCTCTTAAACATAATTGTTTTAAGTAGGCCGAAACAGGTGATCTGCCCATCCAAGTGTGTAGAAACTATTCTGTGTACCTTCAGAAAGGCAATTTATCTTATCTTCCTTTTTCAGCCCTGTGGTGACAAACCATTTCCGTTGGCAGGCCACCACAGAGTAATGAAGCCAACCATTTGCTATAGTAACTGACAGCAGTTGGTGAATAGGTTGAACTCTAAAAAAATTGGCCAGTCAAAGCAACCAGGATCCCTCTACCGTCACTTTGATGCAACTGGTCTCCCTGATGAAGTTCAGTGAAGTGGAGATGGGTATAAACTTTCTTAGAAGGAGATGGCTGAAGCAACTGAGAAGAATCTACTGATTCCTTAAAAACCATTACCTTTCTTTCAGAAGTGTGTGCTTTAAGACTTTGCTGCTCTGAGTGCAGTGTCATTTTGTTTTAAGGTTTGATTTTTGCCATTAGTATTCTACTCCTGGAGTATCCGTAACTGACCTTCAAATGTTGGATAGATAACAAATGAAACTCTCAGCTTTTTCCCTGTGTGTTGGTACACTTGTTTAAACAAAATATGGCTGAGGAGCATTTTTGCTAGGGCCTTAGTTTGTTACTCTCAGAGAATAAATCACTTCAGCGCTAGTCACTTGAACCATGCCAATTTAAAAATCAATCAGCAGTGGTCCTGACATCTATGTAATGAGTTGGGTTATAAAACAAGGCTCCTGGAAAGAGGAATTAAAGTCATCTTGAGTGGCTCATAGTAGGCCTTCATATACTTGTTATTTTATCTGGAAATAAGAAACCAACGGTGAATTGGTCTTTAAAATTGTATCAAGAGATATATTTGGGATCACTTTATTTTCAAGACCAATAACACCATACTGGTGAACATACGGAAGGTGGATTCCTGCACTCTTCTTTTACCATTTCAAAGTATAGCTGGTTAGAAGGGAAATGTGTTCAAGGAATAGCAGGTGCCTCTTCAAGAACTCCAAACTTTGTCAGAAGCCATATTTGTGGACTGTGGAGTTTGTGTTGATTCTTGTCAATCACGTGGACCAGCAGGTGGCGAGCACTGACTTAAGTGGCCTGTGCTTGTACTATAGCAGTCTTCCACAACATGGTGTTCTCCAGATGTTTAGGACTACAGGTTCCATAAGCACTGCTGTGCTGGCTGGTGCTGATGGAAGTTGTAGTCCAAAACATCTAGAAGTCATCAGTTTGGGGAAGGATGTACTACAGTGGTGCCCCGCAAGACGAAATTAATTCGTTCCGCAATTTTTGCTGTCTAGCGAATTTTTCTTCTCGCGAAGCACGGCTTAAACGGTTTAACAAAGTCGCAAGACGTTTTCGTCTTGCGAAGCAAGCCCATAGGGGAATTCGTCTTGCGAGGCAAATCGCGAATGAAAAAACCTTTCGTCTAGCGAGTTTTTTGTCTTGCGAGGCATTCGTCTTGCGGGGCACCACTGTATAGGAATCACAGTGGACTTCTTAAAATTCAATACCAAATTACGATCCCAATGGGCTCTGTTTTAGAGGAAGTAGGTGCAGGAATGAAAAAGTGGAATTGCTGAGTAGAAGAGAGAATTCTGCAGAATGCACAGGGTTGTCTTGTTTCAAAAGATAGAGTATCCAATATTAAATCAATATTTAGCCAGTACGCAGTTTCTGAAGTAGCACAAATCCATTCCTTCTCTGCAGATTTCTTCTGTTAGTGTGTTGGATTCTTCTGTCCATGTATTGGATTTGCCTACACTACAAAAGCCCGCTTCGTGTATTCAGAAGACCACATATGGTCATAAAGTATGCAGGGGGTGTGTGTATGTGCATGTGTCAATCCTGCCTCACATGTTGATGGGCATTTCTGCTTCACTTTCAGAGTAGGAGTGGCATTTTAAGAGCTTTTGGATTAATGAACTGAGAAGCCTGTTTTTATCGAGAAGTCTGTTTACCTTATTCTGTAGGTGGCATTCCAGCCGGCCTCCATGGTAACCCGGCCGAGGGTCGGAGCCAGACGCCTTCCCTGCGCTGATGGTGTTGGGTGGTGCCCTACTCAAGGGGCGGGCCTCACTGTCCAATCAGCACTGATGGAGTTGTGTCTGCGGGGAATTTAAACTCCAGTGCTACGGGGAGGCTGTCCTCTTGCACCCTTCCCCAGATCTCCCACTCTCCTCACCCTCTTTTTCTGCTTTGATGCGTTGCAACCTTGCCATGGACTAATGTCAGTCGCCATATTGTTGGGACCATGCAGGAATTTTTCCCCTTAGCAAATTGATGCCGCCATTTGGTTTTCGCCTACCTCGTAGCAATCGTGACAACTTTGTGAGGTTAGGCATTGGGTAAGCCTTTGTTTGGATGGAGGGGAGGTTGTAGCCTCTGCCTACCCTCCCCATTAAGGGTATCCTGTTTAAAGTGGATATCCTGTTAAAGCGGGGTGTGGATTCTGTCCAATGCCTAGACTATGGGCTGGGGCCATACCACTACTCCAATGGGGACCCCTCGGGATGCCCCTATTTGATGTAAATCAGGGCCGTCCAGCTCCCAAGACACTGCTATCTACTCACAGAAAATGGCAGAGGGTTCAGGTCAAAGTTGTTGGGGAGAAAAGATCGCTTTTAAGACAGCAATTGACCTGAACCTCCCTGGGATTGACCAGTCCTAATCTAGCTGTTGGACATCCCTGATGTAAATCATAGGGCTCCCCCTATTGGTGGTTTACCCTTATCTGGACTCCCAGAAGAAGACGGGCAAGAGTCGGGATATAGTCCGGCTTCACCCAGTGCCTAACCCAGACCGCTCACATCTGTAACCAAAAAAGTTGTGGCCTATTTGAACCCATAAACCAAAATCTGCTTGTTTGTGTGCTTTATATAGCCAAACGTTTGTGATTTGCGTGTGTGCTGTTGACAGAACAGTGGTTACTTCTCACAGAGAAGTTTTGCAGTGTGGAAACTAAATGCTGGACGACCTTTGATCTGATGCAGTTTGGCTCTTACGTTCTTATCACTTCTAGAAACATAGCCTGCGTTATTAGAAATCTGCACCAGCTTCCACCTATTTTATGCAGCAAATCCAGGGTCCCAGTAAAGCTCAGGACCGTATGAGAACTGGCAGAAACAGCCTCTAGAACAGTGTTTCCCAAACGTTTTTGGGCAACGGCACACCTGCTTACCGGAAAAAAATCTCGCGGCACACCACCATTAAAGCCCCGCCCCGTGACGTCAGCGCGCAGCGTCACGCGGGGGGGGACGCACAAAAGTGAACGTTTTTTCCCTTCCCCTTGCCGGGGTGGGAGGAGGCAGCAGAGCGAGGGCAGCTGAGGCGGCGGCGGCGATAGCGGGCGGAGGAGGAGCCGTCGCCGGGAGTTGCTGCTGCTGCTGTTGCTGCTGCTGCCCGGACATGCCGGCCTCCTCCTCCTCCGCTGTCTCGCGCGCCTCCCTTTTGCGCGAGCTGCCCCGCCGCTCGGCACCACCACCGCGGAGCCGCCCCCGGCTCGATGCGGATCCTCGCCGCCGCCTCCGCCTCTCGCCGCCCGACTCGCCCGCCTCCCTCCCACGGCACACCAGCCGGTGTCTCACGGCACAGTAGTGTGCCGCGGCACACCGGTTGGGAAACACTGCTCTAGAAAGCCCTAATTGTAAAGTAGCATTTCTGAATGTAATCAGAACAGTAACAGGATGTAACCTTTCCCCATAATGTTACAGAGCTCACTCCCTGGGGATATGCACACTTGCACATCTTTTCCCAAGAAAACCCTATGAAGTATATTTGTTTAATCTGGCCTTCGAGGATTAGGAAGAGAACATATTGCGGTTTACTGCTCTTGCATTTAGTTCTTGTAGGTTTTGGGATTCAGGTGCCTCTTAAAAGAGCTAGTTTAAAAAATAAATAATTTTTAGTTGTGTTTATATTGTTTAAAAGTTTATTACCCAGTTTTGTATTTTGAGCTACAACAAGATGGGGGGGGGCATTTTTTAAAACAAAGAGAAATTTGCATTCTCTTTGACAGCTTTCTCCACAGAGAGAAAATATTTATGTATATCATTGTCTTTTAAAGCTATTTTTTCTACACTAATTTTTATATTAAAATTAAGATGTAAGTGTGGATGAGCATTGACAATAATTGTTTTCATATAGCCTGAGAAAGTGAGACATTATATAATCAATAGTAACATTGTTTTGTCACGGTGAATAAAGCATTGGATGCTATCGAAGAATTCAATTTAATTAGGCATACAATTAAATCTCTCTCTAATCCAATCTCAGAAAGCCAAATGTCAGCAGCATTTTTCAGAACCACAGGGATCTGCTAGAGGCTGCCTAGCATCTTCAGATAAAACCTAATTTGAAAGGCTTGATAGGAGAGTATCACTGCAAGTACACAGCTTGTGAAAGGCTGGTATGCCGTTAGTTTTCTATCTAAAAAAAATAAAGAAAGAAAGAAGCACTGTGTTCTGAATGTTAAGAATGTCTTCAGGCTGAAGTTTGCCTGTTTAAATAAAAGGGGGAGAAAATCCTTAGGTGCTTTCCCCTATTGTCATTGGATGCATTTTCTTTGCAGATTATTATTTGACAAACTCCATTTTTATAAAACAGCAAAGCTCCATTTTGGCAGGCTGTAATGCAAACTGGGGGGAGGGGGGGAACGGTAAGATTGCTCAGTCCCTCAGGAAGTTGCTGACTAGAAATCCTTCCTGAAGTTCCCAAAGGAAACGCTAATTCTTAAGTTACTCAGCCTTTATTAGCCTGAGGAATAGAAACCCTCTCTAGTTCAGTGGTGGGAAACTTTTTTCCTCTCTGCTGAGAACCACATTCCATCAAGTGTAATCTGTCGTGAGTGGGTGGGGGCAGAAACAAACCCAAAGGCTCTTTCTCTCACCACCCTTCCAAATCCTAATTCATTTGTGTGTACATATGCACACCTCTGCGTGTACACACACATGCACATGCTACTGCATCCTCTGCCCCTCCTAGCTCAGGACCCCCACTCTTCCACACATACTACCTAGTCATTCATTCATTCATTCATCCATCCATCCATCCATCATTCTGTTTGTGTGTGTGTGTGTGTGTGTGTGTGTGTGTGTGTTTGTGTGTGTGTGTTTGTGTGTGACAAACACACTCACTCACTCACTCTGAACAAAATGTTGCTTCCCTGCCATTTCTTCATCCCACACTTTTCTCTTTCTGCACTTGTATGGCTTTCTCCCTCCAACATATACCAGATAGGGCCCAGTACAGTGGTACCTCAGGTTACATATGGTTCAGGTTACATACGCTTCAGGTTACAGACTCTGCTAACCCAGAAATAGTGCTTCAGGTTAAGAACTTTGCTTCAGGATGAGAACAGAAATTGGGCTCCGGTGGCGCGGCGGCAGCAGGAGGCCCCATTAGCTAAAGTGGTGCTTCAGGTAAAGAACAGTTTCAGGTTAAGAACGGACCTCCGGAACGAATTAAGTACTTAACCTGAGGTACCACTGTAATATTCTCCTGTATGCTCTTTCACTCACCCTGAGATATGGGGCTCCTGCAACTTTTACCCTCATGGGGGAGGGGAGTAGGGGAGGGATTAAGAGGTCTCCCTCACAAGCCCTGTAGATAATTTCGCCTGCATGAGACTCTTAATCTCAGGGTCATGGGTTTGAGCCCGTGTTAGGCAAAAGATTCCTGCATTGCAGGGGTTGAACTCGATGGTCTTTGTGGTTGTTCCCCACAACACATGTGGGGAACCTGGTTCATGTCGTTTTGAGGAGTGTATTTTCTTCTTCTTTGGGTGCCAAGCGGTTCTGATTAATAAACTTACACTGCCCCTGGATTCCAACCTTCTGCTCCTGCTTAAAATACTTGCTTGTGCTACAGCTTGAACTGTAGTATCTACTTATCAGTAGTGATTATCCCTCAAGCGCCTAGAAGGCTAAAGGGAAAACCTATTTAGGACAGTAATGAGGAATAACATCGGTTTTATGGGTATGCATAATTTTTAATTTTAATTGGGAACCATCTGATAGTACAAATAGAGAAGGTTAGTAATTAACACGCTGCCTGACCCTAGAGGCTCTCATCAATATTTGCTTGAACTTTCCATAAACTGGATGGCCTTAAGTCTTCATACATTGTACAGAGAGATAACACTTACATGTTGGGTTGCCATATGTCTGGAATTTCTCGGACATATCCGGAATGCTGCAGTCGGAAGCAGTATCCAGGCAAAAATTGCTTTTAAAAATGTCCGGGAAAATCCAGATGGATGGCAACCCATGTTGGCGATTTTCCTTTAAAATAGCTCAAAAACGAAAAAATTGTTTTTTAAAAATTTTTAAAATTTGCAAAAAAAAAAAAAAAGCTCAACAACTCTTCACTGTTTTAAATATGGCAACCCTAGTTACATGTAGGAAACAGAGGTGCACAGAGTCTAGAGTTATGTGCATTAAAAAAATAGGCTGCAATTCAGAAACCTCGAAAACTTTTCAACTGGTTTAAATTATTGTCAGAGGTGATGCAGTAACTTTGTATGGTTACATATGAAGTGCTACATTACAGCTAAAAGACTGACTGATGATTCTACTACTCTGATTATCATATGCATTCTTCTTCATCTTACTATTTCATGAGTCTGCAATTATGAAAGGAACTCAGTTCATAGGATTGCATTATATCGCAGCCAATCCCCATTCCTTAACATAAGCGTGTACGTTGCAGTAGGGGTTCACTACGATACTTAAGAAATCAGTATACCATTTACATTCATCCCAGTTTTCCATCTTTTTTTATTGTCCTGTTGATAAGCTAGTTGTAATTATATCAGATTATGGTTAATTACTGCAGCTGCATCTTTTTGCTGTCATTAGAAGGAATTTACTGCAGCCGTTCTTTGACTTGATGAATTGAAACGTCAGTCCTTTCTTTCATGTAGGCTCAGGGCAGGGGTTTTCAAGACCCCCCCCCAATCATAGAAGCAGTGGCGTCATGATTTCCCACCCCCTGGAACAGCAGGCACACACCTTCCTATTTTATATAAAAAAAAACTGTCTACTCATAGAATTGTGGAGTTGTGAGGTACCCCAAGAGTAATCTAATCCAGCCCCCTACAATGCAGGAATCACAACAAAAGCAACCCTGGCAGATGACCATCATCTGTGACCCAGCATTTTAAGACACTGATTTTCATGAGAGCATATACTGTATTTTCCCATGTATAAGACTATATTTTCCCCCCCAAAAAAATAAAGTTTAAAATTGGGGGTCGTCTTATACACGGAAAAATATGGTAACTAGATACAGTAAGGTTGAGACTTCCGGTCGGTGCCAGCGCTTAATGGCGGTCCTACCTCCGAGCTCCGGAGAAGGACTGCTTCGCAAGTTCGGGTCTTACCCGCTACGGCGAGCGGGGAACCCCTAAAATCCCAGGCGCTGAAGCCTGAGAACAAGGAGACTCGGTGGGCACCTTTGCGCCCCCCGGTACCGTGAAAGAGCCTTTTTAAAGGCTACGGATCGACATCGGGAGTGAGCGCGGTGCTGAGAGTCGCTACCCAGCCTGCGAAGTGAAGCCGCGTCGCCATAAGCGGAGAGCGCCGATTCCTTCCTGAAAAGAAGATTTGGACTGATTTCCCGTGAGTAAGAGCTGGAAAACAATCGGGACCCTCTAAATTTTGAAAATTGGGCTAAAAACGGGGAGATTTAAACCAAGGAAGTCTGCCTCCCCCCGACTGCATGAAAGTGAAAGCAACGGAACTCTAAACTTGCATCCGTTTAAACCCGTTCTTTGATCAGCTAAACCGGACATTTAGACCTTTGATCTCCCCTCTAGCTAGCAGGGCAGAGGGGAGGTGAATGAGATCAATAACTGCATGATCTATTTGAAGTAAAAAACCTCTGCTGTCTCACCTATTGAAAGCATGAAACGGTCTGCCTTTTTAGGACACTGAACTGACTTTTCCCTGTGAAGTGCACCCTGATACAAAGTTTTCACAGTGCCTGGCTACTGTATACTATAAGAAGAAACAATTTAAACTGGGCAACTGTGGCAATTTGAAGTTATAAGTTTCTAGTAACATTGACTTTGACTGTGTTAATCTCCTTTTTTATATTTTGGACAGTCTCCTTTGTTTTCGTATTTGGATATTTTGTGTTATGGCCATTTTGATTTGCTCCCTCTAGAGGATAAAGTAAAGTCCGGCACGGCCTAAGACAGTGGAATTTTCCAACGGAGAATAAATCCCGTGGGAATTGACCTTGACATGAGTGGCTCACAAGAAGAGATAGTTACAAGAGCTAAGACCAAGCAACAACAACAACAACAGCTGCAGCAGCAACAGATAAAGAAAAGAGGCTCAATTTCAGGCGCAACAGCCGGATCAGCAGGAACAACAGGACAAGATAAAGGAACAGCCGCCTCTATGGAAGCTGTGACAGATGCTCTGCTCAAGATAAACCAAACTCTGGAGTCTTTGACAAAACAGACTTCAGAGAACACATAAAAATTAACAGAAATATCAGCAAGATTAAACCAGAACACAGAATCCATAAACAAATTGGTGGAGGAAAACGCTACTACGCGCCAAATTGCTGAAGATGCTAAAGCTACTGCTGGAGAGACACAGGAGAAATTAGAGCCGATTGCTAAGAAGGTTTGTGAGCATGATGCAACCTTGGCCTTGTGGGAGTTACAGAGAAAAGAGAGGAACTTGAAATTAAGACTGATTCCGGAGAACGAAAGAGACAACCTTGTGGAATATCTGACACGGGAGTTTGCGGATTGCTGGGACCTTGAGGAAGACGAATTTAAAATTACGACAGCCTTCAGATTGGGTAAAAAGCAAGACAGAAAGACCCCGAGAGACTGCTTGATCACACTCAGATCCAAGGAGGAAAGAGACAAAATACTAGGACTACACTTTGAAAAGGCCTTGCAAATCGGAAATTCAGCTGTACAGATCTTTAAAGACATCCCAAAATACATTTTGGATTTAAGAAACTTTTACAAGGATTTGGCTCTTTTGCTAAAGAAAAATTCCATCCGCTTCAGGTGGGAGTTCCCACAAGGACTGTCATTTGACTACAAGGCAAAGAAGGTAAAAATAAAGACAATTCAAGACAAGGACAAATTTTTGGCAAGAAATCAGGAGGATCTCCAGAAGGGGACTGTGGACCCACTTGCAGAACAGAGGAGAGCACTAGAGATCTTGAATCTCTCGATTGGACAAAAACTACCACCATCAGAAGAAGAGCAACAACTTGGAGCTGTTGGAGGAGTTTAGGAAAATAACAAGATGGCTTTGCAATTCCTTAGTTGGAATTGTAATGGGCTCAACGGGCCTTTGAAGAGAAGACAGGTATTTCATATATTGAACAGAGAACAATTGGACTTGATATGTCTACAAGAAACTCACATAACCAGAGCCCATAGGAGACTACTTACAAATAAAAGGCTAGGACAAGAATTTATTTCATCAGATAAAGTCAAGAAAAGAGGAGTTGTAATATATGTGAAAGAGAAATGGGCCCCAAAAATGATATTCAAGGACGAACAAGGGAGATACCTGGCAGTGGAGATACAAATACAAGGAGAAAAATTTTTAGTGGTTGGAATTTATGCACCAAATGAAGGCAAATCTGACTTCTTTAAGAGACTCCATGAAACTCTCACTGACTATTTGGATTACAATATGATAATCATGGGAGACATGAATGGCGTGGTCTCCACTAATATGGACAAAGCACAAAGACTAACAGTTAGCAAGGAAGGGAGACTCCCTAAGACTTTTTTCGAAATGACAGAAAATATGGACTTGATAGACATATGGAGAACAAGGAACCCTCTGGAGAGAGAGGGAACCTTCTTCTCCCAAGCAATGATGACCTGGACCAGAATCGATCAAATTTGGGTTACTAGTGGAATGGCCCCAAAGATCAAGAAAGTGGAAATCTGCCCAAAAACTTGCTCCGACCATAACGCCGTGAAGATGGAGATGAAACTTACAATAACTGGTCAATTTAGATGGAGAATGAATGACACCCTCTTCCGAGATAAGGAGATTCTCACGAAGGCCCAAAAGACCCTAAAAGACTATTTTGAAATAAATTTGAGGACCGACGTGGAGAAAAGAGTGATCTGGGATGCAAGTAAAGCGGTGATGAGAGGATTTTTGATTCAACAAAATTCAATAAAGAGGAAAAAACAAAATGAGAAAAAAGAAAAGATTTTGGAAATGATAAAGGAAGGAGAGAGAAAATTAAGAACAAAACCAAAGTCTCAGGACATCTTAAGAGAGATTAAGTTATATCAAACGCAATATATGGAATTGATGAACCATGAGATTGAATGGAAGATAAAGCAAATGAAGCAAAAGACTTTTGAATCAGCAAATAAATGTGGCAAACTTTTGGCATGGCAACTGAAGAAAAGGCAGAAACTAAATACAGTTACAAGCCTAGAGGTGGACGGAAAGAATATATCTAAACCCAATGAAATTAGAAATTGCTTTCTAAGTTATTTCAAAAAACTCTACACTCAAGGCCCGCAAAATGAAGAAGATATAGACAAATTCCTTGGAAAATATGGATTACAAGACATCTCTCACCAAAGTAAGATGGATTTGAACCAGAGAATCTCAGAACAAGAGATAGAGGCTGCCATTCAGAATATGCAACTGGGCAAATCTCCGGGACCAGATGGATTGACTTCCAGATACTACAAATCGTTGAAGGAATGGCTGACTCAACCACTAAGAGAAGTTTGTAATGAGATCCTTGAGGGAAAAAGGGCACCTGAATCGTGGAAAGAGGCATATATTTCACTCATACCAAAGTCAGAGACTGAAAAGACCCAACTCAAGAACTACCGCCCAATATCATTGCTTAATGTGGATTATAAAATTTTTGCAGACATTTTGGCAAAAAGATTTAAAAGAGTGTTGATGGAGAAGATTCATAAGGACCAAGCAGGCTTTCTCCCCAAAAGACACCTGGCAGATAATGTAAGGAATGTAATAGACATTTTGGAAAAGCTAGAGGTGAATATAAACACTAAAGCAGTATTGATCTTTGTGGATGCGGAGAAAGCCTTTGACAATATTTCTTGGAGTTTTATGAGGAAGAATCTTCATGGGATGGGGGTAGGCCAGGGTTTTGAGAATGGTATGGCTGCAATATATTCTGAACAAGAAGCTAAACTGATTGTAAACAATGTTGTGACTGAGGAACTTAAGATAGAAAAAGGAACACAACAGGGGTGCCCGATTTCTCCATTACTTTTTATCTCAGTTCTGGAGGTGTTGCTGAACATGATAAGAAATGACTAGCAGGTCAAAGGAGTGCAGGTCGGAGCTAAACATTATAAGTTAAGAGCGTTTGCAGATGACTTAGTATTGACTTTGCAAGAGCCAAACACTAGTACGAAAAAGGTTCTAGAAATAATACAACAGTTTGGCCAGGTAGCTGGATTTAAGTTGAATAAGCAAAAAACTAAAGTTCTAGGGAAAAACTTAACAGATATGGAAAAGGAGAAATTTCAAGAGGAGACAGGTTTGACTGTGGTCAAGAAGGTGAAATACCTAGGGGTTTACTTAACATCTAAGAATGTGAATTTGTACAAGGACAACTATGAAAAATGTTGGTCAGAAATTAAAAAAGATCTAGAAATATGGTCAAATTTGAAATTGTCAATGTTAGGCCGAATTGCAGTGATCAAAATGAATGTATTGCCTAGAATGTTATTTCTGTTTCAGACCTTGCAGATTCTTGACAAGATGGAATGTTTTAAGAGGTGGCACAAAGATATCTCGAAATTTGTCTGGCAGGGCAAAAAGCCCAGAATTAAATTTAAAATACTGACAGATGCTAAAGAAAGAGGGGGTTTTGCCCTGCCGGACTTAAAATTGTACTATGAGGCAGCAGCTTTTTGCTGGCTGAAAGAATGGATGCTCCTCGAGAACACGGACATCTTGGATCTGGAAGGTTTCAATAATGCTTTTGGTTGGCATGCATATCTTTGGTATGATAAAGTTAACAGTGCCTTTAAAAATCACATTGTCAGAAAAGCATTGTTTAATGTTTGGATAAGATACAAAGATCTATTGGAAAATAAAACCCCTAGATGGGTGTCACCAGTGGAGGCTAAAGCAGTGAAGAAACTCAATACGGAGGTCGGATGGCCGAAGTATTGGGAAATTTTAGAACAGGATGGAGATAAGTTCAAACTACAAAGTCAGGAGAAATTGAAACATAAAGTAGAAAATTGGTTCCAATATCGCCAAATAATGGAATTTTTTAAACAGGACAGGAAAATCGGTTTCCAGGTGGAAAAATCAAAATTAGAAACCGAACTGTTAGAACCCAATACTAAGAATTTATCTAGAATGTATAACTTGTTGTTGAAATGGAACACACAGGATGAAACAGTTAAATCGGCTATGATTAAGTGGGCTCAGGATGTTGGACATAACATTATGTCAGCTGACTGGGAATGGTTATGGAACACCGGTATTAAGTTCACGGCATGTAATGCCTTAAAGGAAAACATCATGAAAATGGTTTATAGGTGGTACATGACCCCAGTCAAGCTGGCAAAAATCTATCATTTGCCCGATAATAAATGTTGGAAGTGTAAAGAGACTGAAGGTACCTTTTACCACCTTTGGTGGACATGCCCGAAGATCAAGGCCTTCTGGGAAATGATCTATAATGAAATGAAAAAGGTACTTAAATGTACCTTTCCTAAAAAACCAGAGGCCTTTCTCTTGGGCATTGTCGGCCAATTGGTGACAAAGAAGGATAGAACTTTTTTTATGTACGCTACAACAGCAGCAAGAATACTCATCGCAAAGTATTGGAAGACACAAGATTTACCCACTCTGGAAGAATGGCAGATGAAAGTGATGGACTATATGACACTGGCCGAGATGACAGGCAGAATCCGTGACCAACGAAAAGAGACGGTGGAAGAAGAATGGAGAAAATTTAGAAGTTATCTGAAGGACTACTATAAACTTAATGAATGCTAAAATGTTGTGGTTTCCAGAAACAAAGGGGTACAGGGATATAAGGATAGACTATAAAAGAGGACTAAGATGATAGAGATTGGAAAGTAACAATTGGGAGTTGCTAGTTGAATTATGGACATTGGGATGCAGAGAGGGGGGGTATGGGGAAGTCCAAGAAAAGAGGTTTATGAAAATATGTTTGAAACTATACGTGTATGTTTGTCATTTTTATTGTTTGTTTGTTTTTCTTAAAAATGTTGTAAAACCAATAAAATTTTTTTTTTAAAAAAAAGATACAGTAAGGTTGAAGGCACAATGTAAACTGGACTTTGAAAACATATTGTTGAATAATGCATTATCTATAACTAGACAACAATGTAATAATCATCAAGAAGTTTAATGTGTTAATTAACTTTCCAATGCCATTTGTGTTTCTTGTGAATGGGTTCCTGCTTCACTTCAGATGTTAATACAAGAATCACAGCAATTATCACCAATCTGCTAATGTAAAAGGTTAAAATTGTACCTATTGAACATATATTTAAGCTCTAATTGTCACCAACTGTGATTATTATTATTATTATTATTATTATTATTATTATTTTGCATCTCACTGCCATTCAAATCTCACCATACAATTGTTTCATGTCGTGCAATCTGACAAAGTGAACAGAGCCCATGAAAGCTCATGCTTATAAATGAAATAGTCTTTAAGGGACCATAGAATTATTTTTGCTGCAAGCTACTCATCTGGAAGCTCTCTCCCAGTAACAATTACAGTATAACTATTCAGTCTTTCAGAGCTAGGGTGTCCTTGTTCTTTTTGGACAGCAATCAGCACTATTGGAGCACTGCATATTTTTTGTCTCAGTTGGGAGATTTGTGAAGAAATCATGAGCAGCATGCAACTAACTCATTCCATCAGCACAACGATTGACACTCAGTTTACGGAACTTCTCCCTAACCTCATGTTTGGAGGTTCCAACAATCTTCCAGAGCAGATTTGGGGGAGGGTGTAGAAGGGGAGGAGAGACAGAGATAAATTTTGTTGTGCAAACATAACTCTTTACACTGATGGAAAGCACTGGCTGGATTGTGTCCTGTCTGAAACGTTATGTGCCTTCTGGGGGGGGGAGCTATTTCATCTTCTAACATGTTAAAAGATTTCTGTTGACATTTTGTGCAGGTCATTTTGGCTCATTATTTTTCATACAGTAAAACACCAGAACATCCCTGCTGGATCAGGTGATGGTCCATCTACTCCAGCATCCTATTCTCATGGTGGTCAACAGATGCCTATGAGATGTGTGAAAGAAGGACTGGAACATAACAGCATCCTCCCCTCCTGTGGTTTCCTAGAACTGGTATAAAGTATTGCACTTGGGCAAAAAAAATGAGAGGCACAAATACAAGATGGGTGACACCTGGCTTGAGAGCAGTACATGTGAAAAGGATCTAGGAGTCTTGGTTGACCACAAACTTGACATGAGCCAACAGTGTGACGCGGCAGCTAAAAAAGCCAATGCAATTCTGGGCTGCATCAATAGGAGTATAGCATCTAGATCAAGGGAAGCAATAGTGCCACTGTATTCTGCTCTGGTCAGACCTCACCTGGAGTACTGTGTCCAGTTCTGGGCACCACAGTTCAAGAAGGACACTGACAAACTGGAACGTGTCCAGAGGAGGGCAACCAAAATGGTCAAAGGCCTGGAAACGATGCCTTATGAGGAACGGCTAAGGGAGCTGGACATGTTTAGCCTGGAGAAGAGGAGGTTAAGGGGTGATATGATAGCCATGTTCAAATATATAAAAGGATGTCATATAGAGGAGGGAGAAAGGTTGTTTTCTGCTGCTCCAGAGAAGCGGACACGGAGCAATGGATCCAAACTACAAGAAAGAAGATTCCACCTAAACATTAGGAAGAACTTCCTGACAGTAAGAGCTGTTCGACAGTGGAATTTGCTGCCAAGGAGTGTGGTGGAGTCTCCTACTTTGGAGGTCTTTAAGCAGAGGCTTGACAACATTATGTCAGGAGTGCTCTGATGGTGTTTCCTGCTTGGCAGGGGGTTGGACTCGATGGCCCTTGTGGTCTATTCCAACTCTATGATTCTATGATTCTATTCAGAAGCGTATTGCCTCTAGTAGCCATTGATAGCATTTGTCCTGCATGAATTTTTCTAATCCTATTTTAAAAGTATCAAAGCTGGTGGCCATCCTGAGGGAGCAAATTCCACCATTTAGCTATATTCTATGTGGAGAAGTACATAGGTAAAGGTAAAGGGACCCCTGACCGTTAGGTCCAGTCGCAGACGACTCTGGGGTTGCGGCGTCCATCTCACTTTATTCGCCGAGGGAGCCGGCGTACAGCTTCCGGTAAGAAAGCTTTAAAGATGCTTCCATTATCATAACAATGGAACTTAGATTATAGAGTCCTAGAAACAAACACTAAAACAACAACCTAAGTGGTTTCTAAAGATACAAAACAATTACGTGCTATAAATGCAACAGCAGCTGCACTAAACTTGAACAGTAAATTCCTCGTAGGTCAGGGTGAACAAGTGTTCTGTAACCTGATGTGGAAGCCCAGTAGCATAGGAGCAATTTGCACCTCTAGAAGAAGGGGATTTGGAGTCAGGTGCCACTACAAAGAAGACTATATTCCATGTCTACCCACAACAAGCCAAACCTTGTTCCATCAACTTGGATCCAAAGTTGCTTAGGTCTTTATGTATCAGCATATGCCAGTGCTATATGTCCTACAGAACTAATGTTATATGACTGCACAGGTATACCTGGTAGCCATGCTCAGCACCAACTGATGTTTCTGGACCATCTTGAAATGTAACCCTATCTAGAGTTTATTGCAGTAGTCTGGACATGAGGTGAGAGCATGGATCACAGAAGCAATGCTATCACTGTCCAGGAACAGGCATAACTGATGAATCAGCCACAGCCGAGATAGACAACCCTTGCTACTGATGTCAGGACTCACGTTGACAATGCTGGATCTAGGAGTACCCTAAGTGTCAAGGACAGCATCTAGAACAGACTATTGAACCACCTCCCAGGCATGAGAACCACCAACCAACAGTATTTGTATGTTCTCAGGATTCAGCTTCAGTTCATTGGCTGTCATCTAGGCACCAGTTCAGCATGGCTTCATCTAGTTCACATGGTATGGAGAAATAGGGCTGGGTATCACCTGCATTAAACTAACATAGTTGGTGCTAACCACAGCATAGTTAGCAAAAGCTTCTGAACTCCTCCTACAGTATTCACCTCAAATGATGAGGGAAAGGGAGTTGGAGCATGTGAGCCCAGGGAGAGATGTGATGTGTTTATGTAACACTAAGCCATGTTTCAGCTTTATGCTTTAATGAAGGCATTATTTGTTTATCATTTGCTTTTCCATTTAGAAAACTTCTGTACTTCCATTTGTAACAAGATGGTTCAGAACATTAAAAACTAAAACCTTAGGATTGTCCCACTTGCATTAACCTCCCGTCCAAGCGTTGTGATCAGTTTCACACTAGCTTTGCTTCAGTGACTTTGCATTCTCAGGTGGCCCCAGGCCATTCGCTGGGTCAACAATTTTAAGACATAAACAGCTTCAGTAAAAGGACCACTAATAATTGTAGACTAAAAACACAGAAAAACAGCAGAAGCATTAAGAGTGATAGAATAATACAGTGGTACCTCGGGTTACAGATGCTTCAGGTTACAGACTCCACTAATCCAGAAGTAGTACCTTGGGTTAAGAACTTTACTTCAGGATGAGAACAGAAATTGTGCGGTGGCGGCAGTGGGAGGCCCCATTATCTAAAGTGGTACCTCAGGTTAAGAACAGGTTTCAGGTTAAGAATGGACCTCCAGAACAAATTAAGTTCTTACCCAGAGGAACTACAGTGGTACCTCAGGTTACATACACCTCAGGTTACAGACGCTTCAGGTTACAGACTTCGCTAACCCAGAAATAGTACCTCAGGTTAAGAACTTTGCTTCAGGATGAGAACAGAAATCGTGCGGCGGCAGCGTGGTGGCAGCAGGAGGCCCCATTAGCTAAAGTGGTGCTTCAGGTTAAGAACAGTTTCAGGTTAAGTACGGACCTCCGGAACGAATTAAGTTCTTAACCTGAGGTACCACTGTACTGTAAAGGCTTGGTCTGGTACCTTAAATATTTGGTGTCAGTGTAGCTCCCATTGCAGTGCAGAAATAGCATCTGGAGCTGAGCCTTGTCCCAAGATCTTAATCAGAGATGAATCTCAGTGGTGTACCTTCACATGAAGGGATTGCAGGAGTTTTAATCCTTTCAAGTATGCATTTCAATCAACCACTTTGCACTGAACTCGTTTTTGTTTTTTGCAAAATTATTAAATGGGTAGGGAGCCTCAGGCAGTCTTCCAGGTCTCTCTGTCTGTCCTTTGGGACTCTCCTCAGGCTACACTTCTCACTTGACCTGTTTCACTTTGTCCTTCATTATTTTTTGCCTGGCAGTGATGTGTCCTTGAGCTCAGATGATGACTCTTGCTTGTTGAGATGAAGATTGAGAAAGGTGTGTGTGTGTGTGTGTGTGTGTGTGTGTGTGTGTGTGTGTGTAGAAGCTAACCTACTGTCCAAAGGAGAAACTTGCATTCATTGTTCCATCCACGTCTGGCCCTTCCCACCACTGGAATGTGGCCCTTGGAATGTGGACCTCGGGCTGTAAAAGGATCCCCACTGCTGCTGTAAAAGGTCATGGTAGTTCTCTATAACAAAAGAAGTGATTGTATGCATACTCCATCTAGGCATGCTGTATGTGTTGAACTATTTTCACACTTGTCTGTGTTGGAAATATTCAGTTTGTTTTGTTACCTTTTTCACATAATGCTACATTTATTTTTTTAAAAAAAGTTTTGGGGATGTGATATGGATAGAGTTTCTTATGTTTCAGAAAGTGCAGGAAAAGCAGAAAACTGGCATTTGACGTGGCTCAGGTCTCTTGCTATACAGCCCCATCTGCTGTACAAAAATATAGTGGCACCTCAGAAATTCTGTCCAACCCAGGAACGGGCATAATTTTACCATTGAAACATGTTTTACATCCTTCTTTAAGCTCACGCTATTCCTTTCGTTATTATTATTTTTCAGAAATACTGTATAGTGTTTTTGCAACTAAGCAATGAAAATTCTACAAATAAACCTACAATTTTTTTTTGCCAAACCTCTAGTTTCAAGCTGGCTATATTCTTTTCCTGGTGGATATAATTGTCCGCCACATGGTTTCAAAAGCTGTGATTTATCTGTGTGTCATTGGAATAGTCAGCTTGGGTATTGGATGATGTAGAACCAACAGGAGGAAGCAGCTTTTGATACATGTGATTAATAAAAATGAAGTCTGGCTACTAATTTACTTATTCATTGATTCATTTGTTGCATTTGTTTCCTGGCCCATCTGAACAGGTCATACTGGCCTAATTCGGATTTCCTGCAGAAGCCTTGGCTCCCCCTACCCTACAGGATTATAAGGAAGAGCTGGGAAACTTTCATTTGAATTTTAAATTACTTACACCATGTCACAATATTCAAATCTGGACAAAACATGGTTAGTCTTAGCTTGCTTCAGCAATTTTTTATTTATTTTTTTACTTTAGACCACAGTTAATGAACTTGGAACTTTTTTTTAGCAAGCCATAGTTAAGATTAACAAGGGTTTAGGGTCCAGATGACATGTTAGTATGTGAATAATCTAAAATCTATTTTCTTTTAGTCAGACAAAGGTTTGGGCAATTCTCTAGTGGAAAAGGATTTCATAGCTGAGAGGCAGACATTGCACACACCACTGTATGCTCTTGAAGTGTTGACTTTGTGCGTCGTTGGTAAGCTGAATAATCAATAGTAAGCTTAAGATGCTGCCTATACTAGGGATTGTAATGGGAGACAGAGAGGAGGGCAGTTTAGCAATGGTGCAGTGCTCAAGCCATTTACAGCTTTGGGAATCATTTTTAGCTGTGCTGTGTACTGTCTTGTTTATTGCTTGTGTCTTCGAAAGATTAAAAAATAAGCAGAAATCATAAAACTACTTCCTTGCTTTAGAATTTTAATATATACTTTCCCTCCCATAGCATCTAATCATATATTTACAATAGTTGATGGAAGTATCCATGTGAATTTAGAATTGAATTTGAGCTTTTCCTGTTTCTTATTTGTGAATCAAAAGTAGCCTACATATTCTCTTGAAGTATCTTCTGAACACATTTTAGAGATAAGTAAAGCTGAGTTGTGGGGTGCAGGTGGCACTGTGGGTTAAACCACAGAGCCTAGAACTTGCCGATCAGAAGGTCGGCGGTTCGAATCCCCGCGACAGGGTGAGCTCCCGTTGCTCGGTCCCTGCTCCTGCCAACCTAGCAGTGCGAAAGCACGTCAAACTGCAAGTAGATAAATAGGCAGGAAGGTAAACGGCATTTCTGTGCGCTGCTCTGGTTCGCCAGAAGCGGCTTAGTCATGCTGGCCACATGACCCGGAAGCTGTATGCCAGCTCCCTCAGCCAATAAAGCGAGGTGAGTGCCACAACCCCAGAGTCGGCCACGACTGGACCTAATGGTCAGGGGTCCCTTTACCTTTACCTTTAAGGCTGAGTTATAATGAGGTTAGGGTGGCTATCATAATTGGTAAATTGTTGTCAACTTACTGGGACTTCGCGATGTCATTTTAAAAATGTATGTATTGATGAAATCCAAGGTATGCCTACTCAGAAGCCATAGCTCTATTGCTAAAGAGGAATAATTCGGATGGGTGTAAGAATCACCTCTTTGCTTCTCTCCAACCCCCATTAGGTTGTTATGCCTGTCACTATTTTGAATTTCCTGGTAGTAATCATTCTCACTACTACTGAAGTGATGCAAAAATTCTCTATTATTCATTCCTGTCAACTATAACTTCGCTACTTGGTGAACAGTGATACCATCTGGAAGATCTGTCTGTGTCACTAGAACTGTATTTGGTGTGCTGAATTTAGGTGTTCAGTTCTTCGCTTGTAATAATGTGTCTTTAAAAAGACTAGCTAGGAATTGAGTCAATTCTTGGATTGTATTTCATCCTTCAGTTATTGTCAGTGACTACTGAAATGAATATAGGCTGCCTGAGGCTAAAAAAATATGTTTTGTATAGTGCTTTAGGAAAGTCTGGTGATACAATTTAGTATTACAGTGGTACCTCAGGTTACATACGCTTCAGGTTACATACGCTTCAGGTTACAGACTTCGCTAACCCAGAAATAGTGCTTCAGGTTAAGAACTTTGCTTCAGAATGAGAACAGAAATTGTGCTCCAGCGGCGTGGCGGCAGTGGCAGGCCCCATTAGCTAAAGTGGTGCTTCAGGTTAAGAACAGTTTCAGGTTAAGAACGGACCTCCGGAACAAATTAAGTACTTAACCCGAGGTACCACTGTACTGAATTGCGGTCCTTGACCCTTCTCTATCCACTCATGCCATTCAAAAAGTTTTTTCCTGACTTTGTCATCTCATATTAGAACCAGCAATTTTTGATAAATTATATTTTAAAGCCCTGTGTACTTTTAAAGGTTCTCTCCTGCACAAGTTCTGTTATGCCGCTGTCAGGATTTCTCTGCATGCTGGTATTGTATATTTACATGGTATAATGAGGGAGGGGCAGATGACAACTAGTTTTGCCTAGTTCATAATGTAATCCTATGTACCTTTAATGAGAAGCAAAATAATTTTTAAAAATATAGTAGGTTCGGTCCAGTGTGTATGTTGGGGCACTCTGTGAACACATTACAGAGAAAGAGAAGCAGCCAGAGTATTCTTATTTTAGTTAGTTGTTCAGGGCTTTGTAGATTGGTACACGAACCTTGTGCAGGAATTTATAGGCAGCTGGTGTATATGTTTTGGCCAAGGTGTGACATCCCACTGTCTCGCACTGCCTCCCACCGTCACCAGTCTATCTGCTGCATCAGTTGGTGTTCCGGGACAATGCCCAAGGCAGTTCTGCATACCACGTCTCCCAAATTACTGTCGAGCCCTTCCTATAGGTCAGCCTTGCATTATTTGATTGAGCAGGAAGAAGAGGGACAGATGAGGATATGGGAGGAATGTGGAGAGCTCCCATGATGTGCCTGTGAGTATGGAAGAAGGAAAGGAAGGGAAAAGGGATTTGTTACATTCAGTCCCCCCCGTAGACTGAATTGAGCCTGCTGCGTGTGGGTTTTTAGGAGGCAAACCAGACCTGCAGTCAGTAGTATAATATCTAGTTATAATATCTAGTCGTATGATTACGAGTTATACTTAAATTATTTTATGTATTAGTGGAGCTGGTGTTGTAGAAGCTTCAAGCGTACCAGTTCCGACTGCATGTTTTCAGTGCTCACTTGTGGAAGAACAACAACAATCCAGCAACTCATCATATAAGAAACTAAGTTGTCAGCAAGAAAAGTAGACTGGAACAGCAGCAGATTGTTACAAAATGATCATCACACAACCTAGGAATTTGTTCCATTTTCTGCATATGTTGTTTAGTTTTATACTCACTAGAATTTGTGTCAGATTTCTTCTTGAACAGCTTGTAATCTCTGCCAGCTTTTGGATGTGCAAACAAGCAGCAACAGAGGAAATGTGGGTGACTCGCATTTCCTCTTTTTGTACTTCCATGTAATATGCAACATGAGAACTTGTGCACCTTTCCCCTGGTGAGATACTGAAGGCCAAATGTTGAGGAAGAGGCAGAAACCCCCAGTTTGCATATCCCAGAAGAAAAGAGGAAGGGCGAGTGGGGCATGTGTCCTCTCTTGCAGTTTCTGTGTAATGCCTGGAGCTTGCTTTTTTTTTCTGGAGTAGCAAGTTTTTATTCTTGGTGTTTTTCAAATCCCTTAATTTTCCAAACTTGGAAGATTTGTGGTATAGAATAAGACTTTGGGCACTAGGGTGGTAGTTTCACAAATACTTATAAGACTTTGGACACAACAGATAAATCCTATTCCCTTACAAAAGTCATTCTTTCAAAAAAATAAAATTCAAACCTCCTTCGTGATAGTATGAACATGACATGAGTATGTTAGTATGGGTTTTATATTTTTCTCTGTGTTTGCTTAACAGGTCCATGATGGAATACTCCTGTTCAGTCTTGCTAATTTCCATTAGTTTTCTGCACGGCGAAGCGTTGCGTGGCAATGGGACTGCATCACTTAATGATACAACAACAAGTAAGAAACACTGAATTTTGGGGGTTAGTCTGCGTCAGTACCTTGTTCATATAAATCTTCATTCCTTTGGTTTCAGATGGTGTTTCATGCTTCCTTCTTTAACATTTATAGCACCATGTCACATATCTTATGAAATCAATGTGGGATCAGGCTCGCTTTCTTCTCAACTCATACATGCTGAACATTATCTGTAATATGTATGAGTAATTGACAATTTCCCATTGACAAATATTTTGTTATGATGCTCTACTTTGGAAGCTTCTCTGAGGCTTTTCTACAATTCTAGATAAGAAGCTACAAACCTCCAGTACTTGTCATTAAGGGCTGCCAGTAGTTCTTTGGTAACTCTAAAGAACAGGGATTGAGCTTCTTTTACTGCTGCCACAAAAGCCTTGATGGTTGTAAAGCTTTCCAATTAACTTCATTAATACATAAAGCAGTAGCTTGAAACTGACTGCTCTTCCTCTTACTGAGTTCCCTTGCATTTAAATAATCTTACTCCAAATGCAAGTTTATTTCTTGGTTCAGGAACCTCTGCTTATCTAAATCAGCAGTCATGCATATTTTCATGTCTGCAACATGGGACCTCTTTTTATTGTCTGTATCCATTTCTCTCTCTATATATTTTTGCTTTTTGCTTTTTCCCAGTGGTCTGGCTTGTATAAAGAAGCTACCCTCTAGACCTGTGGTTCCCAATGTGGGGCACACGCCCCAGAGGGTGCAATTCGATTTTTAAGGGGGACAATTCGAGAATGAGTTATTAACAGTGAATGGCCTTTCAGGCTTCCTTCACGTGAATAGGAGCTGACTTTTTGAATAATAAGAATTATATGTCACGGGGCATGGGGCATCAGGATTTTAGAGATGCTTAGTGGGAACCAGACAGTCTTGCAAGATGTGAATTGTGATCACTCCTCAAGTTTCAGTTTTAAGAATTCCCAAATTGTGTATTTACGGGCCTCAGCCAAGAAGAAAAACGGGACTCTGTGAGCATGACAAAGAAAACACTTCCTGCAGAGCTCAGTCTCATCTCGCGTCTCATGATAGGCCAGCAGATAAACAAAGGTGCATGCAGTGTGCCTTATGTGGGTCAGGGTGAAAAGTAACACAAAAAAGAACTTGCAAAGTCAGCAAACGTCACAACTCAGATGGCAGGTAAAACGGTATGCATTGAACCAAAAGTGAACTGTTCCAGAAACTCTGCAAATGCCATCTTGGTAGTCAAAATAACCCCACAATTAATTGATAGTTGTTGTAACAATAAGCTCATGTATGTTTATATTAATTTGCTTTGATATAGGCTAATTGGCTTGCTTTGATGTTATCCTTACCTGTGGGCTTGGGATCTATTGGTAAGATTTGGGTATTTGCCATCAACTGGTCATGTGAGGTGATGCAAAGGCCTGGCCAAAGTGACATATGCTGCTTTGTGTATAAAGAATGTGTGAATGGTTGCTTGGACGCAGACAAGCCATCTCCATGCTGCAGTGTCTGTCAGTCCTGCGTCTGTAAAGTCTGGGAGATCAGCAGGCTGATTGCTTAAGTCTACACCTTTCTTTCTTTTTTAAAAAAATAATTTTTATTGATTTTTGCACAAATTTTCCAACATAACAACTCCAACACCATATAACAAATCTTTGGCTATCACAGCCTAAGGCTTCCTTCAACCCCTTCTAATGGTTTTCTAAATTTCTTTTTATTTTTGCATTTTATTACTATGCTTATTGTTATAAGTCCAATCTTACGTCAGTTAATTTTAGTCCCTTTCCCATTAATTTATATAGTCCTCCTTACAAAACTTCTTGTAACCCTACAAGTGATGTTAGGTAATTACAATTGTCTTTCAGATACAACATAATTTTCTTACAATCCTTTAGGAAAGTCTGGTCCTGCTGGTTTTGAATTTTTCCTGTTAGTCTCGCCAGCTCAGCATAGTCCATTAATTTCTTCTTTTGTTGACATTTGCTCTTGTTTCCATCGTTGGGCTAATAATATTCTTGCTGCAGTGGTCACATATAAAAACAATTTTTTATCATTCTTATGAATTTCTGTACCTACCATACCAAGTGAAAGAGCTTCTGGTGTTTTTTAGAAATGTATATTTCAACATTTAAAAAATTTCATTATAAATCATTTCCCAGAAGTCTTTTACTTTTTTACATTCCCACCACATATGGTAAAACGTGCCTTCTTTTTCTTTACCTTTCCAACATTTGTTGTTTGTTTTGAACGACTTGGCTAGTTTTACTAGTTTTATATACCATCATTTTTCATTATATTTTCTACACCTTTCTTTAATAAAGCACTAGAACTGATCACTCTAGTTTTTTGAAATCCTTCTGTTGTATCCCTGCACCCAACCGTTCCCACAAGTTCTCCTTTGGGCCGGCAGTTCAGAACAACGTACCCCTGGTTTTGTTTTTAAACTTTGTTATCTGTTGCCAAAGTTGCCATCAGACCTGAATGTATAATGTTCAGTTTCCCAGAAGAATGCATCCATTTCCCTTTCTGATCAGTTTGGCTTGTTTATAGCTATGGAAGTGGATTGTAGTTTCAGGATGAGAAAGAATTATAACAAACAAACTGGAAAATCGCTGTCGTTTACTGATGAAGATGCTAAAGCATGATAATGCCACTGGTTGGGTGATTTGTTGAGTTTACCTTTGCTTGCATGGTCTATCCTCTTTCACCAAAGTGTAGAAGCTGCTTCCACATGGGGCATTCTCTTGATAGAGAAAAATAAATGTGATGATGTGGGCTCGGCCAGTAGCATAGACCTGAACCACCCAGTTGATACAGGTTACAGATGAGTTACCCTAGGTAAAATCTAAACAAGGTTGGCCACAGAGGCCCTGTGAAATAAAATTAATTTTATGGCTAAAATTAACCTGAAGATTGCCACTTGTCCAGTTTTAATTTTAATTTGTTTGAATTAATTGTGGGATGTATCTTAATTTATTGATTGCTTGTTTTTATGCATTGTCTTACTTGTATGATGTTAGCCGCTCTGAACCCAGCTTTGGCCAGGGAGGGCGGGATATAAATAAAAATTTATTATTATTATTATTAAAATTAAGCAGAGTTTGGACACTGATAGATTTTGCTAGATTGCATCCTTTCCTGGTTACCCCATACAGTGGTATCTCTGGATGTGAACGGGATCCATTCTGGAGCCCCATTCGCATCCTGAAGCGAACGTATGATGTAACAGCACGTTTGCACGTCTGCGCAGGTTGCGTTTTGCCGCTTCTGTGCATGCGCGTGGCGTCATTTAGAGCGTCTGCGCATGCGCGAGTGGCACTCCGTTACTTCCAGGTCACCGCGGAGCGCAACCCGAAAATATTTAAGCTGAAGCGTATTCATCCCGAGGTATGACTGTACACTTAAATAGCTCAGTCAGTAGAGGGTTGTGGGTTCGAGTTCTACATTGGGCAAAATATTCCTTCATTGCAGGGGGTTGGACTAAGTGGCCTTCATGGTCCCTTCCAACTACAGTTCTATGATGATTCTAACTTTAATATTCTCTGAATAAGAAAAAAATAGAAGGTAGCAAAAGTATTTCAAATTTATTCGTGCAAACAAGTTTGTAGCTACTATCCTTACAAAGTGTTGAAAAAAATATCCCCTAGGAAGATTGTGGGGGAGGGGAGGAACATCCAGAAAGCACTGAAAGAGCAGCTATGGGAAGGGGAACCTGTGGCCCCCCAGATATTGCTGAATAGCAGCTGCCACTATCCCTGTCCACAGACCATGCTGACTAGGACTGATGGAAGTGAGTCAGCAACACCACAGAATCCTCTCCTCTGGAAGAAGTGGCCTGCTAATAGAAAGTTGATGTGGAGTTCTCACCTTGCGATATATTGCTTTTCAACATACCAGTGCTGAGTGGGACTCTGGGGAAAGGGAAGCAAATTGTGCTTGACCGGTGAGGGTCCGTCCGTCCCCGAAAAAGCAAGGAGCAACTTGGCCTACTTAGCCCCCAGTCATATTACATATTCTCTCTCTCTCTCTCTCTCCCTCTCTTCTCTCTCTCTTCCCCCCCCCCCCGTTCCTCGTGTGTGTCTGTGTGTGTGTGTGTGTGTGTGTGTGTGTGTTCGTTCTCAGGCAGTTATCTTAGCAGGTAAAGCCTCTTGGGCTTGCTAATGGGAAGGTTGGCAGTTTGAATCCCTGCGATGGGGTGAGCTCCTGTTGCTCTGTCTCAGCTTCTGCCAGCCTAGCAGTTTGAAAGCAGACCAGTGTGAGTAGATAAATAGGTACCGGTGCAGTGGGAAGGTAAATGGTGTTTCTGTGCATTCTGGCTCTCATAACAAACCTCTGTGCGCCAGTAGTGGTTTAGTCATGCTGGCCACATGACCCTAGAAAGCTGTCTGTGGACCAACGCTGGCTCCCTTGGCCTGAAAAGCGAGATGAGCACTGCAACCCAAAGTCACCTTTGACTGGACTTAACCATGCAGAGGTCCTTTACCTTTACCTACCTCTCTTCTCAGCAGCAATAATGTGGCACATTTCCTTCTCTTGTTTCTTCTCTCCCTAAGTTCCTTTACCTCCATGTCCCCTTTGGGATCCTTGCATGCTGAGTATTGTTGAATGCAATTCTTAATGAGTTACTTGAAGCATTTTTTTGCTCAGCAAGAATGCCGACTGCTCTAGGGACTTTGGACAAAAGCCACATAAATGCCCAGGGGAAGCAGGTATGTCACCTGTTCTACAGCAGCTTAAATAAACAGTGTAGCAGTTGTTCTAATAGAGAATGCTCATACACCATACATTTAAAGAACATAACTTCCCTCACAGAATCCAGGGAATTGTAGTTTGCTAAAGGTGCTGGGAACTGTAGCTCTGTGAATGGTGAACTACAGTTTCCCAAGATTCCTTGGGGGGAGCCACGTTGTCTAAATGTGCTTCAAATGCTTGTTGTGTATGCAGCCAAGGTGAAGCACGTGTAAGTTGTTTTTGGCGATACATTGGTTGTGTGTGGGATGGCGGGGTGTTAAACAAAAAACCTTACCTTATTTGCAAAAACAGCAAACAGCAGACAGTACTAAATGTTAGTATTAAGAGACACACAGGCCACAAACGTTTATAATGGTGTCATAGAGGAAAATAAAGATTGCTGGGGGTGGGGTGATACAATAGAGGTTTCTAAAAATAAGAGCATCAATATAGAACTTCCCCCTTTCCTCATAATGCCATAAATGGGTGGCTTCGCCTTCATGCCTTGTTTGTCAGCTTCCAGAGGCATATGACTCTCTGTTGTTGGAAACAGGAACTAGAAAGAAGAGCTTAGCCTAATCCACCCAGGCAGTTATCAGCTTTGATGAATGCTACCTTATTGCCACAAAGCCTGCTCAGAAGTGGGGGAATGTATTTGCTTTAATGTACTAGATTTTGAACATATTCCTTCTTGCAAAATTTCACATCCTGGGTTAGAGAGTACCTGCTGGAATTTACCCCCTGGTTGGAGCAATAAGAATCAAGCACCTAAGACCATCCTTTGCAGAACCTGGAAAACAGCAAAGTCATGCCTTGGAAACTGCCATGCTTTCTGCCAGTTCCCCCCCACCCCACCCTCCTCATTTGACAACCCTCAGGATTTTTGCTGTAGGGCCTGAAAGCAGAAATCCTATGGCACAGCAACACTAAGCTGGCTATCAACACAATCCCAGTGACAGCTGCTTCAGGGTCTGTGGAAACATTTTGAAAGGTCATTCTTTCAAAACCAGAATTTTACATTCAGTAACATCATAGCTTGTATTACTATGAAATTAAGCATTTAGCTGCCTGTCTAGCAGAGGTGGTGTATGCCTGCACATTGAATCTTGCCCAGGCCAGGTGGAGAAGAGCCCATGAGCTAACAGACCTTTCTCTTTTATATCAAGCAACAATAGGTATGAAGCGTTATAGACTTTCTTTGCCCCCTTTTATTATTGTTGTTGGCTAGGCATGCATAAAGGTCTGCAGTGATGGTTGAGACTGGTGTCATGGTTGCGGATGCATCCTTCAACAAGCAAAGCAATATTCCATAATCTAGGGGTTAGAGGGCAAGGATGCTTAGAAGAGACATTCCTAGGCTTACAGATTCCTTGGCCACAGGATCTTTTCCCTTACTCACAGCTCTTTGACAGTGGCCTCGTTTGCATATTACACCAAGCCCAAACCATGGTTAAGGATGAATGTGCAGGCTCTCAGGGAGGGAGTAATGGATGCCATGCTCCTTCCTGGTCATTCATCTTCTTCTGAAGCTTTTCCTGTTTATAAAATTTTATACAGGGAGAAGATCTTTTTTAAGATGGGGGGCCGGACCTCTGTTTTATTTAATGCATTTCAAGTAGGAACAGGGTGAGTGCCCTCTAATAAGAGGCGATATTGGCATATTGAAAAGGGAAGTTATTTACAAAGATTGGCTGGATCTGATTATCCAGACGATAACTAAAGCTTCTCATAACGTGGAGCCTAAATTACTGTTGCTACAGCTCTCCAAACCTTTCAAACCACATAGCCCACCGAGTGTCACATGTTTAACAAATTGCCATACTCTATTTTAGGCCTGTACTGCTGCGGTTGACTATTTGTTGCAATGAAAAGGACTGCAGCAAATAGATCTGTAGTTTGTTGCTTGTGTTTGCATTTAGTATAACTGCTGAGTATATTTATTATAAGAATTGTTAAATCATGATTATTCAGGTTGCATTTATATGCTTCTGTGCATTTAAAGTGCAAAGATAATTCACTTTCATAAGAGTATTACAAGTTTGTATGCATATGGAAATCAGAAAATCACTAAGTAGCTTTTCCCAGTGTGGATTTTTGAAAATTCTGCTCTTGTGCATATTATTTCCAGTGGTGTGTCTAAGAGACTAGGTTGCAAATCATGAAGTTCCTGGTTTGAATCTTTTCTCTGCCATGAACTTAGTAGGTGGCTTTAGGCAAGCTGCTCTCAGCCTCAGTCCTCCCATCCATTGTAAATGGATAATACTGACTAACCTTTTCAGGGATGTTACAAGACTGCAACTAGATAATAACTGGAAGGTCCTGCCCAAATGTTTTTATTCAATGCCATCTGTAAGTTCATAAGGACAAAAAGTTACGTGTTCCAAATACTTTATGAAAAATGTTCTTCTCTTTACCCCACCAACACCAAAAAGGGATCCATTAAATATTACAGTATCATTTTCAGGGTTTGCAGAAGTATACACTACCCCTGTTAAAAAAGACAAACCAGCCCAGGGTGAACTGTGCATTCTTAGTAGCTGCAGAATGTTGAAAGATAGGAAACAGAAAGCTGGTTGTGTAGAGTAGAATGCCCTCCATGATCCTCTGACAATTTACAGAGTTGTATGCTGGAGAAGGGTGTGGTGGGTGGGTGGATGGATCCCTAAGCAGGAACATTCCTTCCATTTTTTCCCTTTTCAAATTATGCAGCTCAAAACAGGAAAGCAAATATTGTGAACATACAAAGTTTTAGTAATAGCTTCAAGAGAAAACAACAACATCGCCTGAAAAATTAGATGTGCATGTTCTGTTACACACATGACATGCTGCAAAGAACAGCCATAACAAAGTGAAAGTTGTTGTGATAACACAGGATGATGATGATGATGAAGAAGTATTACTGTTTGGATTCAGTACAGAGCTAGGAGTCACCTTCAGTATCTACCTATTATATGTTAAAGTCACACTGCCAGTGTTGGTAAGGTGGTCCCTGTTGCCCTTCTTGCTTGGCTTCACTGGATGGCTATTTGAACACAGGAAAATAAATTTTATGGAAAATATGGGTGACCTTACAAGACATTGATTCTGATGTCCATCATTCCAAAAACACATATTTTCAAAGTAAAAAATTCATAATAGTTCATAGTAGTGAAAATTCACTCACTTAAGAGATGTATTTTATTGTGTGTGTGTGCTTTTATGTTCACACACACACTACACCTGAGCTGTAAGAGTATATCTCCTGGAGTTTTGCAAACTTTTATATGCATACAATAGTTTTCACCTGCAGTGTGCAGCTTGTAGCACCCGTGGTCCATAAGTGCATAAGTAATTCAGTGCCATTTGTAAGTCGAACCATGTGGAATGGGTGCGACAGCCTAGTTTCTTCCATGCCAGCAGTGTGTTGTCTCAGTGGCATGGAAAGTAACCACATAATTGCACTCATTTCATGAGGCATTTCTACCATAATAATTATTAGTTTTATTATTGTTATTTACCGTATTTTTTGCCCTATAGGACGCACTTTTTCCCCTCCAAAAATGAAAGGGAAATGTGTGTGCGTCCTATGGGGCGAATTCAGGCTTTCACTGAAGCCTGGAGAGCGAGAGGGGTCGATACGCACCGACCCCTCTTGCTCTCCAGGCTTCAGGAAGCTATCTGCAAGCCTTGGGAGCCCCTGGGAGTTCCCGCCGGGCTCCCAAGGCTTGCAGATAGCAGCTTGTTCTGGGGGCTGGGGTCGGGGGAAGCTCGGGCTTCCCCCGCCCCAGCCCCGCGCCTGGGGGGGGGAAAATAAATTATTTTTCTTTATCCCCCCCCCAAAAAAACCTAGGTGCACCCTATAGGGCGAAAAATACGGTACATACAGTGATGGTTCCAGGAGCACGCCCAAACTGCAACCTGCCTCTTTAAGGGGTGTGTAACCCCATCCAGAGCACACAACTTTGTCATCTGCACTTTTGCTAAAGAGTAGTACGAATGATCTCAAGCTTCTGATAAGCTTCTCCAAGTTCTGATATTAAGGACCACCTCTCCCCATATGAACTAACACAGACCCTACAACCATCATCTGAGGCCTTTCTCATGTGCCTCCTCCCCGAGAGGTCCAGAGGGTGATGATACAAGAGCAGGCCTTTTCAGTGACGGATCCCTGTTTCTGGAATGCTTTCCCCAGGGACGTTCGTCTGATGTCTTCATTACATATATTTAGGCACCAGGCAAAAATGTTTCCCTTTAACCAGACGTTTGACTGATTAACTTGCTATGTCTTTTTAAACGTATTTGGGGGAGGGGTTTTATTGGTTTGTTCTAATTTTTATTATGTATTCTGTGTTTTTATGTTGTGAACCGCTGTTGTGCTTTGCAAGAGAGTTGTTGTTCAGCAAAAGTCTGTTGCACATGCACAATCTTGTGTGTTCCATGTAAGGAGATCTGCTGCTCTATTTAAAGTTCAGAAGCTGTGAGAAGGAAACAATAGGTGGGGAAAAGAGGGGGGAACCTTATCAATTAAAGTACAATGATTGGTTTGGATTCCTCTAGGTTATGAGGCAGAATGAAGTATGCTTAGTCCTATGGGTATTTATTAGTTTTGTTACAATGGATGGCATTGGATAGAAAAAGTATTTCATTATAAATAGAAGAAATCTGTAACTAAAGCTTCTGGAACTAAATATTTAGGGTGGTTCTGTGTCTGAAAAGCCCTAAGGATTCAGCAGAAAATAATACTTTTGTTTCTACATAAGGAATGCCTGTCGTCTCAGTATTATTGTAAAAACAAAAATGTTATGACTATACACTTTTTTATCTCTCATATCTCATCGGCCATCTTTTCTTTCTTCCTCCCTCTGAAATATGATGTTGGTATTTTCTAAGATTATTACTCCGAGTATTTTTATATGCCTAATGTCAACACCCATTTTTTCACCTTATATTATCCCTTCTTCATTTGCATTTGGTTTTAAACAGCAGAGGTTTAAATAAAGCACAGTGGAGGAAAACTGAAAAGAAAAGGTGATGGCTTTAAACCATGGCAAAAGTTTGAGTAGAGTGAGCAGGGGTGGAACTGGGTGAGGAAATGGCAATTTAAAAGAGGGTTTGAAATGTGCCCATCTCTGCTATTTTCCTTGTTAAAACTGACTTGTCTGGGTTTCCTTAATTTAAAAAAGCTCAGCTTCACTCCATACCTGCTTTGCTTAAACCTGTGGCATTGTTTAAATCCACAGTTTTCATCTCAGGGTGGCTCCACCCCCATTTTACTTAAACTTGTGTCCCTGTTTGAGTACAATGAGAAGACAGGAACACTGAAAGGGGGAAAGTGACTGTTTTAAACTTCTCCCTCTTCCATTTCTCACCTAGCTCTTGTCAAAGAGATAACAGATGCAAAGCCCTGACATATTCCATGGTACATTCCCACAAATATGTATTTAATTCCAGATTCAGTGTAGCACAGGGGTCAGCAAACTTTTTCAGCAGGGGGCCGGTCCACTGTCCCTCAGACCTTGTGGTGGGCCGGTCTATATTTTGAAAAAATAATAATAAACAAATTCCTATGCCCCACAAACAACCCAGAGATGCATTTTAAATAAAAGCACACATTCTACTCAAGTAAAAACACGCTGATTCCAGGACCGTTTGCGGGCCGGATTTAGAAGGCTATTGGCTGGATCCGGGCCCCGGGCCTTAGTTGGCCTACCCATGGTGTAGCACGTTAGCAGAGATTGTTGATGAGGAAGTAAGAACTGGTGGTGGTTTGTGAGTGGGGAAAACTTACTGCCCTTTTAAGCTTAGGATGAAAATCAGTTGGCATCCACCTGTTCCTGGTGGTCAAATATTCCACAAAGCTCAGAAGGGTACATGAAGGCCATTTATGGTTTGATGGCGTTGTCTGACAGCAAAGAAGCAAATAGCTGTATGGCAAAACTATTTTGGAAGTGACAAGGGAATTGTAGCTGTCAGGATTCTCATTTCTAGCCAAGAACTTCAAAAGAGATTATAACTTGCTCAAAATGCTATGTGGCTAATTCGTGTTAAGTAGGAACTGTGTGCATGCGATTTTATCTGTTAGAGATTAAGAAATTCGTTGTTTCCCCACTTCTTACTTCTCTTTTTAAACTCCTAGGCCCTCCAAAAGAAAACAGTCCACCGCCACATCTGTTGACTTCAATGCTGATCCTGATTCTGGTGTTTATAATTCTGATCCTTTTAGCTGGCTATTTCTTCAGGTAAGCAGACATCAGACGCTTAGCTTGGAACTAGTTCTGTCTTGTTTCCATGTGATCTAATGAGGAAATGAAAGTGTGTTGCGTGCAGCTGTGCCGGCTGCACTCACCCACATTAGCGAGGGCAGCAGAGGATGTTACACACACTGTTTCTCTCCACCATCTGAAGCTTTTACAAACGGAAGATGATTAGAAAGAGTTTTTCCAGAATTACATGGTTTGTGAGACAAGCTGCAGTATTATACGTAAACAGGTAACTTATTTATTCACAACAGATCTGCACTATCCCCCTAAATTTATCTTATTATAATTATTAAGGTTCAGGAAACACAGAAAAGCAGTGGTGACTTCAAGTGATAAAAAAATACCGAATGGAATCTTAGAAGAGCAAGGTAAAATATAAATTTG
Source organism: Podarcis liolepis (assembly GCF_965112155.1). NCBI lineage: Eukaryota > Metazoa > Chordata > Lepidosauria > Squamata > Lacertidae > Podarcis > Podarcis liolepis. The sequence continues at coordinate 45,665,939 of NC_139556.1, read as the reverse complement.
ATTTACTTAATATTGAAAATCTTAGGTTTTTTAAAGTGGTAAATATAATGCTGAATGTAAATGTTTGGTTACTGAAATGTTTGTTACTCTTAGTTGTTGTTTTTAATTTAAAAACTTTCTTTACTTTTTAAAGCAACTTTCGCTTTTGTAGTAATATGCTGCTTACAAGTTTCTATCTATAACAGGGTGTAGGATCCAACACAAAGACTGGAAATTGAATATATTTATATTTAAAGTCTAGTTAGACTTGGGCCACTTTTTACATATTATAAATGTTAGGTATAGAACTGAGAGATCTTAAGTATACCTTGTCCTAAAATTAGGTTTGAAGAAGGGTATATAAATATTTTAAAGAAATAATTACACAAGAATGTTTTGTAAATGTGAGAAACAGTAGTTTTAAAACATGTGTATCATACCTATTCATTTGTGAAGGAGACAGAAATCACTGTAGAACCCAGCTGAGTGAACTGGATGTTTTTATTTCATGTATTAAAAAAAGCCTTGAAACAGAGCCATGAACTGGACTTGCAGAAAGTTGCAGCTATTGAATAATACTTTTGTTTAAAAGTAGTGGCTCTTAAGCATCTTTATCTCTGTCCTAGATCAAAACCAGTGTGATGTTGCTGATACCTATCAATTAGATATTGCGTTCCAAGTGTTCAGGGCAGTTTGGACTGCAATCCTGTACACACTTACCTGGAGTAAGGTCACATCCTCTAAATCACTTGGCTTTCCCCAAAGAATCCTGTGAACTTTAGTTTACCCCCTCAGAGACCTCAGCAAACTGCAGCTCCCAAGATTATTTGGGGGAAGTCATGTGTTTTCAGTGTATGGCGTGAATGTGACCAAGGTCCTACCAAACTTAACAGGACTTGCTTCTGTATTGCTGTGCATAGGATTGTGCTGTGAGAAACATTCTCTTGGTGTGAAACTACAGTTTGTAACTGGAATTATAGCGGGTTGGTTAGGCGAGTATTTTGCTTTCCAGATATAACACCCCAACCCTCGTAGTGTGCCCCTTGCTCACAAAATTTCAAGGCTTAGTTTTTAAAAATAAATAAATAAAATAAAATATGCTATTATAGTCCATTGTAGCTAAGGAAGGATGGATAATGCCTTACTCCAGGTCCCCAATAATACCCCTTCCCCTGTGAATGAAAAGCAAGAGGCAGCCACATGTGACATTTGTGTAGTTTAACTCTCAGTGGCTTGGATCCAGAAACTCGGCGAGCAGAACTAGGGCACTCCTGTGAGTGGAAGGAGGAAGTTACTATTTTGTCCTTTTCCCTGGAACTGCCAGTTCCCACTGAGAATCTGCTCTCAAAGGTTTCAGGCTCTTTGAAACACATGAGATTGCTTGGAGGACTGCAGGAAGAAGGTGAAGCTGGCAAAAATCTCTGCTTTCCTCCCCCCCACCTCCCCCCCTCCCCGTTCTTCCAGTGGGAGTTTATACTAGGTTACAGTCTCTCTTGTGAATAATAATAATAATAATAATAATAATAATAATAATAATAATAATAATTTATTTATACCCCGCCCATCTGGCTGAGTTTCCCCAGCCACTCTGGGCAGCTTCCAGTGTTAAAAACAATACAGCATTAAATATTAAAAGCTTCCCTAAACAGGGCTGCCTTCAGATGTCTTTTAAAGATAAGATAGCTGCTCATTTCCTTCACATCTGAAGGGAGGGCGTTCCACAGGGCAGGTGCCACTACCGAGAAGGCCCTCTGTCGTAAGGTCGTAAGAAGAGCCTTTCAGAATCAGGCCAAATGCCCACCTAGTCCAGCATCCTGGGCTCACGGGGGTCAAGCAGAAGCCTATAGGAAGTTCACAAGCTGGATGTAACAGCATGTCCCCCATTTTTGATTCCCAGCAGCCTTGCATTCAGAGGCATACTGAGGGCTTCAACCCGTCATCCTTTCAATAGTCCTGTATTGTAAATTTCCATTTCATGGGCAAGGGGCTATGAGCTTGCCCAGGAGCAGCTGGTTTATAGCTGAGTTTAATCCTTAAACTGGTTGGCTAGACTCACAATTTACACTACTGGCCACTGAGCTGCACCTGATTTTATGTATAAATAAATACAAATACATTAATACAAATACAGTGGTACCTCGGCTTACGAACTTAATCTGTTCCGGAAGTCATTCTTAAATCAAAACTGTTCTTAAACCGAGGCGCGCTTTCCCTAATGAGGCCTCCCACCACTGGTGCCCTTCCACCATTCGGATTCCGTTCTTAGACTGAGGTAAAGTTCTCAAACCAAGACACTATTTCCGGTTTTGCGGAGTTTGTAAACCAAATTGTTCTTAAACTGGACTGTTCTTAAACCGAGGTACCACTGTATAGGCATAGTAAGTGTTACACAAGAATATACCATCCAGCTGTTAGAGCAGACCTATAGCAGAAACAGATAATAAGGAAACAAAAAGAGGGGGAATCATAGAATTGTTGGAAGGGACCCCAAGAGCCATATAGTCCAACCCCCTGTCATGCAGGAATCACGGCTAAATTGTTTCATGCCTTTTCTTCATTACAGCTTGTATTAATGCTCATTTTTCAAATGCTGTGCGTATTTTTACAAAACCAATATATACGGCAGTCGTCTGGAGAATTATTGTGTACGTATTTATTTAACACATAGTCCTGCTTTCCTCCAGTGAGCCCAATGTGATATATGTTGTTCTCCCCCTCCCAATTTATCCTCCCCCAAACCCTGTGATGTAGGTTAGACTGAGAGAGATGGTGGCTGGCTCCGAGGTTACATAGTGAGCTTCATGGCTGAGTGGGGATTTGACCCCTGGTCTTCCAGGTTCTACTCCAATGCTCTAACCACTACAACATATTGAAAGCGTTAAAAATGAATGACACAATAGTCTGCTTGTCAGATTCAGCAGAATAAGTATTGGTGGGTGTTTCTAGATGTGGGGCTTCCCTTCAGAAGAGCTCATTGTGAAATTGAGCTCATTCAGCTATGAGTTCAGAATTACTAAACTGAAACATCTAAACGGTTCAGATGTGTGATTCCCTTCCCTTCAGTCCCTCCCATCCCAGAAAGGAACTCCCCCCCCCCTTTTTTTTTTTTTTGCTTTGGCACTAATATTCCTGCTATGGGATCTTTTTTCCCCCTTTCTTTCTTCTTAGAACTTATAGCCCACCCAGCACCAAATGATCCGAAGTCAGGTTATACAACATAGTTAAAACAAGTACAATTTACCATATTTTTCTGTATATAAGACTAGGTTTTTTCCCTTTAAAATGTCAAAAATTAGGGGGTGTCTTATACACGGATATATCTTCCCCCATTTTCTTAAATCTGAGTCCTCCAAAATTCCGTCTTATAGATGGAAAAATACGGTACATTAAAATTATAAAATAAAACCACAAAGTAACAAACCAGCAGCTTCCACTGACAAACTTCTCTTTCAACAGTGTCCCATCCTTTTTCCTGCTGTTATTGTGAGGCTTTTGTTTTCATCATCTCCCCTTTGTATGCTTTTATGCATAGTGTTTACTGTTTGATTTATTTATTTTTACTTGTGTAAAGTATGGTAAGTGTTTCCATTTTGGAATTGTAAAGGTTTGCTCTGCATTTTAAGAGGATTAAATGTACATCCCTCCTCTCAGCTAAATACTCCATTGATATTCACTGTTAATTATGAGTATGCTGGCTAAAAACGTAGTGAGATCCCCCCTCCCCCCGCTGTGTTTCAAGTCAAATCTGCACAGTACAGTATTGTACACATTGCTTGAGTTTGATGTGTTTCTATTCCGCCCACTGTCTGTCCCCAGTTTCCCAGTCTCCCCACCCACCACAGCTCCTATTGGTGAAGCTTTCATCCACCCCAACCCCCTCCCAAATCATCATCTTAGGAACACACCTCAGAGTTGAAGATTAAATTCTTCCTTAGCATTACTAGACTCTTTTTACACATTATGTTTTTAAAAGTGGGTGCTGATCTTCTTCTTTTGGTGAGCAGGCGATTCTAAATGAACATTTGAACTGCAGTGTCATTATTCATACCATATGTAATAATATATATTATGTTGGCATCCTATCCAGCAGAACAACAGATGCTTCTCAGGAGGTCTCCTTCTGGCCCAAAAAAGTATTTTCCTATTCCAGTGGAACATCTGGAACATGAAATACGGATAAGAGCAGCTGATGATGGAAAGTTGTTTCGGGAGGAATTTAATGTAAGTCTTCATATTTTGTATTTAATGTTGTGTTTTCTTCAAAGACACAGCAAGTACAGGTAACAAATTGTGTGTAATACTTTTATTTTATTTTATTTTTTATACCCTGCTAATCTGCCTGGGCTCCCCCTGCTACTCTTCCTCTAAAAGAAGAAAAGGTGTAGGACCTCATGTTTAAAATTTACATGTGTGCATCAGTTGGCATTTGTTTCAGGCTAAGGTATGGGCCTGTACTATGTAAACCTTACCACCTTTCCTTTTTGATACCGTGCCATTTAGAAACATTAAAAATCTTGCTGAGGCATGACCAGGTTTGCCAGTGAAGCCATGCAGGGGGCTGGCCTTGTATTCTATTTACAATCCGTGCTGTGCCTGAACTCAAAATGGCTCTTCATTCTCAGCTCCTGTGTGCTTAACTATGTTTCCTTTTATCAACTTATCTCATGCAAAATAATCCTGAAGAGGAATACAGTTCCAATAAAAAAACACAATAAAGTTATGCAGTCCAGCTGTCAATAAACAACAAAGCAGGAAAGAACACATAGGTAGTTAAAACACCTGTTTGCAAAGTGCAGCATTCAACCAAAAGGCTGGGTGAATAAGTAGGTCTTCCGTTCACACTGATAGTTTATAAGGCTCCTTGCCAGCTATATTGGGGGACGGGAGGAGTTCTGCAGGGTGCCTCTATTGAGCAAACACCATCATAGTTTTACTCCACCTGGCTGGTTCAGGTTCAGGGCAGCTTTGCTTCCGGTCTGCCCATCCTGACTGGTCATTCAGCCACCCCTCCAGGTTCTCATGTGCCAAGTTCCTGTACATCATTTCCAACACACACAGAGCCACTGTGCTACAGCATAAACAATTAAGGGCCTTGGCAATTCTCTCCTGTAGAAATACTGAAGAAAGGGGAAAGGCAGAAAAAGCAATGTCATTTCTTAGTGGTGTTCATATTCTCCAAACCTAGGGAGTTTCTCCCAATACTTACATATCTGAGCGACATTCTGTCCCGTGTGCCACAACTTTCCGAAATCCTACCTCCTATCAAACATTCTGACCTTTGCCTTAAAAGCTATGGAGTTTCCCACTCCACAGTGCCTTGTTGCAAGAAATGGGGATTAGCAACTGGTTATTATGGAGAACAGAGATAAATAATCACCAAGCTATCCCACAACTCAGAATAGCGTGCAGGCATATGGGTAGGTGCCGAAAATCCATGAATCTTGCTGAGGCCTGAATTGTGGTAGCAACTGTGATCATTGTGCTGTTATTTGCCGCTTGGCGAATGGGATGTGGAGAGAACTGAAGCTTCTCAGATACCTAGGGAAATCTACAGCTTTCCCCTTCAAATCAGTGACCTGTGATATCCTGACCTTCCTACCAATTAAAAAATATATGACAATTTTGAGGAAGCAGAGGCATGTTGTTAATCTGAGCACAACCCACTAGAGGAGTGTATGTTGCTACTCAGGAACCTTTTCCCCAAGTTCTGGCTCCCTATTAGCAGTAGTCCCTAAATATCTGCTTTTAATGGTGCTGAAGGTTTCTTGTAAATACGATCCTCACCTCGTTCAGTAAAGCAGGCTTGCTCTTTCGCTTCCTGCTACATTGTGGTTGCATACAGAAAGGGTTTCTTTTTCCTGGCTGCTCGCTCACTAGCAGAAAGGAACATACTATGTTGGGTTTGCTCTCTGACCTCATATGAACAGTTCTGTGAAGCTGAACTTACTCCTTACATCAGGTCTCATAGATGCAGCCATGGCAATGAAGGAACAGCATTAGTTTAGATTTGAGTTCATCTAAGTGAAAAACAAATGCCAATTAAACCGTCTCTGTTATGCAGCAGTGCTATAATATAGGAGGAGGCTATAATTGTCAGGATTGCATGTCAGCAGTTTTTATTATGATTATATGCTTAAAATGTGCCTTTTTAAAAGTAACAGTGCATCTCTGTCAATTAAATGTTTTATCTTTGCATGTCTATAAATAAATAAATCATAAATAATAATAATTAAATACATCCTGATGCCTTGGCACAGTGTGGCTCTCCTAAATATATTAGGTGATTTCATAGTAAAAAAAAAACTTCTTCTCCTTCACTAATTAAGTTTATTACTTTCTAATGGTAATTTACCCTGCCTCCAAAATGGAAGAATGTACCAATGTACCTATTTTAAATGTAGTAATGCAAATTACATGAAACCCTATTTTTAAAACACGGAAGTCCTGGTCCGGATAGAGTGATGTATAACAAGGTGTTGCATGTTACTACTGGCTTGAGAGAGAGTGTATTTATTCCTACTGGGACTGAATGATTTGACTCCAAGGATATATTGTGGTACAGGTGTGCACACTTTCCAGTGCAGCTGGAAATCTGTTCATAGAAGCATGCCTCCAGGTGCATTTCTGCCCTAATTGATTGGGACATGAACCTAGTGAATATCAACGCTGCCTTCTGGCGTTGATGGTCAGATGGTATGTTATGTATTTGATGGGCATGTCTAAGGCGCAAACTACATGTGTCACTTAAATTGTAAGTGAGTGCAAGTTTTCTTCCACAAATTACAAGCACAAGGTCCTGGTGTGGATTTGGAACCTGGATTTCTATGCAGACATATCTTCTTTAAAAACTTTAAAAGTTTATAGTCATTATAGTTTCTAATGAGCATTTATATGTGGATTGAAATAGATTTCTAAAAAAAATAGCACATTAAGTTAATCGCATCACACACACACTTTGATTGTCCTATTGCCTTGCATATTTTGAACTTCTTATTTTGGATTCACATGACTGGGATTTTGAGTCCTTCATCCATACTCGATAATCTTGTTCATTTTCAATGTTTATGCTTCAGTTCTTAATGGCATGGTCACTACATGAGTCATTTTGAGATTGTTATTTCAAGTTGCCAGTGCAAACAACAAACACACATCTTTCTTTGAAACTGGAACTTATTCCTAGGGTTGATGGATTCAAAGAATTTTGTTAACCTTTTCATGTGGGCATTATTGAGCTCCATGGGATACAACTGTTTTACTTAAACCATCTCCTCTATAGTATGCTGTTTTGAACCGACACTACATATTTTTCCTGTAGTCATTACCTCCTGGATATATGCAAGGAACACTTGAGATGGCAAATAAAGAGGAAAACAGAGAAAAGAACAGATATCCCAACATACTACCTTGTAAGTATTAATGATTTGTTGATTTATTATAAATAATAAGGTTTATATTAGGAAGGACCAAATTCTTATTAAAGTAATAGTGTTTTCCATGCAAGTACCCATCTTAATTTGTTGCAGAAAGAAACAACTGTACTGTGGCATCTAAAGGCTACAAGCTTTAGCCCTAGCTTTTATCGACTAGAGTCTCCTTCAACAGATGCATGCATTGGTACTATTCTCAGTTGGCAGATACAAATGTGCATGGATAAAGTGAAAAATAGTAAACATTTCAGCCAAATGACCAAGATGTACAGTGACTGTTGTGTGTTAAGCTTAAATGTATTTACAGTGGAGACCTGTCCCATTTTCTACCTGAGGCAAAACAGGAATTGCCTCCTCTCCCCCTCCTCCACTTCCGCCATCACCACTCCCACCTCTCACCAAACTTGGTGGAAGCCAGGGCACTCCTCAAAGTGTTGCCACTCGCTTGGCAATGTCACATGCCAGAACACCTCCCTATTGGCGGCACAAGCAGGCGGACGGAGCTCTTGCACTTCTGCCACCTGAGGTGGGCTCTTCACCCCCATCATGGGTGGGCTCTGTATATTTAAGATAATCACATTGACAATTCACAACACTGATAACATGGTTTTTTTCTAACCTTTGCTAAACAGATATAACTGGGGAGGTAACCATTATGGTTTGATTATGGTCTAAATAAATGGACTCAAACTTCCTGAGTTCTCCTTCAGCTTTGTCCTTGTTGGTAGGTGATACCAGGATGACAATCGTTGCTTTGATTTCTTTCTTGCCCTTCATCATAAGGCCTCAGATGACCTGCAGCAATTTAAAAGTACAATATTAAAATCAATTTAAAATAAATTACAGTCAAGAGAATAGGGTGACTGCACATGAATGAATTCCTGTTGGTGTTTATCTGATGCCATTAGGTCCTGTAACAGTTTTGCCTGAGAGCATTTGGGGACAGAGCTGGTATCAGGGTTTGTAGCAGTGCCTTGTCCCAGGGCTTCTGTCTCTCCGTTAGGCTGGGTCACCTTTTTACACGAGGGGCTGAATGTAAACAAGGGAAGGCCTGTCACCCCAGGCCTGTGAGAGAGAAATATAATTGTTTAGGATGGCTGTACATCACTGATGATACATTGGCATGGTTTTAGCTGGTTGCTGCTGGAGGCAACAGTAAAGGGCATCACCCTTATTAAGTCTGTTCATATGCTGATCCCGGACAAGTATCACTTCTAACCTGCCCTTCTTCTGTCTGCGTAAGACAAACAGGTCAGTCTCTACATGAAAATTATAAAGGGACAAATATTTGACAATAGAAATGGCTGCATTCCGAAACAGGGAGATGATATTTTAGTCTTAGATGAAAACTTAATGTTAATATTCTTTGAGAAAGGAACTTTAAAAGTGGACCGCGGAGTGAAACTGCTGAAGTAGAATTCATCAGTAAATTTGATTTTGTTTCATGGTCTCATTAATGGTTTTTGTTTTGTTTTGTGTTTATTATGTATTCTCATTTTGCATTTTTGTGTTGTGAACTGTCCTGGGATACTCAGATGAAGGGTGGTATACAAATTTAATAAATCAAATGGTGTCGCTATTGGCTTAAGGTATTCATCAGGCAGAATAATATTTTTAGAGTTTGTTTTGTTGCTGAGAAGAAAACAATGTATTTCAGAAGGTTGTCAGCACCTTATCTATATTTGCTAAAGGAGCTTCTAATTGTGTATGTTTGTTCTTTACAGACGACCATTCCAGGGTAGTTTTAACGCAAATAGGTGGACTTCAGTGTTCAGACTACATCAATGCTTCATATATAGATGTAAGTGAATAGATTTCTTTTTAAATTACTTTTTAAATTTTTTAAGCAAGCAGCACATTTACAGTTTTGAAATTCATATTGTAAGAGCATAAGTTTAAAAGACAACTGTGTACATTTTTTCCCCTCCAGGGCTACAAGGAAAAGAATAAATTTATAGCAGCTCAAGGTATCTCCATTATTTCATCCATTTCTCTTTTTAAATGTTTTGCTTTAAACATCTGCATGTACAAAGCAATTTCAGCAAATGTGTTCTTCAGAATTTACCCTTATGCTTAGGCAGTCAGATTTTAAACAGCTTTTTGAATACAGCTTTGGCTTTATACCCACCTCTGCATGTTCACACATTCCTTAGAGAAAAGGGAGGGTAGATGAGTAGTCCTGCTCCAGGCATTTAGCCTTGGACTGTTTCTAAGCCATCCATTGCAGCTGGCATGCTAACTCAGAACTCAGAACCCAGACTTGAAGGATGGGCTGCTCAAGACATGGACTAAGCACGTAGTGCAATTTCATCCATTTCTCCAAATTACATCAACAGGCAGACAGGCCTAAGGCTGAGCCCTATATAGCACATCGGGAAAAGGTGTGAGCAGCCAGGCAACAGTAGTGAGAAATTAACCACCACTTTGCCAACCTTCCACATGAGGAATTACATCTTCTACAAAGTCCCTGCCTTGTCCCGTCTCCGCCCATCTCCTGCTGGTGCTCCAGTTGTGTGAGAAGTTGCCATCTAGAAGCACCCCAAGCCAAAAGGAAAGGAAAGGGAGGTTTTAGACAATGAAAGATAGCATGGTCACAATGACATCATTCCTCCTATGAACTAGAATCAGATATCTCTATTTTGTGAGAAATGCTATTTTTTAATAAGCTGCATTAAGATGCATAGCTCTGCTTTAAACATACAGTAAATATGGGAAGCACATGGATTTGTTATCAGACCATTTTCATCTAATGAAAGTGCAGCCTTGTCCTCTATGAAGTTACCCATTACGTCATATTTGGAGGCCCTGCACTGAGTGCCCTATCTTCTGAGATTAGACAGGACCTTTGCTGCCTCTTTGGATAGCCTGTCTACATTTGTATGCATGACACATATGCTAGCATTATTTAGGTGCTAGATGAAGACAGTTTTATTTGCCTGGGCTTTTGTTTGACAATTTTGCTTCTGGGCAGCATTGCTACTGCTTTAGTATTTATTGTGGAATTATTTGGTTGGTTTTAAATCTTGTGAACTGCTTTGAACATTATTATCGATGAGATATTTTTAAATAAATGAAATAAATATTTTTACCCTTTTCCTTTTTTAAAGGTACAGTAGTATTGTTTGTGGTCATCATAGTTTTTGATTAAATAGCTGTGTTGTATGTGTAGGCCCTAAACAAGACACTGTAAATGATTTCTGGAGGATGATATGGGAACAAAAGTCTGCAACTATTGTCATGTTAACAAATGTGAAAGAGAGAAAAGAGGTAGGACACATTTTAAAAATATTTCCCCTCATACTGTTTGGAGTTTTCCCATAACTCACAAGACTGTTACTAATGTTACCACTTCCTGTTCCGAGTTCTTTAATAAGTCTGGGGTTTCTGACACAATCGCTGCAGCATGCTGGCTTAACTAAACTTTCTTTACTTCTGAGCAAATAATTGGTGACTAACTGAGAAACTTAATGGTGTCTGTGTGTCATTTCTGAATCATGTTTTCAGTCAAATGTGGATGTTCGGGCTTTAGCCCTGGTTTATGGCAGTTGTGAATTACCTTTAGAGATACAGTCATACCTCGGGTTACAGACGCTTCAAGTTGCATTTTTTCGGGTTGCAGACCGCCAAAACCCAGAAGTACTGAAAGGGGTTACTTCTGGGTTTCAGTGGTCGCGCATGTGCAGAAGTGCTAATTCATGCTTTGCGCATGCGCAGAAGCTCCGAATTGCAACTCGCGTGCGCAGACGCATCACTGCGGGTTGCAAGCGTGCATCCCGCACAGATCACATTCACAACCCGAGCGTCCACTGCACATAGTTTTCATTGGTAGGAAAATATGTATTATTTATTATGCATCTATTTTCCACCTGGGAATATACACTTGCATAGGGCTATGAAAACGTCTTTTAAGATAGTAATTCGTGTAAGAAGTCAAGAAGAGCCTGCTGGATCAGGCCAATGGCCCATCTAGCATCCTGTTCCCACAGTGGCCAGTCAGATGCCTGTGGGAAACCTTCAAGCAGGACTTCAACACAAGAACACTCTTCCCTCCTGCAATTTCCAGCAACTGGTATTCAGAAACATTACTGCCTCCAGTGTTGTGGGCACAGCATAGTTATTATGACTAGTAGCCATGTGTTGTGGGGGGCGGGAATGGCTGAGAATTGTTTGACTGCATTTTTCTCTTCCCTAATCCACTGCCAAATTTCGTTATCTTTCCTGGAATGCTAGATGGACTTTCAGGCTCCAGCTTACCTTCCAGCCCAATTACTAGTTCCTAGAATAAAACTGATTTCATAAAATACAATATGAAATTTCCCAGCACATCTGCAGCAGGGTAGAAGATGATGGCTGGAGCGTATTCGTGTGCATATTCATTTCCTGTTGTGCTTTTTAGGTAGCTAATTAAAAGTGAATAAGGTGTGTTTGGAAAGCAGAAAATTATAATAGTAATAATATTTAAATTTATATCCCACTCTTCCTCCCAAAGAGCCCAAGGTGGCAAACCCAAGCAGTAAGACAAGAAAAACATCTAAACGCAATTCCAATACAGATGCTAACAAAATAAATATATCTCGGTCACTGAGAAGCATGCAACTTTTATTGCTCAAGGATGACCTCTCCTGGCATTCATAGAGAAATGTTGACAGAGTTCTCAACAATTCTCTCATTGTATGCAGTATAGATTTTTAAAAGAATGTCATGTAACCATTGGCTACAAATGGCTCTGGATTGAAATTATTGTATCCTGCAACCTGGAGAAACGGGCTTTTAGAAATCAGAGAGGGATGAAGTCATACCTTAATGAATTTTTGGTCCTATGGTATTTCATAACTCACTGTTAATATAGTTAGGTGGTGTCAGTTTCAGTTTTAGAATTTTAAAAAGCATACTTTAAATAGACTCAAAATAACTGAACATCTTTATAGTAGCTCAGTTATTTGAGGGGCATATATTGCAGCTTGAAGTAACTGTGTGTGTTCTTTACATTTGCACAGGACAAGTGTTTCCAGTACTGGCCTGATCAGGGATGCTGGACTTATGGAAACATCCGAGTTTCTGTGGAGGACTGTATAGTTCTTGTGGATTATACTATTCGGAAGTTTTGTATTCAGTCAGTAAGTTATAGACCCCATTTAATATTTCTCATAACTGGAAAACGTTCCTGATCTATTTTTAACCTCTAAAATACGTACTTGGAATTGTCTGTTTTTGTTGAGTGAAAACTGTTTTTGTCAGATGAAAACTTAGCTCTACTCAATACTTATATTTTATTAAACTGTGCCCGAAGTGAGATTTCATTTGGCATTCTGCATGTAGTTTTTGTTTTCATGTTGCCATTAAACACTGAAGGCTCTAGTAGCTCTCTGTTCTCTGAAGCTTCTTTTGGGAGGGAAGTGTCTCTAGTTCCAATTGGGGTAAATTGTTCCCCATCCACTTGCCAGTCTCAGGCCAGGGGTGCTTACAGGTTAAGGTGTCCCCACAAGAACTCTTGCTGAAAGAAGGGGAAATGTGGGTGCATGAATACTAAGTTCTAAGTGAGCACAACATGCAAGGTCATGGAATATGCTTATGACTTACAAAGTGAGACCATTAAGGCACATGCTTTAATTTGCAGTTTCTATGCTTTTTGCTGGCAGCTGAGCAACTCTGTAATTCTCTTTATATACTGAACATTTTAAATGAATTCTTAGACTAGGCTGCTACCGCTGATGTCTGAAGAGGGAGGGATTGGTCACGCTAACTGGATTGTTTGCTGATTTTAGCCAAAGAAATAAATGGTCATACTCATATTTTGTTTCTGGCTCTCTAGCAGGTTTCTGATGGCTGTAAAGCTCCCAGGCTTGTGACACAGCTTCATTTCACCAGCTGGCCTGATTTTGGAGTGCCTTTCACACCTATTGGAATGCTCAAATTCCTAAAGAAAGTAAAATCATTGAATCCTGCACATGCTGGACCAATTGTGGTTCACTGCAGGTATGTGTATGTATAAATATGCAGATACACACGCATACCCATGAAAAATTACCTTGGGGTGGCTTAACAGGAAGTGGGCAAAATCAATTTTTGTGTGCTTAAGCAACAAGTGTCTCCTTAATGTGGGCTTTTCCTACTAGGGTCTCTGAGAAAGAGCAGAGCAAGCCAACATCAGAACTAGTGTCAGGAAACTGGCTTCTTCTGGATGATGATTATTATCTGTATTGTATCACCTGTGGAAAAAAAGCAAAGGTTTCTCCTTAGTTATTCATCAGCAGGGATTAATTTGTCCCCTTTTCCATTTTGAGAAACCGACCATTTGTTGTGACTGATGCCAAAATAAGCTTGTGCAAATCTCCCTTCAGGAATCTTTTTTACAATTTTAAAAATAGCCCATCGTACAAAACTTTACTATCAGCATAAATATATTCATAAAGCACCAGCAGTTTTCTAGGTTAAGAAAACAATACAGTCTCTGCTGCAAGCTTAGATATGGCACAGAAGTGAAAGAGGATAGAGATGGAACAGGAAAAGGAACAAGCTCTTCGTAGTAATGTAGTTGTATTCTTAGCAGTCTGTGTAGCCTTATATGTAGCTACCAGTACCATGAAGGAGGTAGGGGAAGGCAATCTGAGTCTGATGGAGGAGGAAGCATGGGTGATTCATGCATTCTTAAAACACACTTGAAAGTAATCAGCGCCCAATCAAAATGTAAAAATGCTCTTTGTACAACTTGTACCAGGATGCTTAGAAGAAGTGGTATCGCTGATAAACTTTTGTGTGTGTATATATAATAAATGGGAAAGCGTCTAAGGAAATAAGTTATGATTTAGAAAGCTGGAATATGACATCACAAGAACAACAGACTGAAATAAAATAATAGGATACCAGAGGAACATTTATGCCTAGCACAGGATGCCAAGCCCTTTTCCTCTGAAAGGAAGGCTGAAAATCATTTGAGTTATCAGTAATCAGAAGCAACCATGCCCCCTCTAGTGGTTGTGCTATTAAACAATAGGACAGTATTTTAGCATTTCACAGAAGATCAACACTGTACATTTTTATATCTAATGTTCATATTGGTGTCAAAATGGTATTTTAGAATTCAATTCAGTATACAGTGTTACCTCAGAAGTCGAACAGAATCGTTCTGGAAGTCTGTTTGACTTCCAAAACGTTCGGAAATCAAGTCACAGCTTCCGTTTGGCTGCAGGAAGCGCTTGCAGCCAATTGGAAGCCGCGTCGGACGTTCGGGTTGCAAAAAACGTTCACAAACTGGAACACTCACTTCCGGGTTTGCAGCGTTTGGGAGCCAAAACATTTGACTCACAAGGCGTTTGGGATCCAACGCAAGACTGTATTTATCTCTTCATAAGGCCAGCATAAGGTGCTAGTTAAAAATAAAAGGTGAGTCTCAAGTTCAAGATCCTAAAGTAGTTAACTTGGGGATGTGCAAAGTGTGTCTTAAAGTGAAAAGAGTGGGTGGAGGAGGGAGCCCTTGTCTTACCTCCTGATTTCCCCTCCTTAGCCCATCCCATGGGATAATTTTCCACATGGATACCGAAGTGAGTCCAGCTGCTAGTAGAACAGCAGCTGGAGGATGGCTCTAGGTGGAAGAGCAGAAAGCAGCAGGGAGGTTTCAGTAGCCCTTGCCTACGCAGCCATTTTGTCACTGTAAATTGTACTACAATATGTGTGATCGCAGCACACTTGCAATTAAAGGCACAGTGAACCCCACATTATGTAGTTTGGCCATAAGCAGCAGGAAGTAGAGTCAAGATTACTTATGGGTATGGTCCAATGGATACTTGAATCTGAGTTACTTTGGGTTTCTATCCCAACTTAGATTTATTCATGTTCATTCAGACTTCTTGCTGTGAGTCCCCAACCCAATGCGAAGTAGTCCTGGACAAAGAATGAAACCCTGTTGCCTTGGGACCTTTGCAGAAAGACTGTCTCACAACTGGGCAGGATTCCAGGTTGCAAGAAAGCCTTTGAGCATGCAGCCATATTTGCAAAGAACCCACACATTTTTTACATAAACATGGAGGGTGGGATTGCTTGGCGATCCCTACTCCTGTGTTGTTAAGAAGGAAGCATTGCCTAAATAGGGGGTCCTGTCTCACAATAAACTGAATGCAGGAGATGTTGATACTGCCACTAAACGTAGTGGAGAGAGTCTGCTCTGACCTGTCATAGTGCTTGCAATATAAGTAAGGAGGACAAAGAAAATCAGAAATATTGGGAGTATGACTTCAGAAGAAGGATTGCCAAGTCCAAAAAAGTTACTGCAATATGTTTCATCATTTTCCTCCTAATTCCTGTTGCGTTTCCTTTCTTCTTAAGTGCTGGTGTGGGTCGTACAGGCACATTCATAGTAATCGATGCTATGATTGACATGATGCATGTCGAGCAAAAAGTTGACGTTTTTGAGTTTGTGGCAAGAATCCGCAATCAACGCCAACAAATGGTTCAGACCGATGTAAGTAAATAAAATACACCTTATGTCAAATTTATCAATATTTTCAGCTTAAAAGATGACGGAATGACTCAGCCAATTGGAGGGAGGTGTTGGCCAACATTTTCTGCCCTCACCCATGAAAAACATTACACCTTTTGTCACTTGTGGGTAGGAGCAGGAAAGTGTTTGCACCCTGGGAATTCACCTGTGCTCCCTTACCAAAAAAGAAGTACTTCTTTGCTGTCTTAATCTGCTGTTCCTTTAATACTAAATCAGCTTTGCTTGCCCTCAGTGACATTGTCATTTGGCTAATCATGGTTGGCTATGCGATGACATCCAATCCAATCCAAATCTTTATTATGGTCATAGACCAGCATCTATGTCTCTATGTGATGACATCATTATTCCAAAGCAGACAAGACCTATTTTTTAAAAAGTGTGCCAAAGCAGCAGCCAATTAGAGCAGCAAATTGTGGGGCCAGGGATAGTGGAAATTAAGGCAGATAGTGGAAGTTCTCCACAGTGAACTCAGTCACACAGCCAATCCACAGGGGTCAACTCGCCATCCAGGGATCAGCCGCACAATGAAGTTTCCCACAAAGAGCTTGGTGCATGGCCAATCCATTAGAGCAGTGTTTCCCAACCGGTGTTCCGTGGCACACGAGTGTGCCGTGAGACATCGGCTGGTGTGCCGCGAGATGCCTGGAGGGAGGCGGGCGAGTTGGGCGGCGAGAGGCGGGGCGGCGGCGGCGAGGAGAGGCCGCGCCTCCTGCTGCTGCCTGGCGCTCCTCCTCGCAGCCGGCAGCGCTGCCTGGGCGCCTCCGCGCGACTCTGCCTCGCTGGGTTTGGTCTCCCAGCAGAGACGGGTCACACGCGCCCCTCCCTCCCTCCCTCAGCCTGCGCGGAGGGAGAGCCAGAGAGAGGCATCGCTCCTGCGCTCCGAGGCGGATTGAGCGCAGCTGAGAGGAGCTGCCGAGGGAAAAAACTTTCACTTTTGTGCGTCCCTCCCGGCGTGACGCTGCGCGCTGATGTCACGGGGCGGGGCTTTAATGGTGGTGTGCCTCGAGATTTTTTTTCAGTAAACAGGTGTGCCGTTGCCCAAAAACGTTTGGGAAACACTGCATTAGAGTTGATCAGGCAGCCCATCTGCTGGGCGGTAAGTCCAGCCCTGCTTTCTGCAGGGACAGGCTACGTGACTGAGTTCACCACACGGCAGTCAGTCATGCAGCCACCTGCCCTCACTTGACCATGTTTGACATCGACTATGAGGCTGGTTGAGCACGGTTTGAGGAACATCCTTGTTGGCTTAAATTCAGCCCACAGCAGGAGGTTCCCCTCCCTGGCCTATATGATACATGGGTAGTGGGGTGTTCCTAGTCAGTGTAGACCAGGGATAGCCAATGCCCTCTGGATGTTGTTGGGACTGCAGCCCTGGTCATTTGCCATGCTGGCTAAGGCTGATGGGTTCAGGGACATCTGGAGGGCACCATGTTGACTACCCATGATGTAAACAATACTGGGCTACTCTGACATAGTACAAGAGAACTTTCTAAGTTCCAGAGATACAAAACATCTGTATTAATTCTCTTGCCCTGAAAAGCTCCAATTCTTGCACCTTAGGACAGTCTTATTTTTCGCTTTATTTAGTCTCTGTTTTCTTTTCTTTTTTTAAAAAAAGGTGTGATTCATTCTTTGTGTTCTAAATGGCTCTTTGTGATTCTAGAATGCTTTTATGGCGTGTGAGCTGTTAATTTATTCTGAAGGATGAAGCTTCTCTGTAGTTTAATGTTGTTTTACCTCTCCAGACAAATCACTAGCTGCAACCAAGATTCTTCCTTTGCTTTACCGCTTGCGGTTTGTCACCAAAATTCCTAAATGCCATAAGGATGAATTATTACATATGGATAAGATACGTTTTATCATTATGGGAATAAACTTAGGTCAAGCTCATGCTTTTTCTAGCCTTTTGTGTGGCCAGAAAAAGGGGATAGTAAGGTTTCACTTCAACTTTTGTTGAACTGCCTTAGGATGATTAATCAAAATTCAAACGAACTGTGATTAATCTCCAAGCCTTGGTTTTTGACTCTGGATTGTTTCAATAAACCATATATTAGCAACATTTTAGGATTTTGATGTAATGCTGAACTTGGGTTAATTGAAAATGGAAGTGAAAACTTCCAATCTCCTTGTGGTCACTCCAGTGGATGAGAGAGGGATAAGCCTAGACTTGTTCCTTAACAGTAAACTGTATTTTATTGGCTTATTCAATCATAACGTATGTGTAAGTTTTTTACCTACCACTCGTAAAGGCAACAGTTACATTTCTGACTACTGTATAAAAGTGTATTGAGGTTATTCATATCATATATTATATGCGATTAGTAATATTTAAAGTGTGTCCTGGCTTATAAAATGGCTTACGTTCTTTACAGATGCAGTATTCCTTCATTTATCAAGCCTTACTTGAATACTACCTCTATGGTGACACAGAACTAGATGTGTCCTCCTTAGAAAAGCACCTGCAGCCATCGCACAATGCAGCACCAAATCTTGTCAAACTAGGGCTAGAAGAAGAGTTTAAAGTAAGTATTAAATAAAATTTTACAAAGATTTCAGGTTCACACTTAAAAGAAATAGTTTCTTACTCTGATTTTTAAAAGGTTGATCCTCTTAGAGTATTGGGTTGGGGTTGGGTATTTTTTAGATAAAGAAACTTCACCTGAATTAGAATTTGGTGATAATAGTCATATTATGCATAGCATATATAATATGTCTGGAGTTATGAATATAGTGTAGTTAAGTTTTAAGGCTAACACCAGTTATACTTTCTAGACTTAACTGTAGCTCAACCCATTCTTTTGCATTTTGAGATCTGCTGAATTTGCAAATATGAACAAAAGTAATTGTCCCTTCTACTTTTGGAAGTTTTTAAATGTTACATTCATACATACATTTGCGGTAAATTATAACATCAATGTTCAGCTTTCCTGTATTGCAGGAGGTTGGACTAGATGACCCACAGGATCTCTTCCAACTTTACCATTCTATGATTCTGTGTGTAATACTTATTGTTTAATATGTACATACTACCTTTATTTTTTTAACTTACTTTACTTTAATTTAATATACCACACTTTATCCATAGATCCCAGGGCAGTGTACAATATTAAAAAGATAACTTACATAGCATATTAAAAAAACCAATAAAAAACCACAGAAAAATCATAATAACAGTCTCTCCACATATAAAAAACCATAGAATATTTAATGGCCAAAGGCTTGGGTAAAGAGGAATGTTTTTGCCTGGTACCTAAAAACATGTAACGATGGCACCAAGCAAGCCTCTCTGGGGAGAGCTTTTCACAAATGGGGAGCCACCACAAAAAAGGCCTGTTCTCATGTTGTCAGCCTCTGAACCTTTTGGGGAGGGGAGGGACAAAGAAAAGGCCCTACAAACACAGGGTCTGGGTAGGTCCATATAGGGAGAGGCGGTCCTTAAGGTATTGAGGTCCTGAGCCGCTTAAGGCTTCATAGGTCAGCACCAACATTTTAAAATGGGCCCAGAAACCAATTGGCAGCAAGTGCTGTTGGGCAAGGATTAGCCCTATATGCTCAGCTTGTCTTGCCCCAGTGAGAACTTGGCAACTGAATTTTACAGCAGCTGAAGTTTCCAAACTGTCTTCAGAGGCAGCCCCATGTATAACACATTGCAGTAATCTAACCTAGAAACAAGTAATACATACAAACTACTAGAAATTGAACTGTACATATCCAGCCCCTATAAAACACTCTTTCTAGCTACATACCTTGCCTGCAGAAAACAAAAGCAGTGTGTCTTAGTTTCCAGGTTTTAAAAAATTGCTTTCCATATAGGTGTAACATAAAAGAACACAGGTGAAGGTTTATGTGGTTTGGGATCAGGTGAATCAACTAGAAATCTCTAAAAGGAACAGAATATCATGAAATTTTGATGTGTACCTGTTAGCCATTTTTGGTATTCTGTGTTTTTATACAGTAATCTACAAAGTCCTAGCCCAATCTCTCTTTTTGCTGTAGAAATTAACAAATGTTCGAATAATGAAAGAAAACATGAGAACTGGTAATCTGCCCGCAAATATGAAGAAAGCCAGAGTTATCCAAATCATCCCATGTAAGATATTAATTTTCCTCTTTGTAAAAACCGAAATACTTGTATTAATCCAAATTAGTAGTGTACGGTTATGTTACACATTCAACAGCAGGTGGCACTGCTAGGCTGAAGTACAAAGATATATCGTAAACTTGATTCTACGAAAGCCTGAAGCTTCATAGCTTTATTGTATTATTGACTATAAAATGCTAAGTATTCTAAGAAACCTAATATGTGGTGTTTTTGTATTTTAGATGACTTTAACAGAGTGATTCTTTCAATGAAAAGAGGTCAGGAGTATACGGATTATATCAATGCTTCCTTCATAGACGTAAGTGTTTCTGTGTATGTGGAATATGTGTAGTACTGATTTTTACAAGTCTTTTCAGCAATCAGCTTTGTTTTCGACTAGCAGGGAACATGGTTGCACATGTGCTTTTATCATTACCACATGAGCTATATTGAAGAGTAACTTGAGAATTTTCAAAAAGAATCAAATTATCAACATCATAAAAAGTATGGCTTTGCACTTAAAATGTCAACAGAGAGAGACAAACCTCCCTGCTCTCCTTGTTCCTTAAGAGAAAACAGAAATTGAGGTCCCCACCTGCAGCGAAGCATTTTCTAGCTATCAAATAAGAATTTTCCTCTTCTCCACTTCTTCCAAATACAGTTCAGCTGCCTGAACAGTATTTACTCCTTCATGGTCTCTGTCGTAGGGTTCATCTCTATATACACACTGCCATCTTTTTTCTCTTGACCCTTAGATTTTTATTTTATTTTCTAATACTTTAATACAGTCCTCAAGGGAAGCTTAATAAGTCAGTTAAAGAACCCGGTTAAATTCCCACAGTCTTTCCAGTGCCACCTAATTACATTTTCAGACACCTGGTGGATTGTCCATTGGCTTTTTCTCTCTTGTGGTGTGTGTGTGCGTGTGTGCGTGCGTGCGTGCGCCTACAGGGCTTGCATGAAAGTCTGTCTTGCAGGAGGTGGGTGGTGAGAAGCACCTGGCTTCCTCTCTCTCTGAAGGACCCCATTTGCCCTTTCTCAGAGGCCTCACAGAAGTCTCACATGGGTGGCAGCAGTAAACACAACCATGCAAGGCTTCTTCAGGGCTGACTTGGCAGCCAGGGGGCCAGGTGGAGTATCAGTTCATCATGCCCACATGAGGCAGCCACCTGAGATTATTGCCTGAATTCAGATCATGAATGGCAGCTGGTGTGGTGTAGGGGTTAGAGCAGGGGTAGGCAACCTAAGGCCCGTGGGCCAGATGTGGCCCAATTGCCTTCTCAATCCGGCCTGTGGACGGTCCGGGAATCAGCATGTTTTTAGTAGAATGTGTTCTTTTATTTAAAATGCACCTCTGGGTTATTTGTGGGGCATAGGAATTCGTTCATGATTGCAATGCAATGCAATGCAATACAATATAAATCTTAAGTGTTTTTCTATTCCTGAACTGGTTTCCCTCTCCTTCCATTGTACGTAAGGGACTAACTACAGTTTTCTGGATTTGTGGCTCATTCTGGAGCTTTCTGAAAAGAATAGTTTGTTCTAATATTTCTGATATTTCTAGTTAGCCTAGAATCACTTTTAGATTGCCTGGAGTTAAAAAATTGAAATCACCGAGGCATCAGGTAATCATTGCATGTATTTTTTTTACTGTGAAGGGCTATCGCCAGAAGGATTACTTCATTGCAACACAAGGACCTCTTCCTCACACTGTGGAAGACTTCTGGCGAATGGTGTGGGAATGGAAATGCCACACAATTGTAATGCTCACCGAAGTTCTCGAAAGGGAGCAGGTATGACCACTTTGCCCAATTTTTTTTTAAAAAAACCATATATTTTTATGAATAGCGTAAAGTGTGATGAGGAAATGAAATTTTTCTTCAGGACATTCCAACCCACTAAAAAAAAGAAAAGAAAGATAATTAGCCTATAAATAGCCACAAATATGCTTCATACCACCAAATCTTAGCAAAGCCCAGCTGTGTTTAGCTGCAGAGTGCTGTGCAGCCTGGGGACTTTGTGATGCCACTGTAGTGTTTTGCTGTTCTTCTTCCTCACCCCACTTTTTTAAAAAAATGCTTTGCTCTTGAAAAAAGATTTCCAGGCTAGGAATGAGACATGTAGTAGCATGGTTCCTGATGCACACAGCTTCATGCGAATTGTACCTAACCTGGCTTGATGATCCTCAGTACTGAAAATTCAGACAAAAATTGTCACAATTCTAGGGAAAGTTACATATAATCAAGTCAATTGGGAAATCAATGGGAATTAAGTGTGCTCAACTGAGTGCTAAGATGTCAGTGGAGCTTAATAGTGCTTACATAACTTCCTCTGGACTGCACTGCGTGTCAGCAGTTGCATGGTGTCAAGAAGTCTGCATGTTTGGTGCAGCATCAAACTACATTTCTTAACTTAAGGTGAGCTATAATGGGTTTTACAGTTATATCCATTTCAAGCGTTGCTGAAATCATTGTTAAGTCATTACAAAAGCAACTTGTGTTGTCATATGATTCGTGAAAGTTTTTAATGTGTCTTTCTAACTTTTTCCCTTTTTAAAAACTTTTCATTTGTCTCCCAAAGTACAGAAGTATTGCATGTCAAGCATATGCTTGTGTAACATCAATTTCCCATAGAAAACAGGCATCAACTAAAACATGGAGAATGTAGAACTTCCTGTATTTGTCTTCTTCTGTTCAGTACTCAGATACAGGGGCATTAAATAGTTATTCTATATAATATGTAATGTGCGATTGGAGGGAGGGGAAGGAGACAGGAACTAGTTCTTACTAATGTTTTTGAGGAACCAGTGCTGTATCTGCATGAATATATTTCAACCAAGAAGTTCTGGAGGCAGCATTCATTCCCTTTTCTTCCCTCAATGTTACAGGAAAAATGTTTTCAGTACTGGCCACCAGAGGGATCTGTTACTTATGGAGAGATTACCATCGAGATAAAGAGTGACTCACTGGCTGATGCCATAAGCGTCAGGGACTTCCTGATTATGCACAATCAGGTATTAATGATAACATTTTAAATACGTCTGTGTCCACTGTGGTTTTCTGAACTTCAGGGTTGCTTAAAGCCAACTGAAATGTAAATTTAGCTCAATTTAGATTACTCGTTAAAATCCTCTTACCTTATATAAATCACATGATTAATTTACATTGACCATATATGAAAAGGTTCCTATAGATAAGAAGGTATGTAGCTGGCTTCCAGTGTTCCGTTCCACTCTTGAAGCTGCATTGAATTTGTGGTTTTCTTGCTTTTGAATGACCAGGAGAAGCTGGGCAGACTTGTCCGACAGTTTCATTTTCATGGATGGCCTGAAATTGGAATTCCTGCTGAAGGGAAGGGAATGATTGACCTCATTGCAGCTGTCCAAAAGCAGCAACAGCAGACAGGAAACCATCCCATCACAGTGCACTGCAGGTAAATAGTTCTGTGTTTTATTTTGCTCCATGCTCCTTTGCTTGTTTGCAAGTTTGCAATATTTCTATTCTGCCCATCAAT
The DNA here is from genome assembly GCF_965112155.1 of Podarcis liolepis. Taxonomy (NCBI): domain Eukaryota; kingdom Metazoa; phylum Chordata; class Lepidosauria; order Squamata; family Lacertidae; genus Podarcis; species Podarcis liolepis. The sequence continues at coordinate 45,642,442 of NC_139556.1, read as the reverse complement.
ATTTCCATGACAAATATTTACAAAAATGTAAAAATATATTTACATTTTTAAAAAAAGAATAATTTTATATAAAAAACATACACATTTAAAATACACAGACCCCAGAAATTGACCAGGTGCCATTGCAGTTAACAAAGTGCCTGCATGACCTGATTGTAATGCCCAGTCCCTGTTACCAATCTAGTAGCCTTGAAACGATTTTCTGTACTCTGATTGGGTGTTTAAGAGGGAATGGACAACTATGGCCAGATACTCAGTTATCAGAAATGGGGCATTTGTCAGCAAGGCTTTAATATCACTTTCCTGGAGTGATAAAGTGATAATAAATAAAGTGTTATTACATAAAGTGATCAGCAATGGGGAACCTCTTGGCCATGGGCCTAATTAGGTCTGCCTGGCTTCTGAATTTGGGCTGCAAGACCATTTTGGGCAAACTACACTCACCTACCAGTCACCTATTGTCATAAGATGTCAGCTACGGAGATCTGCTTTTGTTGGAGAAACTGTGTTCATGATTTTGAAGCCCAATTTCTTATTAGCTAGAACTATAATTCATACATTACATTAGCTTCAGTGTGTAATGCACAGCAGTCAGTCACATAGTGATAGTCAGGCTCTGGCTGCTGAGACAAGGATGTTTCTAAGAGTTTCCAGAAGTGCTAGGAACTATGTTTATATATTGGTAGTTTAGAAACAGCATGATGTAAACATTTATGCACATAAAGTGATTGCAAGATTAAGGTTGGGTGGTTGAAAAATTTAGACGTGAGTTTATATTTCAAGAAAGTTTTCCTTGGCTAGTAGAACTAAATTCCGTTATCTGCATGAAAATGTTTATATTAAGCAAATTGGCATAATTTATTCTGCTTCTGCCAGTCCTTGGAAATAACAATGAGGCAATGCAGGGATTCTTCTAAGTAGCAGGGAATCAATTCAGGGTGTATTTTCACTGTATTGAATATGGATTTGGTAATATAACCTGTTAAAGGAAAAAAAATGTATATGTATTATAGTGCTGGAGCTGGAAGAACAGGTACATTCATTGCACTCAGCAATATTCTGGAGCGAGTCAAAGCTGAGGGGCTCTTAGATGTATTTCAAGCTGTGAAGAGTTTACGACTGCAAAGACCACATATGGTGCAAACACTGGTATGTTGTTTTAACCACAAAAATATTTGTCAAAAGGATAATAGGATGTTGGTATTTGAGCAAAGTGTCACAACACAGGACTTGGGTGTTCACAAATACATGTAGTGCCAATGCTTAGTCGTGTTGCAAAGCCACACCACAACAACTTTTGAAACTGCTGAATAGCCTCTGCACAGTGCTATAGGGTATCTTGGATCTTGGGGGGTGGGGGAGTGTACGGCTGGTCCTCTGAACAGCTAATAGCAGTGGCAGGATCCAGATATCATTGCATACTTTTGCAATCAAGGAATTACGGCAAGGGTGGCCTCCCTGTATATAATGGGCAGATTAATTAGAGCTGGTTATTTGTGCTCTACTTGCCTCTCACAGTTGTTTTTAAAAACAATAGCAATAGTCAGGTTTACATATGTGTCCTGGTATCAGAATATAGCCATTTTAGCTGTCTTTTGATGGCTCCCCCCCCCCCCGAGACGCAGGCTATAACTAATTAAAATGAAAAAGTAAATGGGAAACTTCTTGATTTGACAGTGACTCCTGATAGGATTTATGGGTTTTTTAAATGGTCCCATTGGGCTCACTGTCCACCTCTCATTCAAAGTCTGCTTTCTCAGTGAACCAACTGTTGTTGTTGTTTTAGTTATATTTTAAAATTAATTATGCTACAACCTGCAAAAAAGAAAGTGTTTTAACAGGATAAGAAATTAAAAATGTTGTCTGTGAGATATGATAATGTTCCAGTTTAGAGTTAAACATGCTTCACTGGAATTGTTATGATTCAGAGAAATTTTCATCAGAGTAAATGTATTCTTCTTCTCTTTTCAGGAACAGTATGAATTCTGCTACAAAGTGGTACAAGATTTCATTGACATATTTTCTGATTATGCCAATTTCAAGTGAAAACTCCTGCCTTATTATTATTAATTTAATCATCTGTACAGAGATTTGTAAATCATGTTAATTTATTTCCATTGACTTTTTAAAAACTCTAAATGTACATACTACCATGTTTGGCTTGCTCGGAATGCCTCCTTAGATGTATAAATTATTCAAGACTTTTACTCTCTGATCCAAAGGAGCATGCGCAGAACCGTTTCAAAAAAACAAAACCTGAAGAACCTGTTTGATTCCAGAGTCCCACTTTCCTTCCCAAACAGCCAAACAGCCAAACAGCAGGATTGCTATTGTTTTGAAATGCTCAACATGTGCAGCTTCAGCACATGAAATAGGGGAGCTGCACATCTAGCACACTTTTGCATGTGGGACACCCCATTCAGCTGGGGATATATGTGCAAAGGCTGTGTCTGTGTATCTAGTTCCCCAAGCTGGATCAAGGTGATCTTTAAAGTTTTGCATAACAGATGGCCGTGTACAATATATCACAGTATAAACTATTATGAATATAGGGCACAATCCAGCCTATGTTAGGCATATTCAATACCCACTGATTTCAGTGGGTGTATTAAGCTTATGCTTAAATTTTTCCCATTGAAGTTAATGGGATTTGGAGTCCAGTTAATGGTCTGCAAGCACTTGATGCTACAGTACTGCTGAAGCTAAGTGTGCATGGATCTGATCAGCCCCTTGGATGGGAGTCCATCGAAGAACAGGAAATAAATACTTTTAAAATTCATTAATGGGACTTCAAAAATGCTTGGTTTTGGCTGGATCATACCCATATTTTCCCCTGAACATCTATGAAATTCTGCCTTTTACTTTTTAGTTTTTAACTTTTAGATGACTTATAAGAGTAAATAGGCTGGATCCAAATCCATGCACATAACAATTATTTCTCTTAGAGCAAGTTCCACACAATGGCCACAAGCTACTAGGAAACACTGTGTACACCCCACTGAAATGAGTGTGGCCACCCAAGAGCATATGCATTTGCTTGCTGCATTCATCTCAGTATATGCAGAGTATTCTTTTTTTGGTTGTGGCAGTGTTTTGATGCTTTTATGTTCATCAGCACCTTGCTCCACTTGTAAACCTATTGATGCTAATGTGAACTGCTGACTGTGGAAGACACTATTTGAGGTGCTCTAGAAAGTTGGTTAATATTCTACAACTATTAATCTTAACGTTCAATAGCCAGGTTATATCTGTTTGCTTTTTTTGGTATTTTTTAAGCATTCTTCCTGTTAAGCACAACTCATTCAGTGGATTATATATAATGGTACATGAATCCTCCACAAGCAACTGTCTTAAGATTTTGAACCTTAGCAAAAAACATAAAACATATAATTATTTTTGAAGACAAGATTCTCTAGATAGTTCTGTTATAATTGCAAGCTGTAACTTAGCACCATAATGCAAATACTGAGTTCGTTGAATTCAGTTAAATAATCTTAAAAGATCACCTTAAGTTATTTAACCTGATATAATTTTTTAAAAAGAAATATTAACATAAAGTAACATATTTAATGTAGGTTAATTAATCAATATTTTGAAACTATTTTGTATTTTGAAAAGAAAGAGGTTCTGTTCTTGCTATCACAAAAAGGTATATTGCCAGATAGAAAGCAAATATATAAAGGAAAACATATACTTTCAATTTAAAACAATCTAGCTTAAGATAGTTATGGCTAAGCACTACTGAAAGCAACACAACTTCAGTAATTACATAGTGGCAAACTTGCTTCACTGGTGTCAATGGAGTATAGTCATGACAAATCTTTAGCTGAATCAGGGAATAGCATCTACTGAAGTCAAGACATTTACTTCCAAGTCCTTAGAATACTGGTGTTAGTGTTCAATTAAGGACACAGATAAATACACTTGTGCTCCTTTAGTGTCGGTGGTACTTAATGGGAATGAACAGTGTCCTGAATTGTGTCCCTACAAATGGTGTGGTACTCAATGCCAGTATGCTTTCAGACCTCCTATATGACCTATTATTTCACAATTTTCTTCCTTATTGTAAGTATACAGAACTATCCCAGGAATGTAGCCAATGAAGTATGGACATGTAGGAGTGCCCACAAAATTTGGGTTTGGGCTGTTGGTGCACAACTGACCATTTACTGTTAGGGCACAAAACCCATTTGTTTTGGAACTGACTTGTATGATGGGTTGCTTCCTAGGGTTTTTACTTTAATGGCTGTGACTATATATAAAGCCCCATGTGGCAATGTCATCATCTGGACAAAACTAGCTTTGGAGAAAAATGACAAAACACACAGTACATTTTATATCTATTGCTCCCATCTTTTTAGAAGGCATAAATTAAAGAGCACAAGTACAAAAGAATAATTTGTATATAAATGTCTAATATGCAATAGTTTGGGCTTGTTCATTGGTGGTTTTTTTAATACAACAAGGAAAGCCTTATTGACAACTATGTAGACTTTAACCTGGTCATTACATTTCAGCTCCTGCATTATTTTAATCTATGTTCATTTTAATACACGACTGGAAGAAAGGTGGATACTTTTAGCAATTCAGAGGATTGCAAGGTGTCCACATGAGTCTTTTACTTACCGACTTTTAATTGAAAACAGTTCAGGTTAGTCTATAAGCACACTGTTTTTAAAGCACTGCCATTTTATTGCTTGTGTCTTCCCAGTAATGCACTTCTGTAAATCTATATGTATATGTACAGTTGTTATGCACTTAATGAATAGAATTTATTGTAAGAGGTGATTGATGTTAAGCTCTCTAAGCCCCAAAGCAAACACCATTATTTGGTTAAGAGTTGAATGTAAAATAAGCTTTCTATCATAATAAGTTTGGAAATCCAAACTCCAAAATGTGAGGAATGAACAGTCCAATACACTATGGACCCAAATCTGTGAGCACATTAATAGATGAAGATAGGTTTTTAAAAAACCACTGTTTCTGCCCACCACTTTAGAAGCTGCTTCCAACAGCCTTAAGAGTGTCAGACGCTTTCTAATGCAGTACAAATTGTGTGGAAACTGCTGTTTTCAAAATACTGGGGTTTTTATTTAGGTATGACTAAACCATAAACATATTCTTCCTAATATCTCTATTTTTGTTACAATAGAGACATGTGCTGGTCCTGGTATTGAGTTTTTGACTACTGGATATTAGTAACACCTTTAGGCACTTTTGGTGTCCTGGTGAATATATCCCCTCAGTTTTCTTGGCTCCTTGATGAATGGCCTCTCTGCACTTAGCCAAAGTTTCTTATTTATATTTAGCTTGATAACACAAAAATAGTCTTTACAGTTACCAGTTTAGTCTTCGCCTTCTAATTTCCCACTTCCTAGCTTTCAGTAAACCTAGAATAGCATAGGTAGCTGCTGTTCCCTCATCCATGACACTGGAATTCCTTGCTTCCCTTAGTATCTGGTCCAGTACCCCTTCCTTGACCTCTGACCAGCAACCATAGCTGTAACTGTGAAATCTGCTTAAGGGAAAGCATTGCAGTTGTTCCTTTTTAAATTATCCAAACAAAGTCATTTCTAGATGTAGAGAAAAATCCTGCCTTGGTGGAAGGAAGTAATAATTAGATAATATTTCTAATAGCATCCAGAACTCTCTTAATTTGTTGCTTGTTCTGTAAAGCAATATTCAAAAACGGAAGATGTGGGCCAGAAATGCACATAGCGGAATCCATTAATGAAGTAGGGATGTTTTAACTTTTCTTATATTTATTCAAGTGAAGCCAGAATACTTGGGGTGAGGCTCATTTTGGTAATACTAATATGAGTGCACTTAAAATGGAGCCAAATGAGCAGCTTTCCTCCCCCAACGTGGAATAATTTCTATACTCAACAGTTTCAGATAATTCCGTGGGATTAAATTCTCTGAAGTAATCTGAAGCACAAAACCTTCTCTGTGGCTTTGTTGGATTCCCTTCAGACAATCTAGTTCTATTAGGTTCTCCCATTTGGTGATGACAAGACTTGCCACTGTTGAGGAAATACTGTGCTAAACCCAGCCAAATCACTTTTAATCACAACTAATCTGTTTTATGAGGTTGGTGAATTGCAACTTTAGAAAGCTTGTTTTTCACTTCAAGGTGTTTAGTCAAATAAGACTGTGATACTTCGTACAATGGTATAACAAACATATTTATGGGTTTCCACACTTAATTTTTTTTACATTGCATGAGATTGCATTAATAAATGCCAAACAGTGATTAGAAATTTATATGTTCTGATCTGCATATCTAGTCACTATGTGACTCAACTTATTGTCTTGTGTGACAGTGGACATTGATTGCCAAAGCTCTTAAGTACATGCTTAACTCAGAAACAGTGCACAAATAGTAATATTGTTAAAGCAGTTTATTTCAAAGTATGTTTCTAGAAACCTGGGGTTCCTTATCAATTTATCAGGGAGTCAACAATAGCCCTATTTGTGTGTTAAAACCCTCATGCGATTTTACTTGCGTAAGGAGAGGGCAGGGGCGTGTCAGCTCCCCAACTTTACCCTCCACGAGGCTGGATGTCTGCTATATGCATGTAGATCCAGTGTGATTTAGAACCTTGCACAATCAGCGTCCTGAATCATATGGAGAGCTAACACTAATGCAGCAGCTTCCTGGCTACAGATCTTTGCCCTCCAATGCATGGAGGGAGCAGGACAGCACTCCCTTTATTGCATCTTTTTTAATGCCTTGCAAGGACTAACAACAAGATAAAGAACTGTAACTTAGCTAACCAAAAGGCATCTTATCATTTGTTACTGATATTTTCCTGCAAAGTATAGCAGCAGAGGAGACATGTCCTTTGCAGGCCTGGCACCAGGGATTAGCAAAATCTGGCAGGACCCCCTCTAATAGTTTATATACATAAAATTGCTTTAAAAGCAAACGAGCAGTGCGCACACATGCATGCAAACAGTTAATGTGTGTGGGAAAATGTAGCTGTGTGGGGAAAGGAAGACTCTGGTCTTGACCTTCTTTTGCCTGTATGACAGCCAAGGTGTTTCCATTCTATACCGTACTTGGATTCCTTGCTCCCCTGATTGTCACAGGATTTGCAGAGCCCACAATCAGCCACAGCGTTCAGGATTAACTCCTCCTTGGCACTGTTGCAGAAGTTGGGAGAGCCTAAGATCACAGTTTGCCTGGTCTCCCATGTTACCAGTAGTGGATGCTGTATCAGGCAGAGCAGGCTCTGTGCTCCCGACTCATCTGCTGTTAGAGCCAGCCCATCCGCACGCCCCATTTAGTCAGCCAGCTAGCCCTCTGCATGGAGCTTAGGAGCAAAAGAAGATATTGGAGAAAGCCCTGCTCATGCATTCAAAAGAACACCTGAGCTTGAAACAGTCCAGGAGTGTGTGCACCAGCCCTGCCTCCAGTATCCTCATGCGTGCCATCTCCACTCTCTCCTCTCCTGAGGTTTGAGCAGAAATATCTGCAGCAATATTCTAGCTGCATTCAGAAATTCCCTCAGACCTTTGTGCTCAGAGCTCAAAAGGTTAGGAGTAGGAAGCATGCAGAAGGTTACTGGGGGCAGGGGCAGCATTGCATCCCTGTGACCCTACACAATTTGAACTCTCATGCACTCTTTTGAATGCATGAAGTGTGCACTCTCTTGTATTTGATGTGGATGTGTATCTCTGTGTGTGCACGCTTCTGCATCTTTCCTCTGCGTGGTCAGGCCTCCTGCCATCTTTTGCACGGGGTCCTGGAAACAGCCCTGGTGCTGTGGGATATACGTGCTCTCTATAGGGGCCAGCTAGTCTCACTACGCAAATTTAAGAGTGTGACACAATGCACCCCAGAATTCCCTGCAACACACAACATAGTTCTTGGCAGACAACTCAGTGTGGAAAGCATTTCTTGATGCAAGCAAGTTTTGAAATCTTGTACTAAGTAGATACTTAATGGCTTGGGTTAATCAGGCCCAACAGAAGAATGCCTGCTGTATTGATTAGTGTTTTGAAAATGACTTTTATGAATTGGTTTTTAAAGGAATTTGAACATCTTTGTTTCCAGCATTTGAAAATGTTTTCATTACGCAGTATCATTTTTAGTATGTTGCTACTGAACCTTATTCTGTATATGCAAAACTATATTTAATTTATGTCAAGATCTTTATAATATATGTATGTATTATACAGTGATATTTTCTTTTATTACATTTATAATTTGATCTTGCTGTATTTATAATGCCAGTGAATGTTGCTGAATTATTTGTATATGCAAATCGCAAGATCTAATAATTCTGATGCAAGAACAAGGTTTCATTTTTATTTTCAGGCTGCATTTCTTTCTTTAAATCTCTTAATTTCATTCCTCTACTATTTGCTCATTTAAACTAAATACAGCAATGGTGCAAAGGACATAAAATCCCTTACTTAAATTACTTCCCAGAACTTTAAAAACTCTAGCTATTTGACTCAGAGCACTGTTCTGACAAAAAAAAGGTTAAAAATGAAGCATTATACATATAACATTAATTTGCAACAGCAATTTATCTTCTCAACCAGAACACGCTTATTTATTCTAAGTAATCTGAATAAAAGTAATCATTATTCTCAGTTGTTCCAATGGATTATACAAAAGTAAATGTAATCTTCCTGGGCAGTACATTTTGGTCTACTTGAAACAAATATAGCCATGGCAGGCATTTTAGACCTTGTCTACACATGCATCAAAATGGATTTGGGAGGGTTAGACTGGACTGCAGGAGCAGAAACATGGTAGTGATGGGGAATGGCATAAAAAGGACATGGTGCACTTTTGTGTGTGCCAAGAGAGATGGTTCTGTTGCATATATTAGATTTCTGAAAGAGAATGATACGTTTATGTTAAAACATCTTTCCTTTGAAGGAAGTACAAAAGGAATCCAGCAGTGTCTGGACAGTATGTCCGCTCCCTTTCTCCTCTCTGGTGCTGCCTGTGTTACATGCAGTGTTCCACTTCAGACTGCAAATAGGTGGTCACATTTATAATGCTCCCCTATGTGCAAAACTCCTTCATGAGTAGAAAACAACTGGGAACAAGCTGTTCTAGAACCATTCTTCCTGGTAATGCTGCTTTTACTCGCAGGGTGTTTTAATATGCTGGAGCATTCAAATCTGGGGTGTCCATGGATAGTTTAACATGGTTGCATCCTGTCTCCTTCCTCAGCATTCTTTCTACACTCATATTGCTTTATGTGGAGACCATGTCCTAGTTTGCTTCAGTCACTGCTCTGGATTTAGTAGGGTACTATTTTCTATAATGCAAAGGCACACACCACTGATATCTCAGCTATGTGGACAATATTGTATCCTGATTAGATATAATCTAATTAGACTGGATTTCATTGGAGCATTAAAACTGATCAGAACCATTTATTTGGGCTAACGATTTCTTTACTCATATCAAAACCATTCTATGGTATTTTTATTTACCAAATGTTCCTAAATGTCCTGCCTTGAGGCGATCCACAGTTGTCCAATGTTACTTTCACTAATAGGATCCTGCTGTAAGATCTCCACCCAAGAAGTTCCAGAAATTGTTACACTGCAGATTACCTTCATCATGCTTTAAGTTGGTAGAACTCTGTTTGCTGGGGAGGTTTTCTGATGGGAGGTAGATAGCTACTCATAGCCATTGTAAAAGAGTGTCTGAATTCTATGAAAATACACAGACACACACAAAGTCACAATTTTCAATTACATCCCTGTTGTGAAATTAACATATAGCAACTATCAATCAGAGCCTATTGCTTGTAGTTCTTGAAGAATCAACTATTTTGGAAGATTTATTTTTTAAAAAAATTAAAAATCCTCTCAGTCGCCAAGCAGTAGATAACTGCATGGTGTCTCACATAACTGAAATCCAGATCTGCCATCACCATGAGAAAACTACTTGTGAATTTCCATGAGCAAGTTCTTCATTTCTGACAGTTCCTTGTTTAATTCTTGGTAACCTAATTCCACAGACTATGGGAAAAAGCTTTAAAAATTGTCTACATGGGATGTCAGTGCTTGAAAGAATTTAAAATGTTTCCAATCTATTTTGGGCCTGTTGAAATCTCGTTTTTAGAAGTCTGGTTCTGAATATTGAAAACCTGTAAATTGGCAGATTCTTTAATTATCCAGTCTAGCATACATCTATTCACTTTGCCAGAACATGTGTAAACAAAGACCACTGTAGCTGGATTATAAGTGACTTTCTTGGGATCATTCCCAGGATTTCTTACTACCCAGGCTATATAGTTTTATTTGAAACTGCAGTGGCAGACCTCATTATGAGATTTGTAGTCTGTTTTCTTAACATCCTCTATGGCTTTGATAATAGTGTATTTAAAAAGAATACATTAGTAAAAGTAATATTCTATATTATATTTGATCTAATAAAACACAGAACTCTTGTGGGAGAAGGGCAGTTGAAAGAAAAAAATCTCGACAATTTGTTACCATTTTTTATATCAAATAAAATATCTTGATGTTTTGGAGTTCTGTTTCCCCAGGTAATTTGCTACACTTTGCACTTTTATCATCTAAAAGATAGATAGATTAATTATTTGAAAGGACTTTAAATCTGAATTTAATATGAGCTTCTTATAAAGCATATTCATAAATGCATGCAAGAATCATGTCTCTGAGCTTTTGATTTGTGTCTTACAAATAGAAATAAAGAATACTTTTGATGCAGTTTTTATGAAATAGTTACTGATAAACCATACCTTCCTCAAATACTGGCATTCAGATTACACTATCTAGATATCTAGAATGAAAAAATAAATGGCTATAGCTTATGCCAGTAACTGTCCTTAGCTAGAAAATAAAATGTGCAGACCCATCTTTCTCAAAAATGAAAACACATAGAGTTCTAAATAAAATAAAATAAGATTAGACCAACTCCCATCTAGTCCAGCATCCTGTACTCATAGTGGACATCCAACTATCATTTCATGTGGGAAGTCTTTGAGAAGGACAGGAGCACAACTGCAGTGTCTCCCAGCAACTGATATGTAGAAGCATACTGCTTTTGACAGTGGAAGTAATACAGTCATGATAGCTCTTACTCCATACATTTGTCCAGTGTCCTTTTCAAGCTATCCAAGTTGATGGCCAACACTACATCTTGCAATCATGAATTCCATAGTCTAAGCACGTGCTGTGTGACATAGTTCCTTTTGTCTGTCCTGAATCTTTCAGCATTCTAGTTTGGTGGATGGCCCACGTTCTAGTACATGTGAGAAGGATAGACACGTCTCTCTAACCCAGGGGTAGTCAACCTTTTTATACCTACCGCCCACTAATGCATCTTTCTTGATGGTAAAATTTCCTTACCACCCACCAGTGCTCAATGGAAGGAGGATTCAGCTTGTGCCATAGAACCCCTACCGCCCACCTAGAATTCGGAAATGCTCACTAGTGGGTGGTGGGGACCAGGTTGAAAACCCCTGCTCTTACCAGTTTCTGCACACCATGCATAATTTTATACAACTCTATCATGCTCCACCATACCTTTTTCTGAACTAAAAAGTTCCAAATGTTGTAATCTTGTTCCAGCTCTCTGATCATTTTGGTTACCTCCTCCTCCCTTTTCCAGCTCAACAATATCCTTTTCCAGCTCAACACAGTATTCCAGTGCAGTCACCATACATTATTGGACCTGTATCTTCCTGGTAGCAGACAACAGAACCACGAGACAGGTGTAAAATCCTCAAGCAAGAGTTTTATTTACAACCTTACAAACACAAAGCATGTGGCTGTTCTCTTTTGCAGGCTAATGCAAACTGCAACTTCTCCTTTTGTACCCATCACCAGCTGTACCTAATCAGTCTAGAAAACCACACCACAAACTCACAGAAACAGTTCTTAAAGTTACAACAATCTTTTCTGTTTCTTTGCAGAATGACTCCTACCATAGATTTGTGTAACAGCATTATGATATTGGCAGTTTTATTTTCAAGCCCTGTCCTGATGAATCCAAATTTTCAAAGCTGCCACACACTGGCTCAACATTTTCATTAAGCTAAGATCTCATTTCCCCATTTCAGACTCCATAAATGCATATATGAAAAGTTAGAACTCCCCCTGCAATGTACATCACTTTAGAATTGTTTGCATTTATTGCACTGGCCATTTTAATTCCCACTATCCCAGTCTGGATAGATCCTCTTGTAGCTAATTTGCAAATCCATTTTTCTTCTTACAAACCTGAACAATTTGGTGTCAACAGCAAATCTGGTGACCTCACTGCTCACCCCTAACCCCAGGTTATTTATGAACAAGTTCAAAAGTGGAGTCTTACCAAGAATCTTGGGGGACTTGGCTTTCTACATCTCTCCCTTGGGAGAACTGTCCATTTATTCCTGAGAAGGGAAGGTGACCTTCATTACTTCATGAAAAGCAGCGAAACTTCAAACACTCAGGGGACTCTTCTGAGAAGCTTTTCTTGGTCACTTCTCCCTGTTCTTTAACCAGTTACTGATCCATAAGAGGACTGCCTCCATAGCTGGTCTCCATTTTATTTCACCTCTTTTTATTGTTGGTTTTAATGTTTTTGGTAATTTGCTCCTCAAATTCTTTTTTAAATCCCTTATTGTTTGCATTCCCCCCCCAAGGGCTGTGCTCCCTTTGCCAAATGAGAACAAAAAAGAAGTATTTTTTCTGAATGAAGCCTTCTCTAATAGCTTCCCTGACTTTCCTCATTAACCACGCTGGCATTAGTGGTATCTCTCCTTATAAACTTGGTTCACTTATCTGTAAGTCTTAACATACTGGTAAAAAATCCTGAACGTGTGCTAAAGGCTTGGTATCTTTCTTTTTTTATTACAGTAAAACTATAGTGAAGTTACTTTGCAGCATTATTTCTGCAGAAAATCCTTTCTTTTGAGTGCACTCCTATGCAGCAAGCCTTGGCATGTACCTCATTCTCGAGATACTGAAAATATCTGAAAATATAATTCAGATAATTACAATTGTATGGTCAAAATGATTTGTTCCTACATGCTGGAGTGGTTGGACTAGGATCTGGGAGACCAGGGCTGGTATCCCCACTCAGCCATGAAGCTCACAAAGTGACCTTGGGCCACTCACTGCCTCTCAGTAAAACTTACTACATAGGGTAGTTGTGGGTATTAAATGAGGAGGAGGAGAACCATGTATGTCAACTTGAGCTCCATGGAGAAAGAGATGGAATAGAAATGCAATAAATAAAATAAAATATCCTATTGTGATGTCCCTTATAACTGGCTCAAAGGTGCAACTTCCAAAAGCATGTTAAAGAGCAAGTCTACCATGATAAAATGATGTACATTGTCAGCTATTTACTCAATTACACCCTTGCACATGACACAGTAGTAATTCCAGAATGGTGTATCTGTATAACTGGGACTGAAAAGTTATACTATTTTGAAAATAACCAGGTTTTACTAAGTTGACCACTCAAACTTTACATATTGTAATCTAATGGCAAATTTGCACTGCAATCCTAACCATGTTTAGTCAGAGGTTAGTCCAATGGGAACTGGATTCAGTGGGGCTTACCTTACTCCCAAGTAAATGGGGTCAGGATGACCTAAGCTGGATCATGCCAGTAGCTTTGCCACTTCAGAGTAATTTAATTCCAAAGTGAAGCTAATATTAACAAAGCTGTTTACACTGAACTACAACACATTTGAAGTGACTAAACATCATAGCCACATGAAAACAGCAAATGAGGCAAACTATAAAAATTACAAAAGCAAAGCACAAATGTCAAGAGATTTTGCTTTTTGAAAGATCTAAATATTAAAATGTTATGCCCTGCAGCAGAAAAGAAAGTATGACCTTGCCGAGGCTTTGCTTCCTTTGTGTATATATTCTGCTCACAAAAACTTTATTAACTTGATACTAGACCATATATTCTACCAAGGCAAACTACTGGAAGTAAGTTAATATGCAGCATATAAATTGCAATGTATATGCTATTAATTTTCAGTATCAACTACTTTTACACAAAAATATATATAATTCACACATATATCACCTCCTTACTAAATCATCAATATACAAACACCCAGAGGTGTACACAGGGTCCCTTGTGCCCTCCCCTGAAAAAAAATAGCCTTATCGCAATACCACATTAGAAATTACTAGATTTCACATGACTCAAGTACTCAAAATGTCTGGAGTGAGGGTGAGGCAAGGTGAGGCAAGGAAGTTCCTTATAAGTCCTGTGGGGTTCAGTGGGGTTTACTCCCAGGTACCCTTAATTAAATAGGCAGAAAAAATTAGCATACGGCACGTGGGAGGGAAAACAGCACTTCTGCAGACCATGCATACAGTTTTCTGTGTAACAAGTGTACAATATTATACATTACTGGCCATGGGTGGAGTATCCTGTTTTCTCTCCTCAACACTCAAAGACATTTAGGTGTACACATACACTGTACATACTCATTTTGTTTCATTCATGTGTACAGAGTTTAGAATCTATAACTATCTCAATCACCTTTTAAATTTTAAAGCAGTTTTCCTCATCTGCTTTTGATATTCACTTTTCCACTTTTTTGAATCTGATGACATAATGGAAAGTGGAAGTGGAAGCAGCTCAGACAAGACTAATGTAAGACGATACAGATATGAAATCAAAATGACTGCAGGTTTTATTCAGATTGAGGTTGGGGAGAAACCCTCCTCCAGGAAGCCTAATTGGGAGGGAGGATTGGTTTCTCTGTATATAATATAAATGTAAGAATGTTATCAAACAGCCCCCACTGGAGGCTTGCAGTGCCACATCACAAACCTGGATTTGAATGAAGTCAGGGCAGGATAGAGGAGCAAATGTGAAGGCAAGCTGCACAACAGCAGCATGGGAGTGAGGAAGGGAGGCACACTGAGAGGCAGAAGGCAGTGGTTTAAAGTTGTGGAAGTTTGAGTAAAGCAGAGATGGAGAAAACTGGGAAGAAAATGGTAACTTTCAACACCAGCAGAAATTTTAGTAAATTAGGGGTGGAAGGTTTAAAGCAGACACTCCCCCCCCCACCCCTTTCAGTGTTTTCTCCCTTCTTGTTATCCTGAAACTTATCCCTTTTGCATTCCTCAACTGTCTCATTTGAGAGAGATAAAGGATGTGGAGTCCTCAAATATTCCATAGTATTTTTTTGCAATGTATTTCACTCCTGGTTCTGCATGAAGTTCCAGATTTGATGTAGCAACTTAGAACAGATATTTTATTAGCAAGCACCCAAAATATGCACAACATCCATCAACTGAGTCATCAACCTTCTCAAACTCAACAACCTAACTCACAAGATTCTGCTCATATTAAAAAAAGAAATGTGATGAAATTAGAACAGCCAGCCTAAAGGTTCAAGAGGCCCTACTCCTTGGACCAGAAACTAAGAAACAAAAATCTTTGCATTAAGACTCTTTTGAGATGGACATTTCTTCTATTTTGGTGGAAAGCTTACGAGTATGCTATTTATAAAATACTTTTTCTTTCAGCACCACTTTCACTTACTACATCAGAAGAAGCTTCCCAATTTAGATAAATATTGAAACTAAGTAACAAAGGAGTCAACTTCCCATTCACTTCCCATTCATATATTGTCCAGGGAAACAAGAGGCTACTTTGTAAAAGAAAAAGAAAACAGAAAAGAAAAAGTCAAACCAGCACACAAAGGCACAGGAAAATACTGTAATTATATTAAGCACCGGTATTTGATGGTAGCAGGAAGGATTATATGTTAAATGCCAAAGATAATGCTCGAGAGTAACTCCTACCTTTAGAAATTCAGAAGACTCCCATGCATCCCCTGTTGCATAAATGTAGAAAGCATTTCTTTATAAATGTAGAATGTATTTATACGTACTCTTCTTTCTCAGCTAAAATTTCAAATATTTGAAATAAACCAGCTATGTTTTAGACGTATCTCTTTGTAAGTAAAAGTAGCTAATTGTTTCTGACGTGTCATTTACGTATGATTGAAAAGCTGCAGGAGTTCACCATGGAGTTCACCACTGCAGCGATCTTGCACAAAAAAATGCGGGGAGGCACGGACACGGGGGTGAAGATGAGAGCAGGTGTACAGTGGGACTGCATAGGAGAAAGGGTTTTTCAGAAATGGGAGTTGGGATGGTGAAAAGCAAGCTTTAGCAGTTGCATGGGCTTGGGACGGGCTGCGTACAAAAGAGATGCTAAACTGGAGAACTTGAGAGTTACTTGTGTGGAACTGCAATTGCCAAATCCTGTATCATAGGATCCAACTCCTAGGGACCGAGGGGTCTTCTCCCCCCGTAAAACATTTGACGGCTGTCTCTCCCCCCCCCCAGTTGATGGGCATGTGCGTGCCCGCGTCATGTGCTGAGCGGGGCTTGCTTGGCCCCCCAATATTTCAGTCAAGTTGCCACACCCCTGTCATGTGTAGTCACGAGGGTGCCCCCCATCCTCCATTAATTTAGGGGGCGTGTCTGCCTTCGCAAGTTTTTCCATTTTCAAAAAAAAAATAGGGTAGGGGGGATAATAATAATAATTAATATATTACTTATACCCCGCCCATCTGGCTGGGTTTCCCCAGCCACTCTGGGCGGCTTCCAACAAAACACTAAAATTTCTTTTTCTTAAAATTCAATCATTGTACTTGGAAGTTCTTCAGCTACTTCATAAGCACTCAAAAGTTGTCATTATATCCACCCTGTTGTGCTATTTTTAAGCAGCACCTCAGAACAGAGGAGGAACGGCACCCTCATAAGCACGCCCATTGAGAAGACTTGAGTTCAGAGGCGCTTACTCGCAGGTAAGCGGCATTACGGCTGTCCCCTAAGCGGAAGCCCTTCTCCCGCCTCCGCCGCTTGGCGCGAGAAGCGAAGGAACCTAAACGCGCTCGGCGCTTCTCCTTACTGTCTGTTAAAAATTGAACGGCCTTCTGGGTTCCCCATTGGATCGTTTTTCCTGCTCGCGTCATCTCGCGTTCTCCAATCAGAATCCATCGCGCGTCGTTTTAAAAAGTAAATCTGATAAAACGTTGCGCCATATTTATGCTTCCGCGGAAACCATTCGGAAGTAGTCCCCACACAGCCCGCTCCCCCCCACCCCCCAGAAAGCTCAGTTCAGTGTGGGAGTGGTGATGGGGTAAGGAACATTATTATATTTTATCGTTCTTCCAGGGCAGGGGACAACTAAGTTAAAAGAAAAGGCGGCTAAGTTTTGCGTGGCGGAGAGATACAGACCTGGAGTGAGGAGAGTTTTACGCCGAAGTTACGGACGTGACGACGTCAGAGCGGGGATTTGAATTAAGTGGGGAGTTAGGCGCTCGCGCGCACGCGGGTTTGTTACTCGGTTAAGACTGTTAGGGGGGAGAGAAGGGGAGAGCGAGAGTGTCCTGCGTATCCTCGTGGCGGAGGACGCGCGCGCAGGTAAGGGACGTTCAGGCCGTGTGGGGAACGGGGGGGGGCACGACCCAGACTCTTATTGCGGGGGGGGGGGAGAGAGAAGTTGGCAATGGGGGAAGGAGCATTCGCTGCCCACGGTGCTAAGGCTTGTTTGGGGGCGAGCGGTTGCGCCGGCAAAGCGAGTGAGTTGATCCAACGGCCTCTTCTTTTTAAAAAGCGTCCCCTCTGTGCTGTTCGTAGGAGAGAGAGACGTTGGGGGAAATGAGGGTGTCATTGAGGGGAATCAGTGAGATTTGGCGGCAGGGGTCCCTTTACCTTTACTTTTTCCCCTTAGAGCCTTCACAGCCAAGGCCGAATTTAGGTTTGATGAGGCGTTAAGCTACTGGCGATAATGGGGCCCTTTATATGTCCAGCTGTCGTTTGTCAACAACAAATTGTCACTGGTTTTTTGTGTTGAATATATGCTATATGGTAATTTATGGACCTAATAGGTATCCAAAGCCATTTGCTACTGTTGCTGTATATAGGTTGTATTTCATTTGTGTTTTTTTATCTTATAATTTGGAAATGTACATCCAGTTATTTCCCCTTTAAATTTTTTGGGGGCCCCCAAAAGAGTGGGACCCTGAACTATAGCTTGTTTAGCTTATACGTAAATCCGGCACTGTTCACAGCACAGGCCTGGCTAACTTGGTGGTGAGAGCTGCAAATAGGTCGTTTCCCTTCGCATTAGACCACTGTTTTGTGGGGAACGGGGCATCTCCACAAGACTAGTCGCGAGGTATGTTTGAAAAGCGCGCCTTTCTCGCCTTTCCGGAGCGCGCTGCATCCACAGAGGATCTCTCTTATGGAAAATCGGGTTCCAGCAAAACGCTGCAGGGTGGCTTTGTACAGAATAAATATTCGTAGTCGGACTACAACTCCCATCAGCCTCAGCCAGCATAGTCTGGCATGATGGGAGTTGTAGTACAGTAGAACAGTTTGGGGAGGGGGCACTTCGTTGGCTACATCTGATTTACCTTGTTTGATTGTATCTTTTGGGAACAATTGCATAACTGAGTTGGCAATCCCAGCATACCTGACTTTTCAATGTCTTTGTTGCTTATTCTGCTGAAACTTTTTTGCTTCATGTAATTCTGTTGAGACCATTTTAAATTAAATGAGCTTTCTACAGAACATGGTATTTCTACTTTAAAAAAGGTGCCACCTGCCTCTTTGCTGTGGTACTGTATAAAAATATTGTAACTATGTTGGTATCCATACTACACATTAATGTATCTACAGTTACCATCCTAAAGTTTCTGGGGTTTTTTAAAAACGAAAATGTTTCTGAAGGAAATGTACTTGTTAGTAAACCAATCACATGAGGTGGAAACATGGAACAAAATAGTTGCAAAGCCAGACTATTCTTCCAGTTGTGTATGCAGATGAAGCTGTTTCACAAAAAGCAGCAGCAACTGCAATATTCAAATATGTATACATAATGCCTGTAGGCGTGTTCCATATAACCATGAACACAATAACAGGCTGTCTCATTGTAAGTACAACTGTTTGTGTGAAAGTGTAGTTGCTGATTTGTACAGCTCCTCTATTGTGTATACAGATTGTAAACGTTATTGCTTTGACAGTACTGCATGGGGTAGACAGTAAAATAGATGCATTTATATATCTGTATAGTACAGTACCTGGAAATCAGATAGTGATTCACATGAGGAGGAGACATGTGGTTTCAGTGTCCTATGGATTCAAGTTAAACTGCTCATGTACATGACAGACTTTCTCTGACAAATTATTGGAATTGATTAAGAGGACTAGAACAACTTTATATGTAGAATGATTAAGAGCATTGTTAGTGGATTATTGCATACATACTACAAATAGGCCAGTTGCTATGCAATTTAATCTCATCAGAAATTACAATATTAAAAAACTGTTGGGGGCAATTCCAGTCTCCCAGGATAACAATGATAACAATGTTTGTAAATGATAACAAACTGGCCATTCTGTTATAAGGATACTTTATTCAGACTTGCAATGTGAAACTATATATCAAGAGTTTCCTTTTTTCACTTGTGGGCTGAAGTAAGGCAAAGATGTTTTTTAATTAATTTAAATGAAGTTGCTAAGATGGTATACAATCAGTGTTAGAAATTCGGATATATATTTTTTGGCAAGACAGCTCTAAAGTCTTATTTTTCAAACAATGGGCTGTGATCAGTTAAACATCTGGATAGTTCAAATGACAACCTTGAGCTTTGAGAACTTGAAGAAGAAAAGTCCACATGTATATTGGCTTATTCCAACTTCTTTTTATTAATGGTAACTGCTCCTGCTCAGGCTGCAGTCTGAGAAGCATTTTGTTTCCAGAATTTCATTCCCAATTGTGTAGATAAAATATAACCAATAGAATTCTACAGGATGGACTGTTACTGTATGAAAACAGTCTAGATCCAAGGATCCCCAGACATGCACTTCCAGATGGTGGAAATGCCTAGTGCCTGGTTAATTTTGAGCACTGTATACAATTCATAATAAAAAACGGTAGAACACCCATCATTAAACTAGCAATATAACACATCTTATAACTCAGCAACAGTAGGAGCAGTTGTTCTCCAAATGCCAAGCAGAGTAAATGACATAAAGACACCAGCAAAGAGGACCAACGTATTTCTAGTGGAAGGCAATTCTGTAATCGGGGAGCCATAACACAGAAGCCATAACATGAGTCCCTTCCAGAAGCAGGATGCTGGAAACCGCAGAATGGGATGGTGCTGTTGTTCTCAGGTCCAGTTTGTGGGTTTCCCACAGGCATCTGGGTGGCCACTGTGAGAACAGGATGCTAGATTAGGTTGTCAATAGGCCTGAAGGCCTGATCCAGCAGGCTCTTCTTACCGTCTTGTTTGAGTCTTGGTTTTAAACAGAACTATAAGAAGGACCTTTCTGTCAGATCTCAAAGCACAGGCTGGCATATAATGGGGAAAGGTGCTCTTTTAAGTATCCAGGCCATGCAGGACAATACACTAAAGTGAGCACCTTAAATTGGGCAAACATGTAACCAGCACAACTGTTTCAAGAGTGCTGTCACAATATTGTATCTAGTTTTGCTACTGAATAGTGAGGTGGGAGCATTTTTGCACCAATTGGAACTTCTGAACTAGCTTCAAGGGCAGCTCTAGGTAAACATATTGTAGTACTAAATGAAATGTTAACAAAACATACAAGTTAATTGGCATACAAATGCCAGGATGTCTATTATTCACAACTGATTCTGTGAACTATCATTGTTATTGATGTAATTTTCACTGTCTCTATTTTCCCTGCATTCTTTCTGGCCTTTCTGGTTACATTATACCCATCTACCCCAACAGCACCCATGTGTGCAATATTTTGACAGTTGAGGATCTCACTCTGTGCATCTGATGAAGTGCACTGTATTCCATGAAAGCTAATGCCATAATACATTCATTAATTTTAAAGATGTCTTGTTCAAATTACTTGTACGTCTATGACTTTGATCATGTTACTGAGAAATGACTTGAACTTTTTTTAGCAGCTAGTGTTAATGAGCAGCAAAACAGTATACGTGTACAAATAGTACACTTGTATGTGTCTCCTGTATTATATAATGTAATTTGCATTATATGTTGTAGCTATAGACCTGATAAGGGGCTTTTACATACAGTTTCATGATAATCTGGGTTTAAGAAAAGTGTAAGAAAATTGTAATTCTCTTGGTGTATTGTCTTAATAGAAAGGTGCTCATCATATATTCTAATTAGGTAAAGTTTTATTGAGTTCTCAATGTTCAATCCTTACAGGTAGGAATTACAGATGAGAAAATGCCACTTTTTGGGAAAATTGTTGTCATTAAAAAGAATGGGAGTGATGGAACTCATTTTCCGCTGACTAGAAACTCTTGTTTGTTTGGAAGGTAAGACTTATTTATTGGAAGGTATTTTGAAATACAGCTTTTGAATGTTGGAATTTAATTGTCTGAACTATTCTTTTCACAAAGGGAAACAGTAAAATCTTTGCTACAGGAAACTCCCATTTACATGGAGGTTACGTTTCCCAGGCACCACATATTTAAGTGAAATTACGTATATTGGGGCACCATTGAAAAAACCTGCAAACACCTGTTAAACTTCTAGAAACGCTTGAAAAACAGCCAAAAATCCACCCAGCTCCACAATCACTCTCCAAATCTACTTTCTTAAACTCTCAACTCTCCATAGGCGTAAAAGGCTCCTGGGACTGCACTTGCAAAGGCTAGACTCCATTTTTGCTGTTTTCGCTCTTTTAGGGCCGTATTTGCCCCTTTTTGTGCCCCTTTTGGGGATTTGCGCGTACCTGCTTGCACTTTAAAACAGCAAAACTTAAGATGTCAATTAAATTGTCAACATGCCTAAGCACTGCATCAATGTGCACATTTTAGGTTTGCACACTGGTGTAAATTTGACCTTTTTGAGAGCTAGTAGATAGGAATTTGTCTTTAACTTTGGGTTTAAATTTAATTTTTCTTCACAGTTTTGAAACTCTCAAGTGAAGCTATAATATTTTTGTGGGCAAAAATTGTTAATAGCATGCTTTCAGTGGGTCAAATGAAAGGAGCAACATTCACTTGCTATTGGAGATATAAGCATCTTTGCTGTTCTCGAATTAATGTCTCGGGATTGTCTGCTTCAAGTTCACCATACATAAAAGTCAATAGAGAGAGCTCTTTTTCAACTTTAGAGAAATTTTTGGATTGTACAACCTGCTCTGAAAGGTTGAACTTTACTAACTCCAATAGTTATTCAACCTTTCTGTTTTACATAAGCAAGCGATATCGGCAACATCTATGTTTATCATTTCATATCTTTGGAGGGTTTTATTGGGTGCAGGTGTTGCTCTGGTTTAGAGTATCTTTTCTCCAAGTATCTACGTGAATAGGTATCAGTGGCCAAGTGCATATTTAATGAAGGCAGGGGAAAGTTTATGGCAGAGGTAGCCAACCTATAGCCTGTGAGCCATATATAGTTCCCCAGGAAGTTTTTTGTGCCCTCCCTTTGCAACCTTCCAATTTGTCCATTTAAAAAAATACTATTTCTTCATCGACCAGTTCTACAGGTCCCCTGTTCTGATCCATAAAATGTATTCTTTCCTATGTATATATTTATATTTTACAGAATTTAATAAATAATAATAGCTTATCAAAAAAGGATTTTAAATAGTGTTGATAGAATATAAAAGCTTTTTGAAGGCAGCTTGCGAACTGCAATTCTAGCCATGGACACATTTACACTTTGGGCATGCTTGCTTTGGCATGCAGATCTCACGGTTCACCCTGGACCAGTGTGGCTCTAGACCCTGAATTGATTAGCCATCTCTGGTTTATGGCATGCTAACAGTAAACATTAGTGTTTTTTTCCAGTTAAAACAAGTTCAGTTTTCATAATACTACATAGTTGGTCTTTATAATTTTTCTAATATTTGAATAGTAGCATTATGGCATTTTTTATATTAAAAACCCCTTTATCTCTGCGTAATATACAAATGTTAATCTGAAAACTGCATGATTATATTTAAAGGAAAAGAGAGTGTGACATCAGAATTCAGCTGCCTCAGGTTTCCAAAGAACATTGCAAAATCGAAGTCAATGAAAATAAGGAGGTATGCATTCTTTTTTTTTTTTTTGTATTGATTTGTTGTGTGTCTCTTGGACCTTTCTTAATTGACTGAGCTGAATATTTTTAAATCTATTTTTAGGCAACTTTGTTTAACTTAAGTCCTGCAAACCCAACAGAACTCAATGGAAATATTTTTCAGCAGCCTACGTACTTAAAGCATGGAGATGTATTCACTATTATTGATCGTTCTTTCAGGTAGGTAACAATGCTATACACAGCTATGGATCTACTTAAATAAAATTACTCTTGTCACGTTGCCTAGGTTGGGTCAAGTCACTGGAATTTTTAATGAGTTTATTTTATGTTCAGGCAACTCCTTTGTGCAGGGGTTGCATTTTGAGTCATATTGTGTGTAAGCCCATTCCATCCCCTTCTGGGTCAGAAAATGGCATGCATGGAAGGCCACACATCAATTGGACGCATGCAAAATGGTCACCACCTGTATTTCACAACTTTTATATACTGCTTGATTGTAGTAAAGCCTCTAAGCAGTTATAAAAAAGAATATGTTAAAATTATCAGTACAAGACAGTTAAAAACAGGTATTTAAAAGCATTAAAAAGATAATTAAAAACATCAGTAAACAAAGGGAGATTAAAATGCATTGCATCATTCAACTTGTCTGCGTAGGCTAGCCTAAACATGTTTTAAGCAGGCATTGAAAATATTACAGTCAAGACTCCTATCTGATATTAGTAGGTAGAGAGTTACAAAGTATAGGTGCTGCAACACCAAAAAATTGTGGTTTTGTAACTGTGGAATGAGTATTACGTACGTTGTGCTGTGTCAGTTCTGCCGATAGAAGTGGTTGA
Organism: Podarcis liolepis; assembly: GCF_965112155.1. Lineage (NCBI taxonomy): Eukaryota > Metazoa > Chordata > Lepidosauria > Squamata > Lacertidae > Podarcis > Podarcis liolepis. The sequence continues at coordinate 45,618,576 of NC_139556.1, read as the reverse complement.
TGGGGAGTATATGGGGTAAAGTGATGCCACAGGTAAAGTGGTCCAAAACTGTTATGGGTTTGTGTACTAATAGTGACACCATGAACTTAGCTTGGTAACAAACTGGCAGCCAGTGTAGATACAGTGGTGCCTCGCAAGACGAAAATAATCCGTTCTGTGATTCTCTTCGTCTAGCGGTTTTTTTGTCTTGCGAAGCCCATTGATGGATTAGAGGATTAGCGCTATTAGCGGCTTTTAGCGGCTTATCAGCTTATCGGATCAGCTGATAAGCGGCTTAGTGGCTTAGAAAAGGGGGGGAGGAAAAAAACCCCGCAGGAACTCGCAAGACATTTTCGTCTTGCAAAGCAAGCCCATAGAAGATTCGTTTTGCGAAGCACCTCCAAAACGGAAAACTCCGTCTTGCAAGGCATTCGTCTTGCAGGGCACCACTGTATCTGAGCAGAGGTGTTATATGTTGATAGGATCCCAATCATTTCAGCAACTGTATTGCAGCATTCTGCATTAACTGCAGTTTCTGGGTCAGTAAAAGTGAAACTTACTTACAGTGCATTGCAGTAATCCAGCTTTGAAATCATTAATCCATGAACTACTGAGGTTACCTGGGCTTCCATTGACAAAGCTGGATCCAAAAGCACCCCGAAATTGCATACCAGCTAATTCAGGTGAAGTGTGACCCCATCCATGGCACGTAATTGATCAGTTTATTGCACATGGGATCCAGACACCTATAGTGCTTCCACCTTGGCAGGATTCAACCTCAGCTTACTTTCCCTCATCTGTCCCACCACTGTGTCCGGGCACAGGTCCAGGCTCCATGTGGCTTCTGGTGGCTTTGTATAGATTTTAAATAGCACTGGGGGATACAATTGTACCCAGGGGTACTCCATAACATAACTGTCAGAGATTCATAAAGCACTCTTCCGGTGCTGTTCTCAGGACTGCAGGAATGGAAGCCCAGTAACACAGTGATACCAGTGTCTATTCCACTGAGTCAGTTCAGGAGGATACTATGGGAAATGGTATTGAAAGCTGCACAAGAGTCAAGAAGCAAGAGCAATGTCACAGTCCCCTTGTCCTGCTCTCTGTAAAGGTCAGGTCTCAGGCAGCCAAAACTGACTCTGTCTCATAGCCAAGCCTGATCCCAGAACTCATCTCCTTTATTCACCTCCCTGACTACTTCTCAATTTGTTGCTACTTACACTTCTTGTTTGGCTCTATGACTGTTAAGGCTGGTGCTTTCTTTGCATTATCCATCCCAAAGAGTTTTCAACAACTGGTTTGCAGCCAGGGTATTTAGCTCATCAGTGGGATAAACAAATCAATATTAAGCCTACCTAATACCTTTAAACAGGTTTGAATATCCACCTTCATTACTTCCACGGAAGAGGAGTTCCAGGTCTCAAGAGAATGAAACATTACAGGTAACTCCATGAATACAAGGAAATGCACCTTTGCATTTTGCTGGACTGAATGAAATATGTAGCTATAGGTTTCCATATTCCCAATCTCCTTAAGTGGGTTTTTTACCTGCAGATGTAGGGTCTCCCTTTTTTATGTGTGGATGGCAACTGTATTCACAGAAACGTTTTAATGCCAGCACTCTTCTCTCCAAAGTAATATATTACTGAGAATGTATGCTTTTAATAGATGTTTTGGAAGCATTCTTTTAACAGCACATTTTCATATCATATTTTTTAATGATTATGCAAGAACAACTGTATTCAAAGATGATAGATTATTTTCAAGATAGCTGTTACTCCTAGTTTAGGGGGTGAAGATAAATAAACAGCTGAAGCTTTTTCTTAAGAATAAATGGAACTAGGCTAGAGGTGGTGGGTTCTAGTGAAATCTACTCAGTTAAATTATTCGATACCATATAAATATTTACTTCAAAAATAAACCAATTAATACTTTCCATAGGCACAATTTTGTGAACTTCTAAAACAAATAAAACATTCATTGATCTGATACATTGTGTACAAATTTACAGGTTCTTCATATTCTGCAGGAAGAACAGGAGGAGTTGTTGCACTGTCAGAATTCAGAATCTAAAAGTCCTCAGATTTCTGGTTGGTAGTTATTTTAGCTTATTTACCACTGTTAGGCCTTGAATGGCAAGAAAATGTAAAGCTACATAAACAGATACGTAGTAGTTGAAATCAAAGCATTTACTGGGATTCTGCTGTAGGAGGGAACAGATGAAGCAAGATTTGGTGAATTAGTTTCTCCTGTAGGGATGAATGTGATCCTTGATATGGGTTGTCTCCACCCATCTCTCCAGTAACAGGAAGCAAAATATTTTAGAGAATACACCTTGTAGCTGAAAAAAAACCCTTCCAGTTCTATTTCCTGCCAGTTCCACTGCAGGTTGTATTGTCAGCTGCTCCAGGCATGGCAAAAGAGAAGAAGCGGGAACTGATATTCAGACAGCCACTTTTTTTGTTTGCTCTGGATTATGATTAGAGTTCACAAGTAGATAAATCTTAAATTTATATTACAGATTATGCTAATGTTTGTCAATGTACACACACACACACACACACACACATACACACACACACACACACACACACACAGAGAGAGAGAGAGTCTATTGCATACACGGATAAGTTTTAAGAGTCCATTCACTATGGGCATGCTATTCTCAGTATCGGTTGCAAAGTAGCTTCATATGAGTGCATTTGTGAATGTCGGAGCTGTATGTTGAGGACTTTTATGTTAAATCTTATTTTCTATGTAGAAGCAGGTGTTGTTGATTTTACTTAATTCCTCAAAAATATATTTGCCCTATGATCAGAACCTTAACTGACTGTAGAATTTGGTAACACTGTTTCATCTAACTTAAGCATTATACCAAAAATAGAAATACTTTTAAAGAACACATTGTTTAAAAATGTATTCTTTTAAAAATCTCTTCTTAGAAAAGAAACTTGACTGGGAAAATCGGAATACTAATGAAAGTGACAAGACAAAAATTCAAGAATTTATTACTGGACAGTATGGCACACCCCAATCTACATACAAAACTTTCAGTTCAGAAAGGAAAAACGAAATGTCTCCTTTTAGCGAACTTTATGAATTAGTGAAGCACGAACCTGATACAAAAATAGCAGAGAAAGATGTTAGCAATGAAACATTTCTGCAGTCAAAAGAAGAACACTTAGCCAGAAAAGATGGTAATGATACCTTGGAAGAAGCTGTATCTCAGATACCACACAGGATATCTGAAACTGGTCAAACTAAGAAGACTGAAGGTGTAATTTGGAATGAATTTGAACATTCTCGTTGTATTAAAAGTCAAGAAATAAACAGTGTGATATCAAATCTAAGATCTGTTGAAAGGAACAGATCCAAAAGATCATCTTTGGGTCTTCAAGGTTATGCTGCAGAACGGAAGCAAGAAAGTGAAGGCACCAATCAGTTAAATTTCAAGATAGCAGAAGAGAATGTACTAGATGGAACTGAAGGGATTAAAAATGCAAGTAATGATACAGATTTAACAGCAAGTAGACAAAGTGCAAAGTATTTCCATGAATCATGTTCCATAGTATCATTGGAACCTGCAGATAGAGCAGGGCACCCTGAAAAGTCAGAAGAAGAGCCAACAAAGACAGCTGGTGTGGAAATCAAAGCTAACTTAACAGATACTTGCAGATCAGTTGAAAGCATTTTGTCCATACCAAAGTCTAATAAGGAGAGTTTTCAAACTTATTCTAGTCCACGTTATAGAAAATCCAGGCGTTCTTCAAATTCTAGAATGCAACAGGTAGATTCATTGACTGAACTGAAGAATTCCACAGAAACCTCTTCTGAAATTGAAGAGTGCTCAATGAATGTTAGTGCAGCGGAGCCTGATTTTGTTGCCTCGACAGAAAAGTTTTTTAAAATAAAAGGCAAGAATGAAGTGCTGGCCATAGAACCAATGCAAACTCTGAAAGCAACAAATGAGATTGGTATGAACAACACACAAAAAGATAGAAACTCTGGAATCATTGCCTATTCATTTCGCTGTCGTAACAGTAAAAGCCCCCGGAGGAGCATTAAGCAAAATGAAGACTTTTTAAATGGGCGTTTTTCTACAGAGCAGATGCATATCAATTCAGAGGAGTCATTAGAAGTTCCTGTAGATACTTCTGGAACAGGTTGCATGTGCACACCTAACCAGCCACCTGAAAAAGAGGGAAACTGGCTCCAGGAGGAGGAGGAGGAGGATAAAATAAAAGAACCAACAATGAAGGCCCACAACCAGAGTTTTGATAATAAACACTATATATCAGGACATGAAAATAATGTACCAGTGCCAGCAGAGGGTGAGACTGCTTCAGAACTGAATGTGACAAGCGCATTTATTATAAAAAGAAAGTCAGGTAAATACTTGCAGTACAAGCCTAAGACTATCATTTTGAGATTGTTTCAGAAATTTGTCATGACTTTTTCTTGAACTTGTAATTTTGCTCTCTTTATGTAATTTTATTCAAAGTCTGTTGGTTATTCTATTTATAAAACTTGTATGAATACCAAAGGAATTTGGTTACTATGATTAAGAGAAGTACAGTGCACTAAAAATAACCCCAACAGATTTTTCTCAATTTTTATCTCTTACTAGTTCTGTTTTTAAAATCTTACTTTAACAGAAAGTATCCTTACTATTTTGATACTGAAGTGTCATCATACACTCATTTTCTGACTATCAGTCTTGTATTTAGGTCCAAGAGACCTCTTTAAGGGCATAGTAGGGGGGGGGGTGATTTACTTCAAAGTGACTATGGTTTAAAAAATAGGTTTCTGTTGGTATCACATTCCAAAAGAGTTTAACACAAAAACTATTCGGAATATGTGACCTGACAGTGTTAAGGAAAGAGAAAGCAAAACAGAAACAAATGCCTAAGTTTCTGTTAGGGGTCTTCTACTGGAGCGCAGTAGAAGGAGTTTCAGTATAACCCAATAGAACATTACAAATATGAAATCAGTATTGCAGATTTTAACTATGAGTATGTTAAGTCTTCTGTCAGGACAAAACAAACCTGGAGCAGAAATAACCCCCTAGACCAGGGGGCAGCAAAATTTTTCAGCAGGGGGCTCGTCCACTGTCCTTCAGACCTTGTGGGCGATCGGACTATATTGGGGGGGGGGGGGTGAACGAATTCCTATTCCCCACAAATAACCCAGAGATGTATTTTAAATAAAAGCACACGTTCTACTCATGTAAAAACACCAGGCAGGCCCCACAAATAACTGAGAGATGTATTTTAAATAAAAGGACACATTCTACTCATGTAAAAACATGCTGATTCCCAGACCATCCACGGGCTGGATTGGGAAGGCAATTGGGCCGGATCTGTCCCCTGGGCCTTAGTTTGCCTATCCATGCCCTAGACTAAAAGTTAATCGGGGGGTCCAAAAGACCTGCAATCTTTTGTGACAGGTTTTTGTATGCACAGAAAAAAATCTCCAGTGCTCTTCAATTGGTGCAAATACATAAAAGATGAAATTTTAGTTATCACTCCAGAAAACAATGAATTAACAATAAATAATATTCAAATTATACTGATACTCAGTATGTAGTAACCAATTCACAGAAGAAAAAAATCTTTTTCATCACTTAACTATCTTCTTGGTCATTATATCAGTTTCTGTAATGTTCCTTATTTTAGCCAACTACAAGTTTGAATAGGATACCTCATTCTCCATTTGGTTCCAATAATATTTGTTCATTATTATTGTTTATTAGCAAGTTCCATGTCAGCTTAAAGTATTTCACACTTTAAAAGTATTTCATATAACCTAAAGCATCGTCATTGCAGGTAAACGTACAAAATACCTCAATATCAAGGCAATTTGAAAACTTATCTTTTTACGTGTTTTTGGACAAATCCAATAGATTTCATTAATTAGTCTATCCCTGCTATCAAGTAATCCTGCTTATTTAACATAGTAAACAAAAATCAACAATAGCCTACCTTTACATTCTGAAACCACCAAACCTCTTGCTGATCATGAGGTCAGTGCTACGGGGTGAGCTCCCATTGCTCTATCTCAGCTCCTGCCAACCTAGCAGTTCAAAAGCATACAAGCGCGAGTAGTTAAATAGGTACCACTGCAGTGGGAAGGTAAATGGCATTTCCATGCTCTCTGGCTTCCGTCATGGTGTACCATTGCACCAGAAGTGGTTTAGCCATGCTGGCCACATGACCTGGAAAACTTGTCTGCAGACAAATGCTGGCCCCCTCGGCATGAAAGCAGAGATGAGCGCCATACCCCATAGTTGAAGTCAACTGGACTTAACTGTCCAGGGGTCCTTTACTTTTACCATTTACTCCCTTTGTGATTGGAGCTAAATATTTATTTTGGAATTCAGAATAACTTTCTTCTGTCTTTCTTTTAGATAAATTACCTAAAATGAATCAACCTTCTGATTAGCTTTGTAAGTTGGTATATTGAATTTGGTATGTTTTGCTCTTTTATAGAAGTTAAGAAATCACCTAAAAAGCGGAAGGACGAAGAACCTGACACATTAATTCAGCCTCTTGGAAAGAGAAAGAGGGTGTCCTTTGGTGGGCACTTGAGTCCTGAACTGTTTGATAAACGCTTACCTCCAAACTCACCACTTAAAAGAGGTGCAACTCCAGCACGACTGAGCTTGCCATTTGGAAACTCGCCTCGAGCGGTTTTGAAATTTAGACAATCTCGAATCAAGGTAAATAATTTTCTGTACTGAAATGCCTCAAAAGCACCCAGATCAAGTCTTCTGCTTCTCATTCTTCGTGTGTGTGTGTTTCTAACAATCCTGTACATGCATACTTAGATATAAGTCCCATTGGGTGAAATCCAACATTGTGTAAGAAAACTCCTTCCCCTGTTGCTCTGTATGCCCCCCCCCTGCACCAAATCTCCAGAGGGTCCAAACACTTTGAAGCATGATTGATGGACACATGAGAGCTGGGGTGCAGGGAAGAAGGCCCCCTTGAGAGTAAATTTGTTCTAATGCCACAATATAATTGGATATTATCCATTCCTTCCAATGGGGCTTACAAGTAAATAGGTATAGGATCCCTGCCTAAAAATTTTTAATTCAGAAGTTGTCAGGGTAAATGAAGTGTCCTTGAGACAGGTTTATGATATTGAATGCAGGGAAATATTATTTCCAGTGTGGGTTGAGCAAGTTCCAGTTGCTTGACCATTTGCTTCAGAGGTCTTGCTCCCTGACAAATGCTAGCAAGGGAAGACTTGTTTCCACCATGGGATGAGTGGGGTCTAGCCCCACTCCCTTGTTTTCACCTGCTGTACAATAACTCTTGAGAACTGGCATTTTTATTAAAAGTTGGATTATGAGTAAAAATAAATAAAATTGCAGCAAGGGACAACATGACTCCATCATGGGTTGGAGCAAGTAGTTTGATGTTACTGTTCTGTATTGTGGTTTTTCTATTTAGTAGTTGTAGTGATTGTATTTCATTTTATCATGTTGTGTGCTGTCCTGTGCTTCGTTTGAGGAAGGCCTCTCAAAGATAAGTGTTTTATCTTATTTAAAAGAAATGAGCAGAAAAGATGTCTACTTGAATGAATGCAGTCCATTCTCACTGAATAAAAGTTCTTAATTTTGGCTTGACAGTGCCCTTTAAAAAAGGAGGAGGAAAGCTCTCATTTAAGGAGAAGGGCTAGGACAGGTTTGAGGAACCTCTGGCTTGCAGGCCAATCTTGGCTTGACAGGCTTCCCCATTGGCCCACAAGTGAGGGAGGCAGTTGGCCAAACCAGCTTAAGTCCCTTCCGAAGCACCCAACAATCAGCTGGTTGTTGGGAGCCTTTGAAGCAGTGCACAAAGCAGGAACCCAGTGGCTGATGCAAAGCGAAGATGTTCCTACTTGGTTCAGGTGTCATGTTCCTCCTTTCATTTCAGCAACTGGATTTACAAAGAAACAACTCTTGAAATGATGTGGAAAAACACGTTGCTTTTAACAGTGCCTTGCTGCCTGCTAGTGCATTGAAGTCTTAAATTTGGGGTTTCAGAGCACCAAATCCCTTGAGATCATTTGTGATTTCAGCAGGAGGATGGCCCCGCACACTTGTAAAATTTGGCCTGCTAGACTGGCCTGTGGATCCAAAAAGGTTCCCTTTCTCTGGGCTAGGACATGATGTGTGTCTGTGTGGTTTCTTCCTAGGCCTCTTCATGTGTCTGGCCTTCCAGATTTTGGTGGATTATAGCTCCCATCATCATTAACCATTGGCTCTACTCACTGGAGCTGATAAGAGTTAGGCCAGAAGTTGCCAAACTTTGAACCAGTGAGCACATCTTAAATTTGGAGAAAGTGCTGTTCTTGCTAATCACAAAATGGCTGCCGCGGGTTAGCTTTTTATTATAAAATGGCTGCTAAGTCTAAAAGTATGGAAAAAGAGACATAATTATAGAATGATGCAGACATGCCACCCCATTAGTGAAGACATGAGCACATGCACCAACCACTACTGCATTCTCTCCCAGGAAGAAGCTCTTTATACTTTAATCCTGGCATCCAGTGACATGTGGACATGTTCATAGGTGTAGCTGGCTAAGTGCAAACAAACTGAGCAAGAAGAGCAAGCTATTTCTTATGTATTGTGGATTTTTGATGAGATACTTACTTAGGTATTTCATGGGTGCCAAAGGGGGGTCCTGCTACCTGCAGGACACCAAAAGGTTTCTCATCCCTATTTACCCAAGAAAGAAAGGTTAATGTTAATTGAAAAGGAGCACTTAACAGTTTGTGTGTCATAGTATGTAGCTCTAACTTCACATGCTTTTCTGTAGTTAATAGGGGCACGGTTGCCAATGTCCAAAATAATTTGTCTTAACAAACCAGCTTGTACAGATGTTATAGTAAGGAGATGCACTTGAATGAAGTACCAGTTACAACTACTTAGTTCCTGGGCAACTACTGAAATCTGTAAGTGGATATTTATACTTCAAATTGCTATCCTGTACTTCCTCTAAGGATCTCAGGACAACATAGAGAACATTTTATCTATTCAACCACTGCAGTATGATACGGTTGTAAACCTAAGTGGTACACTAGATTCCCAAATTCAGGTCTCCTCAGTTTAAGTTCTGCTTATGTGCTATGCCACATTTGATATCTCATTAGAAGTTCTTTGTATTAACTTTTTAAAAAATCCCTCTTCTTTCTCTACAGAGTTTCCCTGAAGGGGTTCAGCATGAGAATAGTTCATCTAAGAATGCTGCTTCACCCTCAGCACGCAGGTCTCCAGTTGCCTCGCCCACAGCACGCAGGTCTCCGGCTGCCTCGCCCACAGCACGCAGGTCTCCGGTTGCCTCACCCGCAGCACGCAAGTCTTTGGTTGCCTCGCCCGCAGCACGCAAATCTTCGGTTGCCTCTCCTGCAGCACGCCGGTCTTCAGTTGCCTCGCCCGCAGCACGCCAGTCTCCGGTTGCCTCGCCCGTAGCACGCAGGTCTCCAGTTGCCTCACCTCCAGCACGCAGGTCTCCAGTTGCCTCGTCTCCAGCACGCAGGTCTCCAGTTGCTTCGCCCCCAGCCACTTTTTCTTTTGATGCACCCCAAAGAAGAGGTCGCTTTTCAGTTTCTCATGTTACCAGCCCACCTTCAGAAGAACAGGATGCTCTTTCCAGTCAGATGAACGAAGATGAAGAAGAGTTCACTGAAGTAAAGACATCTGAACCTACTGTTCAAGAATGCAAAGCTGCTCGTTCAACAAAGAGGAGCAAAAATGCTACTCCAAGAAGTTCTTTGCGTAGGAGAAGTGGAGTAATGGGTGTAATTCACTCTAAAAGGCAAAGTGGTGCTTCCAAAGCCAACTTGATAGGTTTGTCATTATTGCTTTGTTAGTGTCTTTTGATGTTCCACAAAACAATCAGATACAGCATATAGTATTATAAAAGACTGCAGGGTTTACCAGCCTTTTTGGATCAGTGGCACAGTTTGAATTTTGATAGAGTGAGGGTGCCCATCACAAAATAGCTACTATGAGAGATGTGTGGCCTAACACAAAATGGCTACAATAAGGAGTATGGTCTAACACAGAATTAGAGAGAGAGCCACCCTCAAATCTTATGGTAACCATGGGAAGTCATTTAGGTCCTACTAATCCTGATTGTGGAGATCACACCAATGCTGTAATGGGACATTACTTAGTACCAGGAAAAATATACAAGGTGGTCACACCACACTCAATTTCATTTCACAGAAATTGCTCAAACTTGGGCCCCCAGCTGTTGTTGGCACACAACTCCCATAATCCCTAGCTAGCAAGACCAGTGGTCAGGGATGATGGGACCAAGTTTGAGAAACACTGGCTTAGAAGATACATGCACATTTTGTCCCCTATTTGTGGGAGGGCTAGACAGTTGTGGGTTTTTTAATTAAAAAAATAAAGCTTGGAATTGGCACATGTCCAGAGGTACCAATAAAAGCCTTCATGGGCATTAGGCTGACAACCCTGGCTAAAAAATGCATTAGAACAAATGAATCTACAAATCTAGAAAATGTTGGTTTTATTAAAAATGTGTTTTAAGCATAGAAATAACTAGCAATCTTGAACAATTATCATTCCAGTTGCAAAGTCTTGGGCAGATATAGTGAAACAGGGTGTTCCAAAATCTCAAGTAAGCAGTGCTGCAAAATGTGATCTTAAAAGATCAGCCAAGAAGAGGTCAGCCAAGAAGAACTCAACAAAACCATCAAAGGTAATTCTCTAGCAGTGATCAAAACTAATACCCTGCATTTAGTAAATATATTGAAGCATTCCATTTTCCAGTCATTAAATGCCAGAGTCTGGAATTCTTTGAAACCAGGGATGGGAAGGGTCTTTAGCTTTTTGATAGATGGTCTGTATGCATGAAGTACCAGTTTCAGTCCCTGGCACTTCTAGACAACTTGAGATCTATTCCACCAAGTCAGAATAGACATCACTGGGATGGATGGACCAATAGTTCTGCTTTGTATAAGGCAGCTTCAAATGTCCTCCACCTTGCCCCCCCCCCCCCGCCGCCAATAATTGCATGGAATTCCAGAGCAAATGTGCAGATCAGATTCTTTCCCCCTACTCTGAGTTTAGAGATGTGTTCTCTTGGTGTGCATGCCTTTTGGATAATGAAACCAGCCTGAATTACCACATTGGAGTATATATGAGTAATATAAAGCACAGCAGTTTGTAAAGTAGGTTAAAACTGGGCTTGGGAAAATTATGGATAAGTTGATGTTGCTAATGTTAATGAGTATGCATCATATTTTCTTTTGAGAGAGGATATGGTAAAATGAATGGAGATGAATTCTAGGTGCATGATGAGAGCAAGTAGAAAGGCAGGCAATGTCTGGTAGATGGAGCAAGACCATGTTTTGTCCACAAACCAAAGTGGCTTGCCCACACACTGGGCCACAAGCAAAAAGAAATAATGTTTTAAGAGCCGTGTTTGCTACTTAAAAGCTTGTAGGTTAAGTAAAGCAGGCTGAATGATCTGTAAGAACAATGGCTTCTAGCCAACATTGTCTGTGCACATGCAAAGCAGATCTCCGCTTGAGAAACAGGACTACATCTTACTGTTTGTTGTCAAACAGTTACCAAGTACCCAGTATCCTGAAAGTAAATGGGTAGACACTTCTAAAGCATTTCCAACGTAATATTAGCTTTTTGCAATGAGAGAAAGAGCCAGAAGATACATATGTGGAGAGTAAATGTAGCCACAAGTGAAAAGTTTTCAAGTGCCTTTCACACAGCTTTCCTCTTGTATTATAATATTTCAAACTATGAATTACTATTTGATTACTTTAGGAATAAAGTGAGTTTTCTATATTCAAACTACTACAATTACAATTAAGTCCTTTAGAATTCATGCTGCTTAATGTAATGTAGTTAGTTAACAGCATGTAATGAACCAGGAAGGTTCAGTTCAAACTTTAGTTCAGCCACGAAATCATTGGATCAGCCATACTCTGTCAAGCATCTAATCTGTAATATGGGTGTAATACTCTTGTAGCCTTACAGGATGTTAAGCAGTTTGAATACCATTCTGTACTATTATTCTCTTATTATCAAATACCTCTATATTAAATACATACATAAATGGACTTTATCAAATAAGATATGCAAAATTGGATTTCCTATGCTATTTTTGCAGTCTTTTCTCAGTACTACTTAAGTAAAAGGATGGAAATGACTTAGAATTGGCAAAAGCCACCCTAAGCAACAGTGCAACAATGCACTGAGAATTTTTAGTATGTTGTTGGGGAGGCAAGATGTGACTGGCCAGATGTGAGCTCTATGTTTGTAGTTTCTGCTGCTGCCAAGCAGCAAAATGTTTCAAGAAGGAAAAATGGATGAAAGCTCTGTCTGCTTTTTTTTGCTTGGATTTATTGTGCATGCTGGACTTGACATTCAGAATTGTATCCAACTTTGAAGTAAATGGTAATTGAGCTGCGAGCACCAGGACTTACATTCACTCTGAGCCTCAGTGATCAGACTCAAAGGTTTAATTGTATATTTTGTTTTCAGAACAATGTTTCCATGCTAAAAACGCCAATAAGAAAAGTCAAGGGTCACTTTACTACAGGCCATGCAAATTCCCCTGCTCCAATTGTGATTGGAAAAGCTCATACCAGTATTGTGAATGCTGCTGTACAAGTCCCTAAAGTGATGATCAACTATCCTTTGAAGAAACATGATGACTTAAATGAAAGTTTTACAGGTAAATTGTTAGTGTTTTGGTGAAATGATTTTTTTCCCTTGTACAGTACCTTATATTTTGCAAGCCTATAAGGAGTTCACTTGCATCCCATGGAAAATGGTTGGATTGGTCATATAAAGAACTTGGTTGGTTTTACTGTTTGAAACAAACACATGCTGTTCTAACAAAATCAAACCTAGTTTGTACAAAGTAGCATTCTGTTTAAGTCAGTGACGGGCCAGAAAGACCTATGTTTAAATCTCTGCTCATCCATGAATCTTACTTGGTGCCCTTCAACTAGTCAATATATCTCAACATATCTATGTTTTTGCAAGGATAAAGCTGTAGTAATGGAGAAAGTGCATGTATGTCACAAAGTTCCAAGTATATTTCGTAAAAAACCATTGGCTGCTAGTGCCATCTTAAGATATATTTATCTTATCACATGAGGAAGTTCACATCCTAAGATGGCACTTGCTATAAGACTTTCTTATGGCTTTGATCCACAGAACTGTGAATGGAAGGATAAAATAGATTGGTGCTGTTTTGTTAACTTTTTAAGAAGACCTGCTGGAGCTAACCCAAAGGCTTTCTGGGCCAACATACTGTTTCTCGGAGTAGCCAACCGGATCACTATGGGAAGCCCACAAGCAGGACAGGATGGCGATAGCCTTCTTGTTTCCTTCAGCATGCTACTCTGATATGCTCCCAGTCCTCTAAAAGTGTAAGGTTAGGACTGGACTAACCCTAGGTGATATTGAACCCAGCAAGACGCTCAGAGCTGTAGGAATGCACAACCTGCAAGGAGCAGGGGGAGCAGTCTGAGAGAATAATCTTGCAAAGCCCTTTTGGGCCTTTGCTAAGATCAAAGCTCCCAATTGAGTATCCTTAGGCACATCCAGGTTATCCTAGTTCTAGCTCTGGTTCATTCTGCTCCCAGGCATGAGGAAGTGACAACAGATTAGGAGTTAGTTACTTTTCCTCACACAGCACATCTGTTAGTCAGAAACAGTTATCCCATGAGCAAAATAAGCTTACAGCTTGCATTTAACTATTTTTTAATGCAAATCTGGGCAGATTTAATAGCTAGCATTTTTAAAATTGTATGTAAAACCTATAGTGTGTTTGTCTGTAGTACAGCATTAGGTGTACAGTAAAACTTTAAGAAATAAAAGCTGCTCAGTCTTATCAATCCCTAATAGCCAGAAAATTATATTGCGAACATGCATACAGGAAAGTGATGAATATAAGGGACTGGGTGGTTTTTAACATTGGCAACTTACCCATTCTTGACTATAGTAAGATTTTTATCCATGCCAATTTACCAACTCTCAGTTTTGCCAACAGATGGCACTGTGATATTATTTTAAAGGTAGGTCAATATCTAAACCAAGTGTAATACAGTAGTGATACCATCATATAATGGTCCAAAAATATGCAGTCATTTCATCATACTAATACTGGTTTTGAATGCCCCCGAATGAAAGTTGCTCTTTTGCTAAAATCCCGATTTACCTGTTTAATCTGGAAGCATGTGAATTTAGTGATTTCCCAAACTCATATTAGTTTTAATTATGAACTAGTCTTTTAATTCCACCCTCTCCCACCCCACAATGATGTTTTTTTTTAAAAAAAATCATTAATTAATTTAGATTAGATTTGCTTAATTCTGTTTTACTATTCTCAGCAACAGGGAAATGGGTATGCTGGGTACTGAAGGTCCATTTCTAGTTGTTAGAAATTCGAACTAGCTAGTGAGATCTTATCAGGCTAAGACTTTAAAGTATCTCGTCATCTTCAGTAGCTAAAAATTTAGAAAGGAAACTGTTCTTAACTGAACTCAGTGCTTGTAGTGTAGCAGCATATATGCAGAGCCCTAATAATGCCCTTTCCCCAAGTGTTTCAAAATATATAATACTGGGGGTTTGAATTGAGCACAGGTGTCCCACTGCCCTACTCTTCATGCTGAGCCAGTCAGAGAACCCCCTCCCAGAAGAAAGCCACAAATAGGGTGTTCCAAGGGGTAGGGCTGAGATAGCCCAGAACTGATGGATCCCAAGCCAGTCTTGCAGCTTTCATTGGCTAGCACTGGGCCCAATCAAGACTTGATGCAGGGATCAGGTCCGAACCTTCCCTCTTCATTATATTTTTAAATTTTCTATACTGCAATATAGAGAAGAAAAGAGGTGTAGTTCCTCTGTTCCTGCCTGATTTTTGTTGACAGTTGCTGCGTTTTTTTACGGAAGCACAGCTTGCCAGAGTGAAAGAATATTACTTCTTGGAGACTGGGAAGGAAATCAGGATTTTACATGGAAGCATAGGTGCTCGCTTCCCTATTGCAAGAATGTATGTGGGTTTATTGAACCATGCAATATAGATTTATAAAGTTGAAAATGTCTTCATGGCATCTTTCTTTCTTTGCCTACTAATCGGTAAAGGTAAAGCGACCCCTGACCATTAGTATCTGTTCATTTCTGCTTCCCTGGAGAAAATGAGCCCTTATTGAAAGGGTTTATGCTCTGCTTCCAAGGCATGTGCTCCAGCAACATTGGTAGGGCTTCTTGTGTTCCTGCTGCCATCTTTCAGCATGGGTACCTTCTCTTGCATTTGGTAAAGGGGCCCCTGACCATTAGGTCCAGTCGTGACCGACTCTGGGGTTGCAGCGCTCATCTCGCTTTATTGGCAGAGGGAACCGGCGTACAGCTTCCGGGTCATGTGGCCAGCATGACTAGGCCGCTTCTGGCACGGAAACGCCGTTTACCTTCCCGCCACAGCAGTACCTATTTATCTACTTGCACTTTGATGTGCTTTTAAACTGCTAGGTTGGCAGGAGCAGGGACCGAGCAATGGGAGCTCACCCCGTCACGGGGATTCAAACCACCAACCTTCTGATCGGCAAGTCCTAGGCTCTGTGGTTTAACCCACAGCACCACCCGCGTCCCCATCTGTAAAGGTAGCATGTAATAAATCATTAGCGGGAAGAGGAATTGATACATCATCAACAGCTATCACAGTTTGTTCAGACTAATGGGTGATAAACTACCATGTGGCTGTAAACTGCCATGAACATTAATGTTTGAAAATCTTGTGTGATGTTGTAGTCTGGGATTGCACTGTATATAAGACTGTTCTTCTGGGGAGCAGTCAAGCAAAGAGAATGAATTCTTAATAGTTATGTTTTCCTTTGCTCCCAATTGCAAACAAACTAAATGATTATTTCTTTACTGAACTTTAAATACTGTTTGCAGGGTTGGCTGAGATATTCAACACTCCACTGACAGGTTTACCCTCTTCTGCTCAAAAGACTACTATACCAACACCAGAAGTCGTCTCAGAAATGCACACTCCAGAGGAGTCTGGTATGCATGTTTTGTATATATCCCTAGTGCTAACTATTACATGGCGACTTGATTCCCCCCCCCCCCCCTGAAATCACCTCATGTGAAAATTATGTAAGTTGTAGGAAATAGTGGGTGATATCCATCTAAGTAATACACAGAGCAGACCCAGTGAAATCAGTGGACTTGTGTATAAGCAGATTTCAGTGGATCTAGCCTGTGAATTACTTAGTTGGAGATCACCAGTATTTTTAAAACTTTTCTCCAGTCTGGTAACTTAGTGATTTTTTGCATTTGGAAGAGGAAAAAGTCCCAAGATTCCCTGACTGTGTGTAGGGGTCCAAGCAAACGTATCTACACATGAAGTTTGGCAAATTCTCAGTTAGGTTTTTATGCTGTAATTCTCTCGGAGTTATAATTCATCTTAGAAAAATATTCTATGAGAAAGGTAAAGGACCCCTGGAGTCTGCCTGCCTACTTATACAGTGGTACCTCAGGTTACATACGCTTCAGGTTACAGACTCCGCTAACCCAGAAATAGTACCCCAGGTTAAGAACTTTGCTTCAGGATGAGAACAGAAATCGTGCTCCGGCGGCGCAGCAGCAGGAGGCCCCATTAGCTAAAGTGTGCTTCAGGTTAAGAATGGACCACCGGAACGAATTAAGTACTTAACCCGAGGTACCACTGTACAGAGAATGAGTCATCCTCATGATGAGTCACAGTGATTCAGCATGCTGAATGATTCTGTGGCTTTTCAGCATTTCACAACATTTCTGGACTTCTTTACTGCTTCCTTTACTGCCTCTGCTCTCAAATACCTTGGTCACATGACAAAGTGTACCTCTTATTCCTAGTCCTGCTAACTATCCGTCTTTGGGATATTACACATGCACCATCCCCTTTCCTGCAGAACGTCATTTATTCAAGAATTCTGCCTTATCAGGTGGCATAGAGTTGACACGTGTCCCTTGTTTCCACTAGGAAGAACAGTAATTTCTTATGTAATCAAAAACTCCTTTTACAGTTCATTTTTATATCTTTTAATAGGAGAGATGTCTGTATCACCTTTCAGTGCAGCAAGCCAACAAAAACTTTACAACCAAGATGTCCTATCCCCCTTCTTGAAGGAAGTGTCACAGATCTCTGGTCTTGAGCAAGATGACCTAACTACAACTCCAATAGTAATGAATTCTTCAGTAGAAAAAGATGTAGGGAAAAATATGTCACTGGTCACAGCAGCAAATGAAGCTACTATACAGGGAGTGATGGAAGATAAAAGAAAAGGCCCAGAACAAAAATTAGAGCCTGTTGAAGCATTTTCAGGGGTCAAGAGGCTCTTGAGGACACCGAAGCAAAAACCAGAGCCAGTTGATGCGCTTTCAGGAGTTAAGAGGGTCTTGAGAACACCCAAACAAAAACCAGAGCCAGTTGATGCGCTTTCAGGCGTGAAGAGGGTCTTGAGAACACCCAAACAAAAACCAGAGCCAGTTGATGCACTTTCAGGAGTTAAGAGGGTCTTGAGAACGCCAAAGCAAAAACCAGAGCCAGTTGATGCACTTTCAGGAGTCAAAAGACTCTTGAGGACGCCCAAAGAAAGCCTGCAGTCTATTGCAGATGACACTGTCTGCTCCAAATTTATTATTAATCATGTTATCAAGGCACCTAAGGAAAAAGTGGAAGCAGTGGAAGATATGGGAGGGATTCATAGGCTATTGAGAACACCTAAACAAAGATTTGAACCCATGGATGATATGGTTGGCATTAGTCGATTACTGAAGACACCAAAGCAGAAGTTTTTGCCAGTTGATGACTACTTGGGACTGCAAAGGTTTATGACCGAACCTAAACAAAGCTTTCCAAGTCCTGAAGTTGATTATACAGGTGTTAAGGAAATGTTGGAGGCTGCAGATGAACAGAAGGTAGGTCTTCTATATTAAATATCTGAGAAAAGTCTTATATACTTAAATTGCACTAATTATTTCAATAAAAGAAATCATTAACCTGACCCAATTTTTTCTTGCACAGCAAGATTCTGTGACATGTTTATATGACATGCAGTTCTGCCATTTCTCTAAATGCAGATTGGGTTGTAATGTGGAATCAAGCATTTTGAGCAGAGAATGACTAACTTGTTCCAGCAAGCCCTGATCTCCTGGAAAAGCAAAGTGTATGCACACATGCTTACTTTGTGTTTTTTACCAGGAGAAAATATGTGACCTGTGGGGTTGCACAAGCAACCCCTGATTTTGATGAATCAACCTTACTCCCAACTCTGAGGCTAATCTTGCCTGAGTACTAATTAGAATCTTTTTTTATTTTTTTGGCCCAGATCTTGCCATTTAAAATAACTGGTTTTGAATATATATGAAATAGTTTGGTTTTTTTGTAGGGAGAAAAGGTGGGACATAATATCATTTATCACTACTGCTTTTACTTCAAAGTGTTTCATCTTTGGATCACTTGTACATTGTGTTTAATGACATTGGTACACTTGTGATGCAAACTGGATGCACTCATGATTTTATTATAGCAGCATTGCTATTTATTTTTCATCTCTTTCATTATATCTTTTTGTATTTCGATATTTAGTATGTTCAGTAAGTATTATGAAGCCTCTTGTGAAATGGTCAGGACTGCCATACATATTTTACAAAGCACTAAATCAGCCATATTACGAAGAGTACCTGCATCTTCAATGAACTTAACACACAGTTCCACACACACACGTCAGTTCAGCTTGGACTTTTACAAATATTGTATAACACTGGTTATAGGCCCAGCATCTTTTCATGTCAGCTATTGTAATAATTATGTATGTTTTCTAGGCTGAATTGCCAGAGTTTGTGAATCTAATGAAAGAAGATAATGAATCTTGTATGAGTTCCAGAGGTGAGCTTGGTGTGTGTAAATATTATTTCAACGAAACCTTTTATTTATCTGCTTTAAAATATGGTTTTATTTCAGAACAACTAGAATGAAATTAAGTCAGAAGGTTTCAACCTTTTTGGGTCCATGGCTCCCTTGACCAATTACGTTCGGCAGCACCTGTGTGGGGCTCAAGAGCCCAGTTATGGCACCCCTTGCCTGCAGAACTGGCAGCCCCTCACCCTTTTTCAAACATCCTCCCTGTGCAACCTTTGAGGGGCAGAAATGCAAGGGCATCAGAGGAGGGAGGCAAGGAAAGAGGGGCAGAGGCCAGTGTTGCCCACAGCACCCCTGACCATCATTCAAGATTCCCCCTGGGTGCCACAGCACACTGGTTGAAAATGACTGAATTAAGTAATTACAGTAAAGTTGCAAGGCTTTTGGAGTGTTCTTTCAAATACACAGATGGCTAACAGTTGTGCATGTTGTCTGCCTTGATTTTCTGTTTGCATAGCAGTTATAGAGATTAATTTTTTTAATGTGTGGGCATTGAAATCTGTTGTCATTGTACCGCTTTATGTGCACCTTATGTCCTAAATCACACAATGGCAATAGGAAAGCGACTGATGATTGAAAATGGGATCCTTATTTTACTGGTGTTCCAATTTGATGCTTGCAGTATATCTGAATGGGACACAGCTGGTGCTGTGGTCTAAGCCACTGAGCCTTGGGCTTGCCGATCAAAAGGTTGGCGGTTCGAATCCCCGCAACGGGGTGAGCTCCCGTTTCTCCATCCCAGTTCCTGCCAACCTAGCAGTTCAAAAGCACGTCAAAGTGCAAGTAGATAAACAGGTACCGCTCTGGCGGGAAGGTAAACGGCGTTTCTGTGCGCTGCTCTGGTTTCGCCAGAAGTGACTTAGTCATGCTGGCTACATGACCCGGAAAAACTCTGCGGACAAACGTCAGCTCCCTCTGCCAGTAAAGCAAAATGAGCGCCCCAACCCCAGAGTCGTTTGCGACTAGACTTAACTGTCAGGGGTCCTTTACCTTCACCTTTTTTAGTATATCTGAAAGGGTAATGGATGAAGCCGACTTGCATGGTTTTTACACATTGATTCTTTAGTGTATAGATAACGCACATTAGGTTGTAAGTGTGGGAGCTCTGTGCAAAGGGTTCTTTTGAACAAACAAGCCAGGGCTCATCTAACGGCACACACTGGATTTGAATTCCAGCATAGGACTACAAGAACCCATCACTAAGTAATGTTTAGGTGAAATCGTGAGTCCATTCTAAATGTAACTTAGTATTTCTAAGGCTATGTGTGGCTAAGAAGTGCTTAACCTGGTTGCATTTTATTCATCTTGAAGCATTCTTCATAATTACAACAAAACTTGAATAATTTTATTTATGAGATTCTGGAATATGAAGGTTTGGGAAAGCACTGTAAAGTGGCATAATCTGCAAATAGTGGTGTATTGTTAAAGTTAAGAATGATTAATAGCACAAAATATAAATATCACGTGGCAAAATATAAAAGCAAATTTATGAAGCAATGTAGTATTCCTCTGGGACTTCTTGGCTAATAAGTGTGTTTACTACTCTTCACAATCACCATATCCTGAGAAATAACATTGAATGTGCTTTTCTTTTTTAAGAGTCCATGAGAAATGACTATGAAAATAAAGAAGCAAAACTGGAATCATCACCTAAACGAATATCTCCTTTGCTAAAACCAAAGGACAACAGTAAAAATATTTCAGAATTAGAAGACAAGTTGGGACATGTTGCATGTAACACATTTAGTGAATTGAAACCAGAAGCAGTGATAGAACCTGTTGAAATAAAGTGTGTTTCAGAAAGCCATCAGCTAAAGGGAATGGACTCTGAAAACGGACACAAAATTGATTTTGTGAAAGAACCAGTTGCAAATTCTGGGGCAGTAGATATAGAAATCATTGGACCATTGCCTTCAGCTAGAAGAACTAGAAGAGGGCAAGCTGATGAATCCAGATCCATAAAAGAACATGATGCAAAAAATACACAGAGGCATACAAGCAGCACCCAGAGAGCAGAATCAGTCAATTGTGTGCAAGCTAATGAAAACTTTGACCAGAACATCACTGAAATAAATCTAAAGCAAGAATCTGAAAGCAACACTTCTGCAGTTGAAAGTGAGGGGGGAAAGGCAGCTCAACAAACTAAGGCAAGTTTAGAATTAGAAGAAAATGCAGAAATACAAGACAAAATAAAAAACCAAAATTTTGAAACTTCAGGAGTGGAAAGCGCTGGAAATGTCATACTTAAAAGAAATAGAAGAGGAAAGGCTGCTTCAATACAAGCAGAATTGTTTACAACAAACACAGATGTTAATGAGGCTAAAAAGGAAAGTCTAAGACACACAACACCTAAAACACAGGTTTTGGCAAAGACTGAAACAGAAGTTAAAGAAAATAATGTTAGGAGAAGGAAAGGGATGAAAGTTCATCTTCTGTGTGATAATTCTGTACCACTTGGGGAAAAACATATGCTTGGAGATAAGGATGGTGCTTATGAAGAACAAAAGAGTACTTCCATTGCGTCACAGCCAGGCATGCAGGAAATTCAAAATGAAGAGAATCCTGATGAAGCGCAAAAGGTGCCATTGGAAAGTGTGCAAACTCCTGAGGAGCATAGTCCACCAAGAAGGCAGACAGTAGCACCCAGGAGAGGAAGAATCAAGCGAGCCATTTCCCAGGAAACAACTATAGAATGTGACAGTAAACAGGCAGCTGATACAGAAGACCAAAATATGCCTGTCACTGTAAAAGAGAATCGACCAAAAAGGGGCAGGGGAAGAAGAGCTGCTCCTGAATGCCAGATACCACCTCTTTTGGAAAACGTTGCTCTTACAAAAGAGAGTCCAACAGTGGACAGCTTTAGTTCTACCCAAGGAAAATGTTATTTGCAAGAATCTCAGACTAAAGAGAATCTTGATGAAATGTCTAAGATGCCCTTGGAAAGTGAGCAACCTCTATTAGAGCACAGTCCACCAAAAAGACAGAAGATAGCAAAAGGAAACCCACCCAGGAGAGGTAGAAGCAAACAAACCATCTCTCCTGAAACACTCACTGAATGTGACAGTAAACAGGCAGCTGATACAGAAGACCAAAATATGCCTGTCACTGTAAAAGAGAATCAGCCAAAAAGGGGCAGGGGGAGAAGAGCTGCTCCTGTATGTTCAGTGACATTGCCTCTGGAAGACACTCCACTTACATATGAGGGCCCAACAGCGAACAGCATTAGTTCTGCCCCAGGAAAGTGTTCTTTAGATGAAGTTCAAAAAGAAGAGAAACCTAATGAAACTGAGGAGGTGCCTTTGGAAGGTTTGCAGACTCCTGCAAAGTATTGTCCAGCAAGGAAGCAAAAAGTAGCAAAGAGGATGCTGCCCAAGAGAGGGAAAACCAAGCAAGACATTTCTCAGGAAACATCCATAGAATGTGAAAGTAAACAGACAGCTGATAGAAAAGACCAAGCCATGGTTGTCACCATAAAAGATAATCAGCTGAAAAGGGGCAGAAGAAGAGCTGTTCCTGTATCTCATACGACATTGCCTCTAGGAAACCTTACTCCTGCATATGAGGGTGCAACAGTAGACAGCTTTAGTTCTGCTCAAGGAAAACGTTCTTTGCAAGAAATTCACACTGAAGAGGATCTTGGTGAAATGTCTAAGATGCCCTTGGAAAGTGAGCAACCTCTTTTAGAACACAGCCCACCAAAAAGACAGAAGATAGCAAAAGGAAACCCACCCAGGAGAGGTAGAAGCAAACAAACAATTTCTCCTAAAATACCCACAGAATGTGTCAGTGAACAGGCAGCTGATACAGAAGACCAAAATATGCTTGTCACTGTAAAAGAGAGTCAGCCAAAAGGGGGCAGGGGGAGAAGAGCTGCTCCTGGATGCCAAATACCACCTCCTTTGGAAAATGTTGCTCTTAAAAAGGAGAGCCCAACAGTGGGCAGCCTTAGTTCTACCCAAGGAAAATGTTCTTTGCAAGATATTCAAAATGAAAAGAATCTTGATGAAATGCCTAAGATGCCCTTGGAAAGTGAGCAACCTCTATTAGAGCACAGTCCACCAAAAAGACTGAACCTAGCAAAAGGAAACCCACTCAGGAGAGGTAGAAACAAACAAACCATTTCTCCTGAAATACTCACTGAATGTGACAGTAAACAGGCAGGTGATACAGAAGACCAAAATATGCTTGTCACTGTAAAAGAGAATCAGCTAAAAAGGGGTAGAGGAAGAAAGACTGCCCCTGTAACAGCTCTTTCTCCCCTCAAAAATAACATTTTACCATTGCCATCCTCAACCAAAAGCAAAGGTGCTGTGGAACAGCCAAGTGAGGCTTTGGAAATTGCAACTGTTGCAAGTGAGAATCTGCCACGTAGAGGCAGAAGAAGAAAAGCAGATGAGGCAATTGCAGCAAGCTCAGTTTCTGCAAGTAAAATGCCCATATTGCTTGATACTGGGAATCAAGAAGACATGCCAGAAGTTTTAAAAGGTGTGACAATAGATAATGTTTCCAAAAGAGGTAGAAGAAAGCAATCGGTTCCTTCTGAAATCTCAACAGAAAGTAATGGCCAACCAGTAAGTGACAACAGAAAGGTCTCTTTTGTAAAAGATAAGATGTCTTTGGAAAGTAGTTCAGTTTTCCAAAACCAATCAAAGGGGAAGAGAGCAAAAAGAACTACTCCATCACGGGTACACCCTTCTCTCAAAGTAAGCATCACTCTAACATCACCACCTCCAGACAAAGGTGAAACTGCCAGTGAAAATGATGCAACTGGGAAAGGGAAACTTGAAAAATGTGGCAGAAGAAACAAAATTAAAATAGTGACACCTTCCATGTCTGTCAGAAGAAAGCACAACCTTCCTGAAAAGGAAGATTTTCAGGAAAAACAAAATGTAGATGTTGGAAAGCTAGCTATAGCCAATGAGAAAATAAGCAGAAGAGGTAGAAGAGTTGATGCACTTGAAGCACCTATTTCTGCTTCTCTCAGAACCAACCGTAGATTGAATGCAGGGGGTGATAATGCTCCTAAAGATCAACAGATGATTCTGAAGAACAAATCAAAATCTAAAGCAGGTATGTGCATGGTTTTTTCCTCCTTATTTCAGAGTTCTTAATGTTTAAGATTCTAAGCTTTCGATTCAAAATTAATGGAAAACCTTAAAGCTTTGGTGAAAAGTTACAGTAGCACACCTGAAATTTAGATACCACCAATTTCATTTCAAAATTTCTTTGTTGAAGATGCCATTGGTAATGTAAATCAGGGTAAGCAGACTTTACTAAAACTAACAATGAGAACCAGATGTAAATGACATACAGATGAATTAAAGGAAAGTATGCCTCTGAACACATCCAGAGCTTTGGAATTAGTTTTCTGTACCAGAATTGAAGGGAGCAGACAGGCCTTTCATAACCCAAAGTCCACTTCTAGTTATATACCTTCATCTCAGCAGCCTTAGGTGGAAAGGGCTAGGAAGGGTGTTGCTATCACTAAACAAGTGGGAATAAAACTTTGTTGTTAGCTTGCTGCAAATCACCTAGAGATAAAACTCGAAAAACCATCCCATTATTGAAGTATATAGTAGGAGTGTGACTGATCTTCAGAAAGGTTCCAGTTTATAGTATATAGTGAGATGGCCACTGGATTCACATATTTCTTACAGAGAATTGAAATTCTGGATTCATAAGTGGGATATCTGGAAAAACTGATGTTCTCCCCCTTCCCATAACTTGCTTAGCTGTTATTTAAAAATAGACTTTTAAGTTTATTGGTTTTTCCTCTTTATGAAACCTACTATTATTACTATTATTATAAATAACTACTATTATTAGTAAGAGTTCCCTAATGTCCTGAATGCTGTCGTTTATTTTGTATGGGTGGGGGAAAGAACTGTAGCCCAGGGAAAGCAAATAAACAGGAGACCTCTAATGCAGATATGTTTACAGAGTAACTTCTATAAAGTCATTAATATTTAACAAACATTAACCATGTTTGGTGAGATCCAAAGGGCTACGCACAAAACTTGCATGCAGATCTTAGTACTTCAGAATTCCTCTTATGAGAAGCTACTCCTGGAAGTGGGATGAAGAACCCACAGTCAGGAGCGGTTTCAGAAATTTTCGTGCACAAGCCTTCGGGAATCTTTGAATCCACCATCATTAGTAGTATTATTATTATAATTTATATACTGCCCTATACCCAGAGGTCTCAGGGCAGTTCACAGAACAAAATAAGAATATAAAACCACAAAATATATTACCAAAATAAAAACTAACTCACCCCCACAAAAAAACACATTTTAAAAGGACATAGGATGTCATTCTTCATAGTTCTATAAACCATTTGTCCACTGAGGAGACAGAATAATTTTATGCCTGCAGTAGCTGCCTGTTTGGCTTCCCTTTCTAACCACATTACCAAGGTGGATTGTTTTGAATCAGCAATTCAAAAAGCATGTTGAAAGCAAATTTCCCATTTATCATGTATTTCAGGTGCGCGGGAAATTTTCTAAACTCCCATCAGCCCCAGCAAGCCAATGGCCTGGGATGATGCAGAATTCAGTTCAGCAGCATCTGGAAGGCTAAATGTTCTCCACACCTGATATATTTCCTAAGCAATGATGCCAAATGTATTGCTCTGCTTTCCTTTGAACCACATCAGTGAAGCAGGACCACACTTGTCTAAACTTGTTTCCTGAGGAGGTCACTTCAGTGCTGCTATAATGCAACGATTTGACTTCACCCTTGGAAGGTGCCCTTCATTGTCTCTTGAGACAGATGGACGCCAACAATAACAGCAGCATATACTTTCACATTTCCCATTAAAGGGAATACCTTTAAAATATTTCTAATTAGATAATACTGCTGTCTTGTGATCAGCAGCTACAAACAAAACTGAAATGTCCATAACTGATAGGTTGAAGCAAAGTCTGCTTGTTGCTGCACAATATAGAACATTTAATTTTTATGAGTTGAAATAAAATGCCTTCTTTGGCAGCTTGAATGTCAATATATCTGAGGAATCATCTTGCTGTACTTAGAAAAGTCTCCTTTGATTCAAAGGTATCTAGCATTGATTTGGTTTACAGATGAACTGTGGGGCTAACATGCTTACAGATTTTTAAAATAAGTAATGCTTAGAATTTACTACTTACTATTTTTTAAAGTTATCTGCTATGGTCTGAAATAGCTTTCAATAGGACAATATTAAATTTCCTCCATGTGAACTTTTTGGAAGCAGTGATCCTGAGGTGGGTTTGAGGGATCCTGCACCTTGCAGCCAATTTCCTTAACTGTGGCCTTATGTGAGAGATAGGACTCCAAACATCTACCACAGGGTTTCCCTTAGTTATGATGTCAAGTCAGTTTGGAAAGAGTGAATAACTGCCTGGAATGAACTGCTTTGAACAGAAGAAAGATATCTTGATAATTAGAATGTTATATTTTTATCTAATCTTGCTACTAAAGAGAGAATATCAAAAAGTTTGGCCTCAAATCATCTTTTTTTTTTTTTAACAACTAGAAAGCATTGAAAAGGGACCATTAAAAAAAGAAAAAAAGAAAACAGTGAAAGAAGAACATTCCAAATCTACAGTTAAGCCTGCTGGAGAAACTGAAGGCAAGACAAGAGGGAGGAAAACAAAAAAAAATGTTTTGTAATTTTTGGTACTGGGTTTGTGTAATTTTTTTCCTTCAGAATAAATGGACATATATGGGTTGTAAAGTATTCTTTGCATTTAGAACCTTACTTTGTTTCTGTAACTTCAGTTCATCCTTCAACATTGACGCTTTCCCATCTGTATATACATTTTCATATATTTTACAGGGCTTTTTGTTTAACACTGTATTGTGTTAAGATAGTTTTAATTCAGGTGTTAATTGTTATCTGATTTTTACATTAAACCGTACCTTGTCTTAAAATAGTATCCTTTTATATTGTTCCAATCCCTGGTGAATATGACTGCTAAAAAAGCATGTTAGACGGTTCTCTGTACGCTGGCAACATTCAGTTAATGCTTTAGAAAGGATAAGGCAAGGATAGCTGCATTGTTATCTTGTTATCCATAGCTTAGTAAATGTACAATCCCTCTACCCAACTACCAGCTATGGCACTTTTAACAACTCTAGGAGAACAACAATCCATATATAGTAGTGTTAAACAGAACTGATTATACTTGGCCCCTTTCTTTCCACATAACATAGTCATTGGAGGTTGCCAGGATGGGAAACAGACCCTTCTCTTTCCCAGGCCACATACCTTTGAATCATGATTGTCACTTTCTCTTCAGTTCCAGTACTTCTCATGGTTGGTGGTATCAATTCAAAACTTAAATATTTAAGGTTAAGTGCCTGGTACCTATAGTTACAATATCCTAATTGGCAGGGCTAGGAAAGTTCTGCTTGAGCTGTTAACAGGATAACTTGAACAGTGCAGCTGGCATTAAATTGAACCAAACAGTAGTCTAGTCTTGTCCTTTTTCTTATTGCAGCATTCTAAGGACACCTTTCCTAAGCTCCCACCTCAGTTCAGTTGTCAGTACTGTATATGATTTCAGTTTTGTATAGATCTCATAGTAGCTGCTTTTCTCTCCTCCCCACCCAACATGAATTCTAAGCTGCCTATGAATTGCCAAGCCAGCAAAATTGGAGGATAATAAAGTTTACAGAAGCATATGTGTATGCTAGCCTTTTGAAATAGATTCAGTTTTAAGGAATAGCACTATTTACTGCTAATGCCTAAAGTTCTTCATGTTTGATGAAAAATGACTTATTTTGAAGGTTCCAGTGAGAGAGAGATTCTCCTAGTTGAGTGGCATACCCTGCCCTCAACATCCCTGCATGAATACTACCCTTCTTGCTATCTTCAGCCCTTCTAGTTCCCTCTTGTTTTATTTCAGTTTTAAATACTACTGCTCCAAGAACAGAACTTCAACTCTCACTGGATGGCACAGAATTTGAGGGTGGACTTTCTTAGTTGGTGTAGGCGTGCTTGGTGATGGACCTTTGAAGATGCCAAGTCACAGGCCTAAGGTGTATTCACCTGACACTCATACATGATGCTGCCCACCTTGTTAATTCTTTTTAAAAATAATTTTATTTTATTTTCAAAAATAAGGGAG
Organism: Podarcis liolepis; assembly: GCF_965112155.1. Lineage (NCBI taxonomy): Eukaryota > Metazoa > Chordata > Lepidosauria > Squamata > Lacertidae > Podarcis > Podarcis liolepis. The sequence continues at coordinate 45,590,528 of NC_139556.1, read as the reverse complement.
AGAAAAAAAGAAAGAATAAAGTTACATCAAAATGTCATACACATTCACATATCAAGATTACTCTGAATCTCCTGACTTCCTCCCATCCCATCCATGTATCCTCTTAATTCTGTTTTCATCTGCATATCAATACTCCAAAAAAAATTTCTTCCTAAATTATCTGTAGATTCTATTACATTACAAGTGTATTCAAAAACCTGCTAATGTTTTAACCTGTTTGCAGTGGCTTTGTATACACATTATAAACATTTCCCATTCTTTTAAAAATTTCTTTTCTTCTTGGTTCCTGAGCTTCCCAGTTAATTTTGCCATTTTGGCATACTACATCAACTTGATCTTGTAGCATACATGAACAGTTTCTTCTGATCTATCATTTCCCAGATTTTTAAAAAATTACATTACATTTCCAGCACATGATAAAAGGTACCCTCTTTTTCTTTACATTTCCAGCATATATTGGTACTTGTTTTATACATTTTTGCTAGTTTTACTGGGCTTAAGTACCACCGATACATCATTTTCATATAGTTTTCTTTCAATGAAGAACATGCCGTGAATTTCAGATCAGTTTTCCGTAGCCTCTCCCAATCCATCATTTGTATATTGTGTCCCACATCTATCTCCCATTTTATCATCACTGATTTCACCTGTTCATCTTTAGTATCCCATTCCCACCTTGCTAATTCCTCAGTGCAGCATCTCAACTGAAATTTGATCACTCCTTGAGGCTCTGGCATTAATATGGGGCATGATTATGGCATGGGAAGCAGGGTTGTTATGCAAGAGCTCAGAATCAACTAATAGCAAAATGTGAATTTGCTGGTTTGTAATGGACCATAAAGGAAACGAAGTGGATCTGTCCCAGACTGTAAATGTGTGGGCCTTCTGCTTCAGCTGGCTAGTAGTTAGAAAGAAAAAAGGCAGAGCTGAGAGTTGAATGATACAATCTGGAAGCTAGAAAAAAGATTCAGGCTGGGAAGCCAGTGCAAATTTGATGCTTGGTTTCTGTTTAATTCAAGGCTGTGGCTATGGAAAAAGCATGACCCCTTGGGATGTTAATGTGTGAATCAGTCTCTCACAGGCTCATGTTGTATATATGTGTAAATAAGCCATACATCCTAAAGTCTTCGTTGTGCCTCATTCCAAGGAAACCAAACCCTGGGGAAGCACCTGGAAGCCCTAGAATCTTGCACTGCTCAGAGATTGGGGTGGCATGCAGCAGTGCCTTGATGCTACAAAAGAAAGCCACAAGCAATGGGAAATGCCTGGGGACTTGGTTGGAAAGGGTAAACACAAGGTTCTGGCTACAGTTTGGTAAAGATGCACAATCAAGCCAAACTGCCGTAGTTTTTTCTTTAAAAGCTTGCATCCGGATAGCTGTGCCTGCTGACTGAAAAGTGCCCTAGCGCCTGCTGCCGCCTTTGCCTGATAAGATTGGCATTCTATTTCTAATCTTTTCAAAACTTGGCAGGGTTAATGCCTTGAGGGAGTATTAAAAACTCTGAAATCTTCATGTCCTTTGGACCAAGGACTCCTAAGTTACACAACCATGTCAGTTCAAAGGACAGATCATCAAACGATGAAAGGCAGACTCATTAACCCACCGAACTTTTGACCCAGGATTTCAAGTTCAGAGAAATTGAAAAGCCCCCACCCAGCGCCCCATGCCATTGCCTCTCCAGTTGCTAGTATAAATTGTCTACTGCTTTGGGTAGAATTGTGAAGTTGCAGGGTATCCCAACCTTTTATTTCCATGTACTGTATAACAGGGCCAGGTCTACCAGAAATAAAAAATCTGTTTACAAGCAAGCAGTTACAGCTTCTGGATGTGAAAAGGATAGCTAATTAACTTGCTTTCATGCTACACATGGTTAGACTAACAAATCTGAAGTCAGTGGATCTGGTCTGAGTATGTGGTAGGATTCTGTAGTATGAAATTAGAAAGGTGGGACTTATTGCTGCACTTCAATGGAATCTGAAAATTCTGCTACCATATGTCACTGTGTTAATAGATTTCTTATCTTTTATCCCTTTCTGTATAGATAGATTTGTGCAAAGAAAAGTCAGTGCCAAAGGAGAATTTATTTTTTCTTGTTTATTTCTATACTGTGCTTCATCAAAAGACCCCAGAGCAGGCTACAACAATGAAATAAATAAAAATATAACAGTACAACACAATTAAATAAACATCACTCAATTGTCTACATATTACTGTACAGGCATTCAAAGAGAGGGGTTTTTATCGGGCACCTAAAAGAACTATGTTGTTGTGTTGGCATCAGCTGGACTTCAAGGGGGCATTCAATAACTCGGGTGCTATTTGCAAGAAAGTGAGTCACAAAGTCCCACATTTCACTGAGTGATGGAACTAATAGGGTTTCTCCAGCAAATCTCAAGTTGCAGGCAGTATGATATAGGAGGAGCCACACCTTCAAGTAATCTTTTTTATATTGTGACTTTATATTGGGGCAGATTGTTACTATTTATGTTTGATATTATTATTAATAATAATTATTATGTGTGTTGGAAGCTGCTCAGAGTGGCTGGGGCAACCCAGCCAGATGGGCGGGGTATAAATAAAAAATATTACTAATTGGGCCCTATCTAAGATGCGAAGGGATTTAAACATTACTTTTGGGATTACTTTTAAACCCCACCCTTCGATGAGTTTAAGGCAGGGGTCAGCAAACCTTTTCAGCAGGGGGCCGGTCCACTGTCCCTCAGACCTTGTGGTGGGCTGGACTATATTTTGAAAAAAAAATATGAACGAATTCCTATGCCCCACAAAGAACCCAGAGATGCATTTTAAATAAAAGCACATGTTAAATAAAAACACCAGGCAGGCCCCACAAATAACCCAGAGATGTATTTTAAATAAAAGGACACATTCTACTCATGTAAAAACACGCTGATTCCCGGACTGTCCTCTGGCCGGCTTTAGAAGGCGATTGGGCCTTAGTTTGCCTACCCATGGTCAAGGTGTGATACATTGTTCTTCCCCTCCCTGTTTTATCCTTACAACAACCCTGTGAGGTAATTTGGCTGAGAGATGGTAATCCAGTGAGCTTCATGGCTGAGTGGTGATTGAACTTTGGACTCCCAGGTCCTAGGCCCTGATGTCGCTGAACTGGAGTCCAACAACATCTGGAGGGTCACCCTCTGGTTGACCTAGCTTCTTCCAAATGCACCTGAAGCTGCATGGCCACCACACCTGTGAGCACCTTAGAAACTTGAAGAGGCCGACTAGTACAGTATCCTACTCTTGCAGTGTGCAACCAGAAACCTATGGAAAGCCCACAAGCAGGACATGAGTGCAAGAGCACTTGTGCCAGCTGCAACTGCTGTTCCCAGATGTACTGCCTCCGATGCAGGAAGTAATACACCCCACATTGGCCAATGGTATCACAACCCACTGCCTGGCCACACTTCTTCTTGAAGCTGGATTTTGTGCTGTGGAACTTCACATTCACAGTCAGCACCCAACAGCCTTGCTCTGGTGTTATTCTGCTTATGTCTTAGAGTCCAAAAGGAACTGGCCCTCCTCCCCAGCAGCAGCCTCTCTGCAGAACTCCCACCCCAAAGAAACCTACCCATCCTGTTCAGTTTTACTTGTTCTGTTGGGTCTGTTAGGTGATGCCAGCGGAAAGGTTTAGTAGACTAGGAGCTGGCATAGATTTTTATGTTTGGTGCTGGCTTGGTGTTGATTTGATGCTTCCATGCATAATTTAAATGAGTGTTGTTTTATACTGATATTATTGTTAGATGTCCCAAGGGAAGCAAGTGTGCCAATGTTTGGAGGGGCACATATCTTCTACCAAATGAATAAACCCATGCATTGTGGCCTCCCACTATGTCTGTCTCTGTGCCTGTGCCCTTTAAGAGTGCCCTGTGGTCGCCTGCTGCTGCCCACGGACAGCCTATGGCTGCGATCTTGTCTTGCACTGTCAGTTATCCCAAGGTGAAAGCAGAGGCATGCTGAAAAAAGGCTCTGGTTGTCCAGCTTAGGAATTTACCTCTTGATTAGGTAAATAAGTAGAGAATGAAATGAGTTAGGCATCTTTGTTTTACTATAAGATAACAGACTGTGTAAATAAGCTCCAGGCTTATGCATTATGCCCTCTGCATAATATATGACGTGTTTTTATTTCCATCTCTTTGTTGAAAATGCTTAGCAGTGTGGGTTCAAGACAAGGTTTAAGCCTTTCAAACATTTTACTAAATGGGTAGTGTCAAGAAAGTGAGTGTGTGCTTCTTATGTTAACAAGATGCAAACTTCTATTTACATTTTCAATCTAGCAGAGTCAGTGGCTGTGCTCGATTGGAAATGTAAATAGAAGTTTCTCTCTCACACACAAACAAACACAGCAAGAGGAAAGTAGTCTGTAAGTATTTGACTAGTAGCGGTGGAAGACACAATATTGATCACATTGGTAAGTAGGTTTAATATCTTTTAATATTAAAAACTGCTTTGCTGTTTGAGTAATGAATTTTGTCTGTGCTTTACGCTGAAGATTACAGCTAAATTTTTATTGTCAGTGGGGTAGCAACTGACAAAGCTGCTAGAGCACATTCCCAGCCCAGGTGTGTTGCTAGCTGAACTAAAACTATTAACCTTAATACAATTTTTAAACAATTATTAAGCTAATCAGATGCAAATTAAACAAAATGAACCTATAAATATATGTGTTTTTCAAATTAGTAATTGGATTTTTTGATGATCTTTGGCTTGACATTGATAAGCTGCTTCTCATAACAGTCTAATTAGGCAATATGTAAACTTTGGCATTCGGTTCTGTCCTAGTGGCTTTTTCAAATGATGTTTGTAAAATTTGCAATTTCATATTACAGATTAAAAATTAAAAACTGCAGGAGGCTAACATTAAAATGAGAATTCATTTCAGGGAAAGCCCTGTAGACAAAATTCACCCTAATAGAATTGTGCATAAGGGGCTGCAAATCATGATCTATTGTTACACAGGGGAAGGCTTGTCAAAACCAGTATTGTTGGCCTGTAGTTCTATTCACTGTATTAAACCCATCCGTGAAGTCACTTTGGGGAAAATGTGAACATTATCAAAGAACAGTAAATTAGCAAGAAATTAAAGCATATACCCTTGCATTTCCAAAACAAAAGATCCCTTCATTAAAAACCTTTCATCAGTGGTTTAATATTCATAGCAGTAATTTGCATAACTAAATCAGTTTTCACTGATGAGAGACGACCAAAGTTTTTTCACTAATTTCTTTTTTGAATGAGCTCGCTAGGTTTTTTATTATTAAAATTTTAAACCAGCCATTGAACAAACCTGAATACATGGAGTTGTGTGTGGGTCTTTGCCCCCCTAGCCATATTTGCAAGTTATCATTTGCTGGGAAGGTGGGTGGGAGGGATACCAGATGAAATGTTGCAACTGTGAAGAAAATGGTATTCAATGGCATTAGTCAAATAGCTTTGTTTACTTTAACTCTGCACACACACAAACGCACAAAACATTTCCTTACATGAAATTCAGGTTTCGTAACAAAGATACATTGCAAACTAAGGGTACTAGCAGTAGTTAACATGCCATTTTTTTCACTCTCCTTTTACCTGTGTGAAGAGGAGGAACAACTGTGCTCCTGACAAAACAGTAGTTAAGGCAACTCTTCAGTCTGCATATGGTAAGAACTTTCCAATCTCGCTGAAAGAGGCATCCTTTCCCATGTTAACCGTTCCGTTTTGAAAAGGTTGGTTCCCTTGTGGAGGAAAAAAAAGAGGGGGAGGAAATTGAAAATGTATTCAACCTTCAGAATACAGTTCCTTAAAAAAAAAAAAAAAGACTTCTTTACAGCCAATCCTCTACCTGCCAACTCAAAAAGAAGTGACACTGAATTTGCTGATGTTTACTACCAGGAAAGTGGGTATAGGACTGCAACCTTAATATTTTTAAAAATTGTATTCTATTGGCTGAGGAAATCATAACAGTAGTTACTGTAATGATTGCTTTGAAGACATCTTTAGATAGAGTTTGAACTGGTTACCCATAATTAACATTTTCAGTGTATATGTTGGCATCTTTAATTTTTTTTAAAAAGGCACACTTTAAAATCAGATATGGAGCAAATGAAATATATATGAAAAGAAAAAGAAGGAAAATATTGTTATTTCACCAATATTGTTTCAGGTGCCCACTAAAGATTGACTGGCCAATGCCAGGTGATTGATATTTTTTTCAGGGGAGAGGGAACTTCTTTGACAAACTGTGTATATTATATTTAAAATATATGAAGGTACTATAAGGCAGCAGGAGGAAAGCTGTGACCTTCCAGAAGATGGACCCTAACTCTCATCAGCTCCAGCTAGCAAAGCCAATGGTTAGGGATGATAAGAGCTATAATCCGAAGGGCCACAGATTCTCCATCCCTGGCACATGGGATGGTAAGAAAGGGAAGCATGAACCTAGGAACATCGGAAGATCCTGCTGGATGAGGTCAAAGCATCCTGTTCTCAGTGGTCTACCAGATACCTGTGGAAAACCTGTGAGCAAGATTCAAACGAAAGAGAACTCTCCCTGTGTTTAGGACTGCAACCACAACACCATGAGCTAACTGACTAATGCCACCAAGAATGGAGGACGTGTTCAGCCAGTGCAAGTCTGCTGTCAAGAAAAGTGAGGAAAAGAAGAAAACTTCTATAATAACCTAAACAGTTTGTCATTACTTGGAAACAAATTATTTTATCTTGTCCTTGATCATTTTATTAGTTGATGGAACATGAAAAGAGGATCCCATACGCAGAACGAGTACTGTATGTTATAAGTGAATACAATACCATTTTGTTGTCTTCTAGTTTTTGAAACCATAGCATGCTAATGTACAATATGAAATGTTTTGTTTTCAGGCACAATAAAGTAATTGTGGGTTGTCGCCTTAGATGCAGCCTAGCCTCCCATCTCCCCCTTCCTTCTCATCTTTAGACAAGGACTAAGATCCTGTAGTATCAAACTCATTCTCTGAGAGTCAATCCTTATGTAATCAAAATGCTACCATCCACACAAAGGAGGAAGATATTAGTAGGCTTAAGGGAACCTCAATATTTGTAGAAGTTAAAATATGGGGAAACCCAACCAACTTCTCCATGAAGACTGATAATGTCCAGTGGCCCTAGAATGCTGAATAGGAAGAAAATAAAAAAATAAAAAAAGGAACGGGAATGGAATTGTGTATGAGAAAGAATGCATATTTGGAATTGAGCAGGAACACTCCATACTTCCATATATTCCTGCGGGTAACTGTGAATAAATAAGAGATGAGCAAAGTAGCTTTCCCATTCATAAAGTAAGGTAAAGGTAAAGGTAAAGGTACCCCTGCCCGTACGGGCCAGTCGTGTCCGACTCTAGGGTTGTGCACCCATCTCACTCTAGAGGCCAGGGGCCAGCGCTGTCCGGAGACACTTCCGTGACGAAGCTGCTCTGGCGAGCCAGCACCAGTGCAGCACACGGAAACGCCGTTTACCTTCCCGCTAGAAAGTGGTACTTATTTATCTACTTGCACTTAGGTGTGCTTTCGAACTGCTAGGTGGGCAGAAGCTGGGACCGAAAGACGAGAGCTCACCCCGCCACGGGGATTCGAACCGCCGACCATACGATCGGCAAGTCCTAGACACTGAGGTTTTACCCACAGCGCCACCCGCGTCCCATTTTCCCATTCATAGGTAGAGGTAAATTAGTGATTAGTGATAGAACAACAACATACATCACAAGATTAGGAGCTGTTTACTTATTGTGGCCACAGTGGTGGCAAAACACACACAGAAAGAAAGAAAATCTGCTGTTACTCCTGCTGCAACAAGTAAGCAGCCATGGACCATTAGGTGAATTGTACTCTGCCCTCCACAAAATCACTCCAATTCCCTCTGCCGTCTGAGTTTCAAGTCAAAAGCTTGTGCTAAATAATGTTTAGTTTGGCAGTGAAGTAACGATTTAAAATGTGGGCCTTGAATTCTACAGAAGCTCCAACAGTCAACACATACAATAGTCAACAAGATTCACATCTAGTTCTTTTTCCTCTCAAAAATACATTGACACAGGGATGTTGTGTCAACTTGTAGCTAATAACAATATTTATTTATTTATATACCACTACTTAAATGCCAAAGTGGCATATAATGCACATTCAGTCCCCAAGCCTCTCAGGTTAAGCTCCAATGAATTCAGTGGAGCTTCTGGCATCCGATTGTGCTGTCAGAATAACAAAAATTTCCCACCATTTTTTTCAGGTTTCTGGTCCTGCATTTTGAATTAAGAGAAGACATTGAAAACAGCTCAGTGGTACCGTGTGGTGTAGTGGTTAAGAGCGGTAGTCTCGTAATCTGGGGAACCCGGTTCGCGTCTCCGCTCCTCCACATGCAGCTGCTGGGTGACCTTGGGCTAGTCACACTTCTTTGAAGTCTCTCAGCCCCTCACCTCACAGAGTGTTTGTTGTGGGGGAGGAAGGGAAAGGAGAATGTTAGCCACTTTGAGACTCCTGAAGGGGAGTGAAAGGCGGGATATCAAATCCAAACTCTTCTTCTTCTTTCTCAGAATCCTGCTATTTATGATTTGCACTCTTGAATAATATTTAAGATCTACTCCAAAAGCAGCAGTAGTAAATACCTTTATTGGGACCCATTGGGAAGATACAGACTAGTAAGCAAGCTTTTGAGTGCACAAGGACACTTACTATCACTGGATGTTAAGTAAAGAAGAAAAGGTCTTGCTTGGCATGGGGGCAGTTGTGTTATATTTCGTTTTGGAATTTTCCATTGTCCTAACAAAGTTACTAGCGGTATTTTATTTGTTTGTTTTTTAAAAGTATTCGAGAATGTAGCTACCCAGGAAGAGAGTACTAGCACTGGAGGACAATGATTTTCTGCCACTCAATGGAGCTTTGCTTATGGGACGGAACATACCCTCTCTCTATTATTATTTATTGAATTTATATACCACCCTATACCAGAAAGTCTCAGGGAGGTTCACAGAACAAAATCAAAATACAAAACCACAAAATACATAATCAAAATAAAAACAGCAACTCAACAACACCCCCTCCCCCAAACCCCTACATCTTAAAAGGCCTAGGATATCAATCAAATCAACCAAAGGCCTGGTTAAAAAGGTGTATAATGAAGACACCAGGTGAACTTTCCTGGGGAGAGAATTCCACAGACAGGGAGCCACTACAGAGAAAGCCCGTTCTCGTGTTGCCACCCTCCAGGCCTCTCAAGAAGGAGGCACACAAAAGTGGGCTTCAGAAGATGATCTCAGGATCCGAGTTGGTTCATATGGAAAGAGGCATTCCTTGAGGTATTGCGGTCCTGAGCTGTTTAAGGCTTTGTAGGTCAAAACCAGAACTTTGAATTGTGCCTGGAAACTAATTGGTAGCCAGTGCCGTCGGACCAGGATTGCTGTAATATGCTCAAACCATCTTGTTCCAGAGAGCAACTTAGCCGCTGAATTCTGTACTAGCTGAAGTTTCTGAACCGTCTTCAAATTCAATTACAATTACCTATGTATAATGCATTGCGGTAATTTAACCAGTGTTTTTTTCTGGTGGGGGGCATAGAGGTACACATACCCCTAAACATTTTGTGAATCTAAGTTTGGCCTCATTGAGGGGCAGTATTTCAATATGAGAAGGAAAATGAGAGTACCCCTAAACATTTTTTTTAGAAAAAAACACTGAATCTAACCTTCATGCTACCAGACAACAGTAGTTAGGCTATCCCTATCCAGATAGGAGTGTAGCTGTGCCACTAGCTGAAGCTGATAGAAGGCACTCCAGGCCACTGAGGCCACCTGAGCTTCAAGCAACAGCAAAGGATTCAGGAGTATCCCCAAGCTACGAACCTGCTCCTTCAGAGGAAATGTAACCCCATCAAGAGCAGGCAATCTCCCACCCATCTGGTCTAGGGAACCACCCACTAACAGTGCCTCTGTCTTATCTGGATTGAGCTTCAGTTTGTTGGCTCTCATCCAGTCCATTACTGAGGCAAGACATTGGTCCAGCACTTCCACTGCCTCACCTGCAGATGTAAAGGAGAAATAGAGCTGAGTGATGTCAGCATACTGCTGACAACATACTCCAAACCTCTGGATAACACCACCTAGTGGTTTCATGTAGATGTTAAACAATGTGGGGCATAGGATTGTGCCCTGAGGAGCCCCACATTGAAGGCTCCATGGGGTTGAAAAGCATTCCCCAAGCAACACCCTCAAGGAACGACCATCCAAGTAGGACTGGAACCACTGCAAAGCGGTGCCACCCACCCCTAGTTTGGACAGTTGTTCCAGAAGGATACCATGGTCAATGGTATTGACAGCTGAGAGGTCAAGGATAATTAACAGGGACATGTTTCCCATGTCTCTCTCTCGACAGAGGTCATCATACAGGGTAACCAAAGCAGTTTCTGTGCCAAAACCGGGCCTAAAACCTGAAGAACTGGATCTAGAATATGAGTTTCTTCCAAAAGTGCCTGGAGTACTACTAGGTGCTACTACCCAATTTGGATTCCATGGAGAGTGGTTTGGATCCAGGCTAATTTACTTTAACTTAGGCCCCTTTGACATCACTCATGCAAACTTAGTCTAGATTATTTATTTAATGAATGTACTACTGTGCTACTTAACATTAATTGCCAGCCTTGTAATATGAGGACAATAATGGCATCTTGACTTTTGATTTCCGTTTTACAATAGATCAATTTTAGTACAATTGCTGTAGATCTAGCTTTTATATTGCTGATGAGAACCAGCTGGCTTCAGCTTTCTTAAGCAGAGCTTAAGCAAAGCAGCAGTCAGATGCTGGTAACAACGCATGTAGTTCCTGGCCCTACCTTGCTGCTTCCTGCTTGTCTTGACCCTTGACCCCATGATCATTGGATTCCCTGACCCCTGAACCACCTGACCATGCAGATTGCTGTTCACCTGACCTGAGGACTGGACCTGACTTTGGGTGCCGCCTCTGCTGCTCCAGGCAAGTACATCTCAGAGACTCTTCTGGCTGGCTGGCCTCCCACGCCACTGAGCCCTGCGCATTGTTGCTCAGCAATGAGACTACAACAGTTTGTTACCAGCCCCTTCAAGCCCTGTTTGCCTGGAACCCAAGCAGCCAGCTGGTTCTCATCAGTGCCTTCTGCTCTGTTTCCTTGAAGGCTGATCAGCTGCAGGTGGAGTCACTGCTCATCAGCAGGGCAAGTGGACTCCGGGTCCATGACAAACAACTAATTACAGGGCATTTAAGGAGTAATGCTGGAAACACTGAAGGAGAAAATTAGAGGCAGAAGACACAAAAAAGAAGCTTATAATATAAGGTATAGGAGACCATTCCTGAACTGAACTTACTTCAGAGGGAACTGCGGCTCTCCACAGGTTTGCAGGCCCATGACTGCATCTCTCATCAATCAAAGCCTGCTATAGAAGGATATTGTCAATGGGGAGAGACAGTGCCATATAATATAAGGTAAGTGCTCTGTGGAGCAACCATTTTCATTCTTCTTCCAGCTCTTTGTGGAAAAGCAATGCCTCATCATTGCTGAGGGCCCTTGAGTAGAAGCAACTCTAACGAGCAGTTCATCCTACACCTGTATACTCAGAAGTAAATCCCGTTAAGTTCAATAACTGACTGCCAGTTCAGTGTGTATAGGACTGCAGACTCCATTTCATTTTAAGACTACGAGAAACAACCAATTTGAGCTTTTTATCATGGACGCCGACATATTTTTCTCTTTCCTGCGGCTTTTCTTATTCTTTGCATTCAGCTGAAAAAAGAGTTTAAGTCAACATTTGGAAAATAATACAATAAAACACAACAGTTATTATACAGTAAGAATGGGGGCAAAATGCAGTTCAGTTTCATTTAAAGGCAAACCTGCTTAATTTGTACTTTCTAAAACAATATGAGAATTGAAACAGATATCCTTAGAAATATACTACTGCAATGCGCTCTACGTGGGGCTACCTTTGAAGGTGACTTGGAAACTACAACTAATCCAGAATGCGGCAGCTAGACTGGTGACTGGGGGCGGCCGCCGAGACCACATAACACCGGTCTTGAAAGACATACACTGGCTCCCAGTACGTTTCCGAGCACAATTCAAAGTGCTGGTGTTGACCTTTAAAGCCCTAAACGGCCTTGGCCCAGTATACCTGAAGGAGCGTCTCCACCCCCATCGTCTGCCCGGACGCTGAGGTCCAGCGCCGAGGGCCTTCTGGCGGTTCCCTCATTGCGAGAAGCAAAGCTACGAGGGCCTTCTCGGTAGTGGCGCCCACCCTGTGGAACGCCCTCCCATCAGATGTCAAAGCGATAAATAACTTCAGAAGACATCTTAAGGCAGCCCTGTTCAGGGAAGTTTTTAATGTGTGATATTTTAGTGTATTTTTGGTTTCTATGGAAGCTGCCCAGAGTGGCTGGGGAAACCCAGCCAGATGGGCGGGGTACAAATAATAAATTATTATTATTATTATTATTATTATTATTATTATTATTATTATTATTATTATTATTCATTTCTCTGAATTTTGCACTGCATTATGCTAGGAGTGATTGCTAAAATGTTTATATTAGGCAAACTTGCACATATGTACATTAGTAGTGATTCACACTTAATAATAAAAAACCCACCACATAGTGATGCAGAAATATGAACAATCAAACTTAAATTTGGAGAAAATAAGAAATTTGGAGAAAATAAGAAACTGAGAGAAACTGAAATTGACAGATCCGCTCATCCTTATTATATGATCAAAGTCATAAATCATGAAGGCTTGCTCACTACTCTTTGTGCCTTTCTAACTGGGCCTGATAAGAGTATTATCTCCCTGCTACTTTTGGATTTTTACCCCTTAATGCACCAACACAGGTCCCTGCAACTATTTAAACTTCAGATTTTAATACAGGAAGCAGAGTATTACACTGATATGTACTATGCATATGTTGATGATTTGTTTTTTGATGTGGTATGCTTGCTGCTGGTTTGAATATTGCTCCAACATAGGCAGTGTAGATTTGACCTCGTTTGTCTGTGTGCCCTTGTCTTGATAGCTGAAATCCTGCAGCTGTAGCCTCGACCCAACTGTACATCAAGTGCGGTGCCCCTATGGCCCTGTCCTACTTATGGAAATTCCTAACGACTCCAGTTCAAACTGTGGCTCAGATCAAAACTGAAAATGAGTTTCAGGTCTCATTCGACTCTCCATTTGTTCACTTCCAAAACCACAACCCAATTTTGCATGATTTTTGAGCAGTTATTGCCAGAGGGCAGAAATGGGGAGGGGGGACTTCAGGAAGATGAAGAAAATTGGGCAATGACGTCTTCATTAGAGTACTATAATTAGATCAGCTAGTCAGTTCATGAATTCAGTAATTAAAAAGAGAGAAAAAAGACAACAAATATTTTCTTTGGGGTCCTGTTTGAATTGAGGATTATAGAACTCGTTGATATACTATAGAGAATGACATTTTATCTATGAACAGGTCATATAGACAGTCTATAAAGTTCAGCAATGTTGGTAACTGCTCCTAGATTATCTCTCTGGGGTAGTTACCAGCTCAAAGCTGCTCTTTCATGGCTGCCAATGCCCAGATCATGCAAGTAACATTGGAATGTTGTTTCATGCAGATAGGCCTGAATTGCCATAGTAAGGTTCCTCTTCTGTTGGAGCTGCTGATGTTGGCATGGGAAGTACCCATGTGATTTGACCTACTCTCCAGATACAGAAAGCCTGCCTTACTCCCAGTGCAGCATAGAAGCCAGTCACTGACAACTGGCTTTGTGGCATAAGCTGCATCACACAGACTCATGTTCATTACTTTAATAATGACATGTCTTCAGATGCTATTCCTTGTAGCCTTTATGCTACCTTAAGTCTGTCCTGCCCCCTACCCCAAATGGCTGTATCCAGCCATTTTGTTATGAATGCTAGTTCAATTTGTTATTTCTGTAGTCATATTTTAGGAGCTTTTGCTTTAGGTGAAATCATGCAACTAATTGCTGCTGAGAGCGTGGGAAGTACCCCCCCCCCCGCAAGTGATGAGAGATTCCTGGGGTTCCAAGTGCTTTTCTAGGATTCTGTTTCCTTAGAATAAAGGTCAACGGAAACTGTGCTGTCTTTAGCATACATGGTTTTAATTGCACACATACACAACATGAGCATAGGATGAGAGCTTTCACAGATCTCATGGACCAAACAGATCTTGTTTTTCCATTAGATTTCTAGCTTTCCATCTATTTCCCACTCAGCCCTCACACAATTCTGTCATTGTTCTCCTACACAGCAGCTAGGTGACTGAGAAGACCCACCCATTTGTTCTAAGGCATGGAGCAAATTATTTGGTTGTGCTAAATATGGTACTTAACCAGACAGCCAAAGCCTTGGTTTGGAAAGTTTGTACCCTCACTGATGCAGGTTCCCAAGTTTGGAAGGGGAACCAGAGTTTCATCCAAACTCATAACACACTTTCCCATCATATTTAGCTTTCTACCTCCATTTTCATTGGTGCAAAAGCATAAACAAATCAAGGCACTTTCTTTGAAGGTTTTCATTTACAATGACCTTAGTTGGGCTGTTTTAAGTTTGGGAGGTCAAGAAGAGATGAGTGGTACTTGTCATTTGTTATGGCCAGTATTAAAATGTAGTTGATTTGAGATTCACAGCAATACTCACTGACATAAACCTTGACTGAATCTATGCTGCAATCAATTATGGTGATATAAGAGCATAATGTATTAGCAGAAGAAACTAGTTCTTGGTGGATAATAGTTGTCAAAGGTCGCATTTCATAGGCTGCTTAGGAACATAAATATATATGCATCCCATTGTTTTCAAAGGAAGAAGTATGGGATTTGTTTTCTTATGTCAAAGACTTTTCAGGGGCTCTTGAAATGAAAAAAAATAAATAAAAATCATTTGTACAGTGGAATGATGCAGACAGTACCGGCCTATGATGCAGCTAATGTCCTTGGTGTATTCCTAAAAATAATTTTGAACATTCAAATCACAACTCTGTGGTTGAAGTGCAGAGGGAGTTATATTATCAAAAATGTAATGAGTTTAATGTGCATAGTTATACATCACAAGAGTGTCTCCACAGATTAAAGCAACTCCAAAATACGCGCTAACATAATGGAGTGGATCTGGTCTTGCTGCTTTATTCAGTACTCTATGAACTGTTTCCAAGCACATATGTGTAGAAATCGCTTGCTTTTGGTATTTATTCCAAAACAGGGCCATTTAAAGAGAGAGAGAGGGAGAGGGAGGGAGAAAGAGTTGGGGGGGGGGGAGGGAACAGTACCCTGTACCGCCAGCTTCAACAGCATTCTCAAGTGGATTTGGGGTGCTTAGCGTGCTAAATTTCTTGAAATATCAACAGTACTTGTGTCCACAGAGGATTATATTGATGAAAAACATCAAGTTGAAAACGCATGCTTTAGCTAGCTTGAGCTCCAAAAATGATTTTCATTATGCATATTTGATATATGAATATTTGAAAATCAGGCCAAACGACGTTGCTAAAAGTTTCTTCATCAATTAGGTTGAAACTCAGAATGAGATGCTTTGGTGTAAATTGACAGTGATAGAGAGAAATCTGAGGCCTGTGAACAAAAGTTTCCCGTTAACGCTACCTTGCATGCTATGGAGAGCAGCAGCTGCAAACATTGGAGGGAGGGTGAATGTGGAGTTTTTAAAAAGATGCAACAATATTAAATCTGAATGTTACAAGTGCCAGGCTGCCAGCTCTTACAATTATATTGTTTGATTGTGCCATTTAATTTGTTTTCCTAAAGTATTTAGCAGCCTGATCCTCTGGAAGCACACAATTGGCTGCTAGGCTCCCAGCATGTGTGTGAAGGGGCACAATGTTTGATTGATGGAAGCAACAGCAGTTTGATCTTCTGAGCCAGGATAGCAGCAACTGGTTGAGCAAACTCTGGGGTGGCCATGTGTCCTACTTTACAGGTGACAGTCCTCTTTTGAAGGGCTCTCCTATGTCCAGTTTAAAGACGAAGAACCATAAGGACAGACAGCAGGGGCCTTGAAGTTGCCTGTCAACAGCTAGCAACTGGATAGCAGACTTAGAAGGCACATAGGTCATCTGTTTGCAAGCTTCCTCCAGTATGGTAATATGTGCTGCATTTATATTTAAACTACAGGAATAATTTCCTGTAAGGTAAAGGTATTAAAGGTAAAGGTAAAGGTAAAGGACCCCTGCATTAAAGGTAGAGGTAAAGGACCCATGACAGTTAAGTCCAGTCACGAACGACTCTGGGGTTGCGGCGCGCATCTCGCTTTACTGGTCAGGGAGCCGACATTTGTCCGAAGACAGTTTTTCTGGGCCATGTGGCCAACATGACTAAGCCGCTTCTGGCAAAACCAGAGCAGCGCACGGAAACACTGTTTACCTTCCTGCCGGAGCGGTACTTATTTATCTACTTGCACTTTGACGTGCTTTTGAACTGCTAGGTTGGCAGGAGCAGGGACCGAGCAACAGGAGCTCACCCCGTCACGGGGATTCAAACCACCAATGTTTTGATCGGCAAGCCCTAGGCTTAGTGGTTTAGACCACAGCACCACCCACATCCCTTGATGTTGCATTGGATACATATAAATTAGTGTATGAAAATCTGCCCAATTTTTGGTGACGCTTTCCTTCTTTTTTTTGCAATATCTACATGGAAAAGTTCCTTGTACTGGAAACCTGTGGCCCTCCAGATGTTGTTGGACTCCAAATCCCATTTGCTCAAGACAGCATGGCTAATGGTCGGAGATGATTCCACAGCACTTAGGGAGCAGGCTGAAGCTTAAAAGTCCCAAGCCAACATGCAAATCAGTTTGGTACTGAGGAATTACAAATGTGCATGGGATGATCCAGTCGTCTAGTCACAGACCTGGGATGGGGAACCAATAACACTCTGCATGTTGCTGGCCTCCAGCTCCCAACAGCTGGTCCACATGGTCACAGCTCACACTGTTGCTTATCTTGTTGGTCACTCATTGAAGAGGGCAGTGGCAGTGGCAGATCTACATTTGGGGGGCCCTAAAGCTTGAACTTTTATGGGGTTCCCTTTGCAACTAGCAACTGAGGCCTGGGTAACTATTGTTGCCTTCTTCATTGGGGTTGTTCATGACAGATCACCACACCTTTACAACGTCTGTGCTACTGACTCTCAAACTTTGGAATCGTTGAAATATATACAACCAAAAATCTATCAATTTCAGACGTGCGACTCAAATTGGGTCTCCTAGACACAAAATATCTAAGCCATGTGAAGTAAAGTCACTTCTGGGGTCCCTCTGGGATTAGGGTCCCTGAAACTTAAGCTTCATTAGTTTCGTAGTAGATCTGGGCAGTGGAAAGCAAGAAGGAAGAACAAGAGGTTCCAGGGGTTGATGGTAGGCTCCCTATTGTGCTGCTTGGCTGATCCTTGACATCAACCCTGTACAGGTAGCGTTCTCCCTTTGGAGCTTGCATGAACAGGAATTTTCACTCTTAAGCTAACCAGCCACTATAGTTATGGTAGGAAATAAATACAGTGGTACCTCGGGTTAAGTACTTAATTCGTTCTGGAGGTCTGTTCTTAACCTGACACTGTTCTTAACCTGAAGCACCACTTTCACTAATGGGGCCTCCTGCTGCTGCCGCACCGCCGGAGCACAATTTGTGTTCTCATCCTGAAGCAAAGTTCTTAACCCGAGGTACTATTTCTGGGTTAGCGGAGTCTGTAACCTGAAGCGTATGTAACCTGAAGCGTATGTAACCCGAGGTACCACTGTAGTTCTGAACCCAGATTGGGTGATTCCTCCCACCTCTCTGCTTGGTGAAAGTAACTTGCAAACACACCCATTCTTCTATGGGGAAAAAACCAACCATGTTTGCTGAAGCAGCCTGTGATGGACCAGAGTGCGAACCTCAGATCTCATTAGCCCAAAATAAACACTCTTCATTGCCAGTTGATCATTTAAACATCTGAATTTGATCTGTTTGCTTCTGATAATTAAATCCAGCTAAAGGGAAACCATTCAGTTGTGAATTTAATCACGGCAGGAGAGAATGTTGGAAAATGGGGGGCTAACTTCTCCTTTCCTGCCTAATGGTTGCTTTTTGCTCCCCCTCCCCACCCCCACAAACTTGCATTCAATGCCTTTTCCCATTTGCCTCTGTGTGTGTGTGTTGTGTCCAAATCAATGTGCTCATAAAGCACATCATCATGGCTTAATGTAGCTGCAGCAGCTTGGTGTCCTATAGCAAAGCAGTCTGTGTATTAATCAAACTGCTCATTATATAGTTGCTTTATTATTGTAAGGAGAGCAACAGCATAGGTTGCTGGCAGCATCCTGTTTCTGCAGTGTAATTATAGAATTGCTGTGAATTTGCATAGTGCCAGGATGCTGCCAGTAAATATTAATGGATTACTTTTTATTCATTTAGCTAATGTTTTTGAAAGATGCTTTGAAAAACAAAAAGATCATATCTGTATGTTGTTTTTTAATTTATTTTCACCTTTTTGTCTCCTTTGGAGCCCCCCAGCGTATCATCACTTTGTTTACCACAAATTAAACCTTCGCTGATTGTTTACCAGGCTGGAGACCCATGTGCATTGCTGCAGCACTCTCCCCCCCTCTTTTTTTTTTAATAATCACAACCTGGGATTCGTTTGCAAGAGGCCTTAATCTGCATGAGAATTATACAATTAACTTTTGATTAACCACCTAGTTCTTTCGGAAAACCGCAGTGTATAGGATACTCTGCATTTAAATAATTTTCCTTAAATTGGGAGCAGGCCTTTCATTAAGCCTGTGAGTTTGACTAAACAACAACATTTGGAGATAATCAGGGTCAAAACAATAGGCAAGGCTGCAAGGCTAGAATGTCATCTTTAAATATAACAGCTGAGATAAAGGCACCCAGATTGTGCCTTATCAAAACACAAAAAAATCAAAGCTGTCTCTTGTCTGTGGCAAAATACCAGGCCCTGGTGTTCAGGGCTACTATTGTTTGGGCCTATAAGTGTTGCTGGATTTGCATTCAGAGAGCCAGTTCTGACACACATTACATCACGTAGGGTACTTATCTAGGAGTCTGACAATAATTATCAGGAAGAATATACTCAGAATGACTTTTTGTGATTTTTATGCATCCCCAACACAAGGAAGGGGAGATAACAGCATTATGAAAAAGGGGAGAGTCTCAAAAGACTCTCCCTGGAGCTGCGTTCTTCGATTAAATTTGCTATGCCACTCTGGTGTGCTGAACAAGTGGAAAGAAAGACTATGAGGCTTTTATATAGGGCAATAATAGTCCCGAACACAGCCCTTACCGAAAGATAAGATCCATTGTCGAAACAAACAAAAGGAACGGTATTAAACACCACTCCAAGAATATATATGAGGAAAGTTTTAAAGCCTTTTTCTTTCCTTCTTTTTTTTTTTAAACCTTGAACCTGATTCTCTCAAGTAGTCACATTGTTAGTTTACTAGGCATTCCTGGAAGTGGCTCATTTGAAAGTGTAGTTTATTTTGAAAGCATCTCTCCTTCTCATCATGATATCCTGATAAGGGGTAGTTAACATTAAAAGAAAGAAAGAACAGAAAGATCATATGACAACCATTAGAATGGCAGAGAGAAGAAAGTAGAAGAAAGTCAAATTTAATTCACATTCCTAAGCAATTGTGCCATCTCTGGTATATTTTTCCTCTAAAAACATTAGGGCTGGATTCAACGGGCCCCTTCCTCTAATGGAAGAAGTTTCCATCTGGGGAACGGAACCACTGGAACCAGCCCAATGACCAGGATCTGAAGAACCAAAAGGTTTTATGCAGGTTGAGTGGCATTTCTGCCTCCCTTTCACCTTTGAATTGCAGATCCTCATGTCCTATGGGTTTTTTTTTTGTTTGAAAATCAGTTTGCCACGAAACTGGATTGGGGTGATGATAAGCAAATGATAGGATGATACCTTAGTCCTTTGCAATCTTTTTTTAATATGAAAAAGTGTGAGCATCAATGTACCCATATATCTAAATTTTATCAGCATGGATTAGTACTCCATAAATCCTCAATACTTTTCAAGTACCTGTAAGACCTACACACCACCAGGTTGAGATATATTTAGGCACATTTAAAGTATCTACACACAGTAAAATACAGCATTATAAGAAAGCTCAGAACAAGCTTTGGCCTTTCAGATGTTGTTAGACTCCACCACTGCCAGCATGGTCAATGGTGATGGATGATGAGAGCTGGAAGAGAGGAATGTTAAGGCTTGTTTGAAGGCCTGCATTGTAAAATAAGGTTACCAGACGGCCCCCCTTCCCGGGACAGTCCCCGGATTTACAAATGAGTCCCCATACAAAATCCATTGACGTTGAAAAGTGTCCCCCAGTTCATTGAAAACAATCTGGTAACCATATTAAGAGCTATGTGGCAGGGACACTAAAGAAAAGACCCTAAAACTTTTACCTACCACTGATCTTACAGGTAAGCCCAAGAAGCGGCTCCCCATTGCAATTCTTAACCAAGAGGCAGGGTTGTGTTGGAATGGCAGTCCTTAGGTGTAAGGCCTGCCAGCTGGATGGAACAGAATGTAAGAATTGGAATAATCTCACTAATGGAACAGACAATTGGTGTTGGGCTGGAGGTAGCAATCAGTTGAGCAAGTTTAAAAGGCAGCTTACAGCCTTGCAAATGTTCTGATCTGCAACAGGAAGCACTGTTCTACAAACTGGTGCTCTGGACACAGTATGTCTCTGAACACCAGTTGCTGGGAATCACAACAAGTGGGGAAAGTGCTATTGCTTGCACTCAGGTCCTCCATACAGGCTTCCCATTGGCATCTAGTTGGCCACTCTGAGAAGAAGATATTAGACTAGATGGTTGGATCCAGCAGGGTTCACCTTATATTCATTTGAATGTAGGGGATTCCTACAATGGAGTATGCCAGCAAATATATTTAAAGCTCATAAATTTGAGTATTTCCCCAGCCACCCACTTTCTTCTTATTGTTTTCAGAAGTTCAAAATCAGTTTGTGCTGGCATGAGCTAGTGATGGCATGAGCAGGCATGAACACATTCCTAAAGGGATGTGATTTTAATCAATGGAAATTAAGATGTTTGAAACACAAGCACACACACCTACCTGAATTTGTGGTACAATTTTATGGGCATGTGCAGCAAGTCAGCACAGATACTTTTAAGGTTATCTAGGAGTGTAGAAGCCCGTCCTTCTGACAAAACAAAATGGAGGTAGTGCCTGAAGTTGGACTGAAACACATTTGTGGGTCCCAAACCACCTGCTAAAGATCAGCGCACTAGAAGACAGAACTGCACAGTCTCAGCTCAGCAGTATGCATGGCTATCTTAATCTGTACTGTGTTGTTTTATTATGGTAGCCTTTCACAGCTTAGTGCTTTGTAATTGATGGGTCATTCGGTTGCCCTTTGCTTGAAAAGATAGCTTGGTGTGTAAAGTCCAGAACATAAGGACCTCCATCATTGGATTTTCCCATTTTAAACAAAATATTATGTAGCTGATGCAACTCTGATTTGGCTGCGATAAGTGGTGCTTGGACTTGCTGGCAAACTGCTAAACAATGAATAAAATGTTGTCGTTTGGGTTTCTTTGCTGCTGTTTTCAGACAGCTCTTGATGTCACTACAAATCTAGTACTTCCTGGGTATTTGATTGTTTGATCTATAGCTTTGTAAATCAAAAGGCCCTTATAAAAATGCTGCAAATCTCCTGCGTGCGGTCTTCCTCAAATTAAAACTCACCCTCTAAAGCCCCAAGGGAGAACTTCTGGCCTTCCAGGTGTTGCTGAATGACAGACTCTCATCATTCTTGAGCATTGCCTGGGACTGGGACTGTTGGGACTCAAGAGGGTCCCTATTCCCTGCTCTAAATCTGCTTTGGATTTACCACTGCTCAGAGAAAGGATAATGCAACTATGATAGCCATATATTGGGAACTCAAGGCACCTGATGATGGAGCCAAGTGTGTTCTGATAAGCCAAGTTAAATTCAGAGTATTTATAATATTAATTGTCCAAAATTTCAGCTGCTTCTGAGCAATTTGGCTCAGCAGTGATTTCTTGCTGAGTCGCTTTTGTTGATGAGAATTTCTGTGTCCAAGTATGTCCCAGTTCTGCTGTTTGGTTCATGTTCAGCTAAGTCCCTCTGACTCAAGTCTGTGGATGTAGTACAGAGTAGTAGTTTGCACAGAGCACATTTGTTTTCACTCTAATTTCCCTAAAGAAGCTCTTCTTTCTGCCTGCCCTCTGCAGGCCTTCTCCTAGTTTTCCTCTGCACTTATTTCTTTCTTTTGCCCTGCATCAGAAACTCAACAGCCAGCCAGTATCCAGGAATGGCTCTTCCATCTCCCTCTCTCTTTCTGAATCACTGTTGTCAACACCATACTTGACTGCTGTCCTTAATAACACACAAGTGGCTCCTTTTGGAAGCGATGAGAGCAAAACTCCATGGATCAGCTAGTGGGGATGCTGAGACAGCAACATTGGCAGCAGTCTTGCTGGAAGACTGAATGAATCACCTATGAGACACGCTAAGTAAGTGCCCACTGGCCTGCAGCCCGTGGATTCCACATCTACTCTCAAATTCCTCTTTATCTGTAAATGCAGTACACTGCCAAATCTCAATTAGATTGCCAGTGACACAGTTGGCTCTGGAGAGCATATTGGAAAACCATACCAAAGGACACTCTTAAACAAGAGTTCAACTAATATGTTCGGGGAACCAAGGATGTTTTATTGCACGATGGTAGCTAATAACAAGACAAAAATAGCCCTCAGAAAACCCTGCCAAGTGCCTGTACAAGGAATAGTCTCTAATATGCCAGGAAAAAGGAAAAAAAATGTTTTAGGGAATCAAGAAGGGATATATAGATATAGATGCATATGCATTTGAAGGTATGCTTCTTGAGGGTAGGATTGGCATTTAATGCACACAGAACAAAATCTGCTAGTGCTGTAGCAATGTTGGTCCAATAATAATGAATGGGGCTGGCACATGCATTGCAGATGGTGGGTTTCAACTCTAATTGCCTTTTATATTTGGATAAAGGAACACCAGGACCGTCCCTCTTTACAGATAATCAGTGTAATATACAGTGCAACACATCTGAAAATGAGGTATGTTTTTAATCAGCGGAATATCAAAAGCCCATTGATGTCAGATCCTGCACATAACAAGACCATGTACATGATTGTTTAACCAGAGCTGCCTAAAAACCATGGGCTGGATCCAGTAGTACTTAACTGTACAACTATCTCTAACCCATGACTGTTGAGCTCTAAGAGTAGCATATGGATGAGATCTCACTTTAAATTCCAGAGCCCACCATAGGGTTCAGGTTGTAGGCCAGAGCAAGATACCCAAGGAAAATTTCTAGAAGAGAGAATTCTAGACCAGCCAACAGTTCTCATAGATTTATTTAAATGCTCAAAATAACCAAAACGCCATCTCCCCCACTTCTCCCTATTGTTTCCTACTTGATTGGGAAGGTTTTGTATTTATTTTTGTATTTTCCCTTTGCTTAATCCAAGGCAGCAGCATGCTGATTACCTTTAAAAAACTGAATTAAGCACCGGGGAGAATGCAAGTGAATAGATTTCCCAGATGTTTCATGTCAGCTTGCAATACTATCAAAATTGATCTATGTGAAGGCTGAAAAGAGGTTCTTCTGGGCCATGAACAGCTGGGTCCTTGTGGGGTTATGGAATTGGAAACCACTAATCCTCTTCTGCCTGAGCAGACTGATCCTAGATCACCCACAGAATTCCAGAAAATCATCTGATGCCCATTTCTACTCTTTGCATGGTAACTTACGAGAGATGATTTACAGTTACACACAAGTATTTTTGGTACAATGGCAGGGAAATACCACCCAGTAGTGATTTAAAATGTGGTCAGTGTTTACTCCAGTACATGCTATTAAGATCTTCTGCTGAGGCCCTTCTCCAGATGCCTTTATCAGAGATATGGTATGCAAAAATTAATACCATAATACAAAAAACATAAATTATACTTAAATTAATACCCTAATGCAAAATATAATAATAATAATAATGGCATTTATATCCCATATTTTCTTCAAGGAGCACAAGGTTGTGTAAATGGTTCTTCCTCTCATTTAATCCCCACAACAACCCTATGAGACAGGATAAGTTGGGAGGTAGCAACTTGCCCAAGGTCACCCAGTGAATTTCATGGCCGAGTGGAGATTTGAACCCTGGTCTCCCAGGTCCTAGTCAGTCAGTCTAACTGCTATACTGCACTGGCTGATAACAACCACCACCACCACCAAGGCTGTAGTTCTATACACACTTACCTGGAAGTTTTATTGCATTCAGTGAGGTTTATGCAGTGCTTTCTCCCCCTAAAAAATGTACTCTTATTTTGACTCCATTTTACAGTTCAAATCATGAAAAATAAATACAGAACTGGACAAAAGACAAAGATTCACAAAATGTTTGGGGTTTGCAGCCCCCTGCAGCTCCCCAGAAAAAGAGTACTGGGTTTATGTCTAATCAGACATAAACCCTACATGACAGTCAGATGCAACCCAGTGATGATGGTGTTGGATCTAGACTTAGGCTGTGTACAAATTACTGTTTACAGTGTTTGAAGCTGAGTACACACGACAGCCATAATCCATATATATATTTTTTGTTTTTGTTTTGAGAAATTCTGATGTTTTACGTGTTTCCCCTCAAACCAGCTTCTGTCTGTTTTGAAACCATAATCCATGGTTAAGCTGAGGTGTATACATTTGAGACATAATAATAATAATAATAATAATAATAATAATAATAATAATAATAAATTTATTATTTATACCCCGCCCATCTGGCTGAGTTTCCCCAGCCACTGTGGGCGGCTCCCAATCAGTGTTAAAAACAGTACAGCATTACATATTAAAAACTTCCCTGAACAGGGCTGCCTTAAGATGTCTTCTGAATGTCAGGTAATTATTTATCTCTTTGACATCTGATGGGAAGGCGTTCCACAGGGCGGGCGCCACTACTGAGAAGGCCCTCTGTCTGGTTCCCTGTAGCCTCACTTCTCGCAATGAGGGAACCGCCAGAAGGCCCTCGGCACTGGATCTCAGTGTCCGGGCTGAACGATGGGGGTGGAGACACTCCTTCAGGTATACAGGACCGAAGCCATTTAGGGCTTTAAAGGTCAGCACCAACACTTTGAATTGTGCTCGGAAACATCCATTGCACATTGCAGACAGCAGATTAACTAATCAGGTAGTCGGGTGAAGACATCCCAGTCCCCTCTCTGCTGTGTACAGCAATGGAAAAATGTAGCTGTGAGGCGGGGAGCAACTTCAGTGCATTCGAAACCACTAAATGCACACATAGCCTCAGTAATGGTAGACTCGCTTGAATCAATTCCGTCCTATTGATTTAAATGAGTTTGCTAAGTCTAGGGCCACCATAATAATATTTGTGGTGAATAACAATGGATAAAGTCCTTAAAGGATGGGATAATTAACAGTCACATGATTTGTTTTCTTTATCCAAAGATGTTCATGACCTGACTCTAGGTCCTGCTGTACCTAGTCTCTTTTTTTTTAGCGATCGCTCATAGCTGAGTAAGTTAGTCTTCCATGAACATGGAAGAGAGACTGTAAGTTACTGTGGAGGCCAGTTCTGGATCCACAAGTCCTTCCACAGTGGGGACATAGGTTCTCGTGTGGGAGTAGATCACAGTCAGGGTTTGCCAAGTGTGCCTTCCTGTTAGCACCTTTCTCCTTTTTGTCCTGAGTTTGAGCATCTTCAAAGCCCGTGACACCTTTGGTAAAGCCTGTTCTCTAATTGGAGCGCTCACAGGCCAATGTTTCCCAATTGTTGATGTTTATAGTACTTTTTTAAAAAATAGATTTGCCTTGAGAGAGTCTTTAAACCTCTTTTGCATTACGTTTTCCATTTTTAAGTTTGGAATAGAGTAGTTGCTTTGGAAGACGATAATCAGGCATCCTCACAACATGACCAGCTTGGGGTAAAAGGTAAAGGTACCCCTGCCCGTATGGGCCAGTTGTGTCCGACTCTAGGGTTGTGCGCTCATCTCACTTAAAAAGCCGGGAGCCAGCGCTGTCCGCAGACACTTCCGGGTCACGTGGCCAGCGTGACGAAGCTGCTCTGGCGAGCCAGCACCAGTGCAGCACACGGAAACACCGTTTACCTTCCCGCTATAAAGCGGTACCTATTTATCTACTTGCACTTAAGGGTGCTTTCGAACTGCTAGGTGGGCAGGAGCTGGGACTGAAAGACGGGAGCTCACCCCGCGGCGGGGATTTGAACCGCCGACCATACGATCGGCAAGTCCTAGGCACTGAGGTTTTACCCACAGCGCCACCCATGTCCCCTTTGGGTAAAAGGTAAAGGTACCCCTGCCCGTACGGCCAGGTACATGTCTGTTATTATATCTGTATAGCCTTCACAAGGGACATTATACCAGTCTCCCCTATCTTGGTGTCATCCAGAAATTTTGGACCACAACTCTGATCAGACCCAACCAGCATGGCTCATGGTCAGGGATTATGGGAACAGTTCAAAACATTCCTGCTTCTATATGTGATGGTCGTCCAAAACATCTGTCTTATACGTTTGTTGCAGAGATTTTATACTGTATAGAATGTTACTTTGATCTGATGCCTCAAATGCCTAGCATTTTTTTAGACACTCAAAAAAAAATCTTAGGGGGAAAAATGCCATCTTCTTGTATAGAAGCAGGATACTCACATATTTTCTAACAAAATGGGGAAAGCCTTTTGGGGATCTTGAAAGCATCTACTGCCAGAAGGCATGTGTGAGTTACAGCAAAAGCACAATAACTTGTAGCTTCTTCACCTGACAGACCCTGGCAATGTAAGTCAATAATTATCCTGTTTAAAAAACTGTCACAGAAAAGTGTGATATGGCACACACTGGCCGCCAGAAATGAAAGAGAAGTGTATGTGAAAAATGCCTGTGAAAAATGCTGGCTAGGACTTGCTAACTGAGCTCAGAGAAGTGACTAACGGATTGTCCTTTTAAAAGTGTTAAGATCACCAGGACTGGAGGAATTAATTTCCAAACTCTAGTTTGTCTTCCGCCCAGCTCCCTTTGAAAGAAATCCATCTCTTGTTCTCATTGATTTCTCTCGGAGACACTGAAATGCTTCTCTCTCGAGTTTGCTGCCACTTTCTTTAGGAAGTTCCGCTTCTGACAGGCATACAGGACATGCATCTATAAACAAATATAGACCACTGGGATGCTAAGTAAAGCGAATGAATATTTTGTTTTATGAGGTGTGTTCAAGGCTTTTCAGCTCCTCTTTCCTGGCAGTGAGGGTTCCTTTCCATAACTTGTGATTTGCAGCCATACTCAGTGGGGCTGCAATTCTGCCACCTGAGCCCAATAAACCAGTTGGTGATATACGGGATACTTGATCAAATCTATCTATCTTATCTGACTATTTATGCCTTGGTGATCATCATTGTGTAGGAAAACCTTGGTCATATGCTGGGGTGAGGTGGGGGGTGGGTCCAGTCTTGAATGCTGTTAAAATACGATCTTGAAAGGGAAAGAAAAAATACAGATGTTTCGTGTCAAGAAATTTAAGACATGGCTGTGGGCTGTGAGTAACTGATCCTTGCTACAATTGATGTGTTCTGTTAAAAGCTGAGCTTTGGTGCTTCTAATTTTATGGATTCAGACGTCGCTTTTTGAATCTGGATGCTTTCAGGTGTGGAATGCACACTTTCTTTTACTGGATCCAAGTTTGTTTGACTCGCTGTATTTCAGATTCTTCTCCGGTTCCTTGACTGGACAGGTAGAGGTCTTCTTGATAATGGCTGCTTACCTGGCTCAGGCGTAGGCAACAGTTGTGGCTCATCGTGGGCAGAAGCTTCTCCTCCTCCTCTCCCACTCTCCAGGGTGGCAGGGGAAACAGGGTCATTCCAGGATCAAATTAGAAGCTGGGTTGGCTTTTGTAAACCCGGGAATGTCCCTGGAAAATCGGGACCCTTGGAGGGTATGAAAATATGCTTTTTGCTCAATGAAGAAATTGTGTGCATTTTAGATCCATGACGTCATGATTCTAGTAGTAGATAGGTAGCCGTGTTGGTCTGCCATAGACAAAATAAAAAAATTCCTTCCAGTAGCACCTTAAAGACCAACTAAGTTAGTTCTTGGTATGAGCTTTCGTGTGCATGTATCTGAAGAAGTGTGCATGCACACGAAAGCTCATACCAAGAACTAACTTAGTTGGTCTTTAAGGTGCTACTGGAAGGAATTTTTTTATTTTGGTCATGATTCTAATTATATTTCCCGTGGAACAGGTATGGCCAAATTAAATTAACACATTGAGGGATTTATTTCATTTCACTCCTCTGATAATGACTTTTATTCATCGAAGGCCCTTTGCCTTTGCTGTTTGTTCCTTCCTTTTTTTCCACAGGCCTCTTTAGCTGAAAAGGTTTAGCATGTCTTCATGGAAGTAGTTGTCATGCTGTGGAAAAAAATCACAAGCAACAAAAAGTCAGAATTGTCAGTTCAGAAGACACCGCTTGTTCCACTGGGTAAAAACTGAGAAAGCAATGCTGGCAAATGATCTTTAGAAAGGTGGTGGAGGAGGAGGGAGGGAGGGTGGTAAAGGAGGGAAGCAGCAACAGAATGAAGATAAAAAGGCTTGCAGGCTTTATTCTCATTGACGGTTGGCAACAGGAAATCTGTTGGCGGAGAAGAAGAATATCTGATAGGTCATCTGTTGTGTAATGAAGAATAGAAGACAGGAGACAAGCTGGGAGAAGCAAGGTGATTCCAAACCTCTGAGGGGCATGAGATCTTACGAGGGAAAACATGAAAGCAACACCTTTATAAGCTGACCAAAATTAATTTCATATCAGTGAAGCTGACAAAACCCATTTTTTACATTATGGGTGAAACTGTGGAAGCTGTGTGTATGTGAAAGAACCCATTCATTTTCTTGGAGTAATATTGTTTAATTACATAAAATATTCTTGAGTTGATTTTTTAATAGCAATATATAGTATTAATATACTAAGGATACGACCCTAATATCTTAGTTTTGTTTGCAATCTGAAGGACAGACACTACCAGATATGTTTTCTGATTTTAGTTACAACCTTATTTATTTTAGGTATTTTTACACTGCCCGCAATCATATTCCTAGGGTGTGTTCTCAGTTTATTACTGCTGCCATTTTGGACAATGTAGTTGCAGCTATTTCAGTTATGTGACGGTTTAAGTTTTTATTAATTTAACAGTGCAAGCCTTTGCATGTTTACTCAGAAGCAATGCCTACTGTTTTCAATGGGGCTTACTCCCAAGTAAGTGTGCATAGAAGTTTAATCCAAATTGTTAAAAATGAACCCTTTAATGTAAGGGTTCTGATCTCTAGGTAGTAAACAACAGGAAGCTGATTTTGTGAAAAGGAGATGTGGTTACTTGGTGTTGTAATGTCAAAGCTGGATCTCAAAGCCTCCAACACATAAGAAGTTTTGGATGATAGTAATGACACACTTAATTCACATTATCCACTTTTGTTTTATTGATGGACAGTATGTCCTATATTGTTTGGAGGTAGAAGCTCAGGGGGCACAGGCTATTTCTTAAAAAGACTGTGTTTATGTATTCTCAGAAATAACTCAGTTCATTGTGTGCATAGGATTGCAACTTGATGCTTACATGGGTCACAGTCACTTATGGACTCATTGTTAAAACCGTGTTTATAGAAGACAATCTTATTTGGCTACGAGTGATAGCCAAAGAAGAAGAAGAACTCAAGGGAACTGAATTTTGAGTAGACACGTATGGAATTGTGTACAGAAGCTGTGTCTCCAGCTTCCAACATTGGCTCAAAACTCTCACACAAGTCTCCTATACAGAATCGCCACTGGCCTATTGCTCTCCATCCTAGGATAGTATGGCAACAGAGCAACCTCTTTGGAAATGTTAAATCACAGCATGGTCAGTGGCCGGTCTGAGTCTTTATCTTAACAAAGGAACTGGTATGGCTTGTTCAGCAGCCATATTAGATTTTAAGCAGGCCTTGGATAGGCCCACTGTATTATTCAGTCTGAGCCCACAAGCTCATAATAGAAGGGACTGAGCTGTCTTGGGAATTCATTGGATTCTGAGCCAGCCCCACTGTGGTCATCTGATGGCATCATCCGTGATCATTGCACCAGCTTCAGTCAGGTACAGTGATTTGCCTGCTTCCTACTTTGCATCCCAGTGTCAAGGCAAAGAACCTGCTGGTGATCCTGCCATTCCATTAAACCCCACTGGGCAGCAGCTGGGATTAGAAGTGCATCCTAACTCAGTAAATTAATAGGAGTCTGTCCAACAGATTTTAATGGAGATATCGGCATTAATTTTTCCTGGCCTCACATATTTTAAGGAACACCCCCTCAAATGAAGTGTAAAATTAGTAGTTGTGCCAGACCTTGGTGGAATATAGGATTTACTCTTGGAATGTGAGGAAGAACGTTGGTTGAATGCATACATTTTACCTAATATTTCTTAGTCATCTGCACTTAAGTAAGATGATTATTGGGTGATTCCCACCTCCGTGCAAAGTTGCTTTGCTAATTTGGAAAGCAGCAAAATAGCCATCTTCTTTCATCACATTGAGCAAGCTAAAATGCTAGAAGAATAAACAACCTAAAAGCGCTGAAGAGGCAGATACAAATGTTCTACCCAAACAAGGACGAGAACTTTTAGCCAACTGCTGTCATTAGTGATTGCTGTGACAGGAAGCAAAACACACAGTTCTCATCTCCATAATGACTGTGGGTTATGCATCGAGTCTGGATCATGCTGATTATTTCCCAGGCACTTGCCTAAGAGCTGGAGAGGTTCACCTGTGGGGTAGCACTCATCAGCCTTAGCCTCACATATTATTCCTTGAAAAGCTCGTGAGCAAGTTCTCCACCCCCACAAAAAATTCCACTGGGCAATGAATTAAAAATGACGGCTCAATAGATGGTGAAAACAGGAAAATAGAATATACAAAACATTCCTAATGACCAGGTCTTGAAAAATTTACTAGATAGATCGCTAGTTCTCAGGGAGCTAAACTCATTAAGAGACAATCTTACGAACGGTGGGGTCTTTGTGGGTCTTCCAGTGCAGGCCCCAAAATTAGCATTGGAAAAAATTCCCAATACTGTATTACTTTCGTAGTAGTTGCTAACAAGCTCCTTTTCCGAAAGGCTGTTGCGGAGAATCTGATCACAGCATCTCATTAACCAGCCATCTTGATGCTGAGGTGCTGAGGGAATGATCATCTCCTGGGGTTGGGGAGCTTGATGCGTTCCTAATGATGGGAATGTGCTCTCACCCAGTCCTCCATTGTAAGGTTGCCTTAAATGCTCTGTCTTCTTACAGCTGCGTGACTCAGTGTGTGTCCTTTCTTTCCCAATGGAGTTGCTGAATTGTTAGAATACTGGGAGTCGCTGTAAATTGATACAGGCCGTCATGACAGTGCCAAGCACCTTGTCATCACTCAATAAATTGTAATAATTAATAGTGTCTGGATGACCTCATTGGGTGACTGAATGACACAGGTTATACTGGATGACAGCATCTTTCCAATCCGCTAAATTAAGCGAGCTGGGTATACACTAGGTATGGAGCATGAATAGTGACACCTTGTAGAATCAGAGAATTGTTTCACACTTCATTTGCAAACTAGGAGAAAGGAAATGAATTAAACTTCATGCAAACACTCAGGAGATTTGGAAAGAGTCCTATCTCTAAGTCGTCTGTATTATTCATCCGAAGGAATTCAGTATCAAAGTAATTATTAATGATAATTCCAAAGTAGTTGTGCCGCTTCAGGATTTTTATGATTAAGAATGAAATGAATTAGTAATAAAAATCCTAATGCATAGTTATCCTTAAATATGATTTCCTATCTAGTTTTGAATCTCCTTGTGTTTTGATTATGAGTGATTAAAAAAATGTTTTGGCAATAGTATCGCTTTTAAAGGGATATGATTTCACTGAAGGTATCTACTAACTTTTCTCAACTATTGTGTGCCCTGCCATTAACTGATTAATATTGCTGCTGCCATATTTGTGAGATTACAATATTTTAAATATTGTTTTAAATAATAGATCAACTTTTAGAATCATCATGACGGACATAAGAATCCTAGAGTGATATGTTGAAGACAGTGCAACAGATTGATAACATCAGTCCCTGGCATTTGCCATGTGTGGGTCAAGTGCAGCCGACAGATGACTATAATCTCTCGCATCATTATCCACATTTTGCTGGGAGGAATTACTGGGGCAAGAGCAGGAGGTGTATGCCGTATGTGTGTGTGCATGCGCGAAATAACAGCAATAGGCAACTTGACCACACCATTACTTTGTTCATCAGATATGTTAAATAGGATATCAAAGTTTTGATACAATGTGAAATCAAATTTCTTGCAGCCTCCTTTAGTGGCACGGGATGCATGTACCGTACATGTGTGTCTTTGTGTCTTTTTAGGATGCCTGTCTTTTATACTTGGATTTAATTTTCATAAATTAAATTAATTAATTGTAATTAATTAATTTTGTAATTTTTATAAGTTGTTATTATATTATATTATATTATATTATATTATATTATATTATATTAATTATACAAATTAGGCCTTTCCAAA
This sequence comes from Podarcis liolepis, assembly GCF_965112155.1. Classification (NCBI taxonomy): domain Eukaryota; kingdom Metazoa; phylum Chordata; class Lepidosauria; order Squamata; family Lacertidae; genus Podarcis; species Podarcis liolepis. The sequence goes on along the minus strand of NC_139556.1, from coordinate 45,557,829 downwards.
TGACCCCAAAGTCTCTCCAACAGGACACAGTTTAGCAAGACCTCAGTGGAGGCAGCACATGCACTGTTGAGTACTACCCCATGCTTGACCTTACTTTTTCCTTCTATAAGATAAAAAAATTCCTTCCAGTAGCACCTTAGAGACCAACTAAGTTTGTTATTGGTATGAGCTTTCGTGTGCATACACACTTCTTCTATAAGATGTGAGACATGAGGAAGATGCCTGAGAACTCAAAAGAATCAACAGTTTAGCTGAGTACAGGAACTTCACCACTAATTCAGTTATCTACTCCTGCCACTTATCATGCAGTCATCACTGATTCCTCCTCACCACCCCAAAGATGTATTAGTTTCACTGTAGGACCTATACACTGTACCTGTATGGCCTGTATTCTGGTACCTATTTTATATGGCACAGTCCTTGCTGTTTGCCCTATTTTAGAACCAACTGCAACAACAAAAAATGCAGTGATGCCTGCATCTCACTCTGAAAATGCGGCCATTTTAGAAATAAATAAAAGAAATGCCCTAATTAATGGTATGTGAAGCTATGCTTTACCAACTGTAGGGAAATATTGTGATGTCAATATTTCAGTATTGTGAAATTAACATCGCAAAGATACTTGGGTGGAGCATGCCACAAGACATTGTGGAAGTGGTACTTGAGTTGCTTGCTTCTATACTACTATACTATAAATCCCTTGTCATTTAATGCAAACCAAGTGTATCTCTGCTTTCTTTTGCTGGAGGTATTGGGCCGTTTGCTCCTGATTGCCTCTCTTTATTGGCTTTCTTTTCACTTCCTAAGTGTTTCTCCATTTTTAAAAAACACTCCATCCTCGGCTCCTTGAATGGATCCCCTTTTATTTGCTGCTTCTGTATGTCATTAAGTCTGTGTGACACCATACATCTGTGTCTCAGCAGGCATTTTCTGCAGACCAGTGAGTCATTAGAAAAGATGTGATGAGTCCCAGATGTTAAAGGAACATGGTAGCACTCCATGGTCTACAACTGGGACAAATAAAAGCCAAAGGGTTTAAGTTTATTAGGCACCACAAAGTAAAATGAGTTCATTTTGCTATAAGAAAGTGGGTGACATTGATGACTTTACAGGTCCTCCATCTATCTATCTATCTATCTATCTATCTATCTATCTATCTATCTATCTATCTATCTCTTTCATCTGAAGCTGCTGGTGGTGGAGGAATAGAAGTCTACATGTAAACTCAGCCCAGATATGTTCCTTCATGCTCAAAGATTTCAACACGTTTACATATTTTGCTAGTACGGTTATTGTTTTCTCCCTTTGTATGTAAAAGATACATTGAGTCATTGGCTGTAGTTCTGCTTATTGTTGGTCTCCTTGCCTTCCACTGCCAATCTCAGTGGACACCAGCCATGATAGCTCTTTCCTCCACCTGAAGGGTACAGTCAGAGGGTTGCTGCTGCTACCCCCACCCAGCATCTGCTACCTGAGGCAGTTGCCTCACCCTGCCTAACGAAAGGGCTGGCCCTTCTAAGGGATGTAATGCAGGTATAATGCTTCCATTTGCATAGAGATGCTGGCAGAATTTTCTCACACCAGGACTTCAGATGGTAAACCTGCTAGCAGTGTGTTCTATTGTACAATACTAAATCCAATCACAGTACCAAATAAATGCATATTGTTTGTCATCATCACCATCATTTGCTGCTATAATGTTGTCACCTAATGGCGTTGGGTGCTTTAGCACATGTTTAAAAAGTTATTTTAGCTGTAAAACAGACAAACTGTTGGTAAAAGTATCTATGTAATAATAGCCTCGTAGAGTAACACCAAGAGAGAAAATTAAGGAAACAATTATGAGAGTATTTTTCATAGTGTCTATTTAATGATTTAGTACTGCAATTTAAGCTACTGTCCTGCTAAGAGGTAGCATTTAGTGTTTACCCTTTAATGCTCATTTTGTCCAAAAAGTCTACTGTTTATTGAAGTTTTTTAATAAAGCCCCATACTTTCGTAATATTTAAGATACCAGAGTGGCTAAAGTAGAAAAATTAAATATTCTGTCTTCATAAATATACAGGTTCATGGAGAGCAAAATCTTCTTGTTGGAGTATCCTGGAATGGCTGATAAGAATGGAGGCTTAATTTCATGAGGCCCAAATCCAACATATGCTATAGAAGCCTGGCCAAAGTTCACAGACGCACAGGAAAAACCTTCTAAGCACATTTGGCTCAACACACTTTGATGTCTTCCCACTATTGGGAATCCTTCACTTTCGTCGTTCCTAATTGTGAGGAGGCTTCCAAGCATGTTCACCCAACACTTCACTTGCAGCTCCTTTCAGACCTTCCCTCTCAATGTAGGAAGTTTGGGGTAGGGTGGGCACGTTTGGGGGTGTTGACAAAAAGACTGGTGTGGGTATGCCCGATCACCATACACAATTTATGCCCACACAGTCCATTCCAGAAATGCAATGTGGGTAATGAAGGTGCTTATAGATGGATGCTTAATATTGCAATCAGGTTATTCTGTTAATTTGCAGTAGGTTCCCCCCCTCCATGGAAAAGGTAAATCCGGATTAAGAGTGTGTGGAGGGGAATACAGACTGGCATTTTGATGACAATAGCACTCTGTGGGTGCTTCAAAAAACACCTATTCATGTGAAGCACTAATCCCACAATAAAGATCTGTCCAGAGGCACCACACTCATAAAGCCCCATTGCTGCCCCACCATGCCTGTGGCACCTTAATTTTGCAGACATCACATTGTAGAAGCAGCTACACAGTTGGCAAGGTAGTTGAAACAGGTATGAAAGCAGAGGGAAGTCACTTTGGGTTTTCTTTGTACAGTTGAAGAAGTAACCTTGAAAGATACTAAAGAAAGCTTTTCAGTTTTATTTTTGGCATATTCTGATGCTGTTTTAACTGGTGTTTGATTTTGTCTTCCTGTGTTAGTTTCATATTTTATAACACACACACACTTTTTTATTATTAAATAAAGAAATAAGACCTGGAGCTTCAGTGCTAGCTTAGCTTTCCAGAATATTATAGCTCTATTCAGGTGTTTAAACACAAGCATTGATAATTGTGCGTAAGAGGAGCCTGGGGTTGTTATCAGGTTTTTCTCTGTGATGGGGACAGTTTATGCCCATCCTGCAGGTGGCCTCCTTGCAGACATGCCCTCAGCATGGACAGTGTTGGGAACAGCTGATGAAGGACATGGCAGTAAGAAGGCACAGGGCAGATGTTGCTTTCCTTTCTGTCTGATGCTGGCCGATGCTGGCCATGTGCCAAAGTTCAAATTTGCTGAAATCTGGAATTTTGTGGAAGGAGATGGCAATCCAGTTTGTTACCCACTGGAATCTGTGTGACACATGTCAAATCACTTAGAAGGGCACAGGCTAAAGAAGATCATTTCAATGGGATAAACATGAGCCTCTTCACATGTATGCGTGCCCAGGGGGAGCTGTGAAGTTTGATGGTTTAGTCTTCCCCTGGTGCCATTGTTGTGCACAGCAACCAAATCCTCTAGTGAATGTTTGTCTGTTGTACACATGGAGAATTCCTACATGCAAGGAGTTCAGCAAGTGTAGGAGCTTTCCATGCATGCATCAATTCATGCAGAAAACTCTATCCAGCAAACATCAATTTGGTATTTGCTGGGGGGTGGGGCATGGTGGCAGTATATAGTGATAGGAGTGGGTGAGGACCTAGTGTACATGGCCTGATGATCCCTTCTGTGCATAGATTCACAGAATCAATCATAGAATTGTAGAAGTGGAAGGGTCATCTAGCCCAAACCTGGAATGCAGGAATCCCAACTAGATCATACATGACAGATGGCCATCCAACCTCTCCTTAAAAACCTCCAAGAAAGAAGAGTCCACTGCCTCTTGTGGGAGTCTATTCCACTGTTGAACAGCTCATACTGCCAGAATGTTGTTCCTAATGTTTAGTCAGAATCTCCTTTCTTGTAATTTGAAGCCATTGGTTTAGGTCTTAGCCTCTGGAGCAGGAGAAAACAAGCTTGCTCCATCTTCCAATGTGGCAGCCCTTGAGATATTTGAAGATGGCTATTATCTCTCCCCTCAGTCTCCTCTTTATCATGTTAAATATACCCAATTCCCTCAACTGTTCCTCATAAGGCTTGGTTTCCAAGCCCTTTATCTTCTTGGTCACCCTCCTGTGCAGACATTCAAGCTTGTCAATAGCCTTCTTTAATTGTGATGCCCAAAACTGAACACAGTACTCCAGATGTGGAGTACTCCAAGGCACAACAGAGTTGGGACTATTAGTTCTCTTGATCGGGACACTATGCTTCAGTTAATGCAGCCTTGAATACTTTTAGCTTGCTTTGCTGCTACATCACACTGTTGACTCATGTTAAGTTTGTGGTCTACTGTGTTCCCCCTATAATGACGTTAACTCTGGGTGGGAACGCATTTTTCTTGCACTATTTGTGCCTTCTTGTTAATTCATTTTGTTCTCTCCTCACTTTTCTGTCTATATTCCACAGCGTGTATTGCCCACTCTTGCCTTTCTGCATCATTAACACTCTTGCTGGATCTCTTTGTTTGGGTGCTTCCAGACTGCGTCACCATTTTTGACTGGGATTCATCTGCATGCTGGCAAGTTCAGGTTGCACAACTTTAGATGACTGGGAGACCTTGTGCAGCAAATCAGCTTCCCCCAAAGAGCAAACTTTTAGCAGTTAGGAAAGTGAGGAGGAAATGCACCAGAAAGTGTAGAAAAACACTTGCTTTGATGCAATGCTTTCTAATCTCTCCACAGATGAATCAGAGCGAATGCCCATTAAATAGCCAACATAGTCTAATCTCCCTGCAAACAAATCAAGATGAATGAAGTCATCTGGAAGTATGATTTGCTAACCCACTTCTTTCTCTTTTCCACTCCTTGGTGCGCTCTCTCTTTTTCTCTCTCTTGGCGCTACCATAAATTCATCTGCCATTCTCTCAGTTACTCCACTGGAATCTCTTCTCTCCAAAGTTTTCCTGCATCCCCATTTCTCTAATTCCAGTTGATCCCTTTCCCTACTCCACTTCTATCCCTTTATGCACCTCTTGTTTTTCCCACCCTACAAGCTTCTATGCACCCCATGCTATCTCATTTTTTCTCCACCCCATAATTCTCTCTCTCCTACCTACAGCAACATAGATCTTGGTGCACCCCCCAAACTTTGCTGCCCCTGCCTTTTCTATTTCCCCACCTTGTGTTGTGCAGGCCTACTCTAATCTAAAATCTAATCTAATCTACCATCATGATAATCTAGATGGTTTTCTTCCTAGTGTCAGCTTGTGATAATAAAGTACAGTAGATATGCTCTAAATGTCACTTTCAAAGAAACTTTTCCCCTACTTCAGATGCCGTACACAGTGAAATGTTTCTATTAATTTTCCCCCTGAAAAAAACTTTAAATCTCTGAGTGCTGCCCAGACAATTATTGCCACGTTGTGTGTCATAATAACACTAAAATGAAAGTTAGAGAAGCTGAAAGCAGACGCATGATCAGGAGACAATAACAAATGAGTGAAACAATTACCTTGAACTTTGCCATAGATGAATAAATTACTGTTTTGATACTCCGGAAAGGCTCAGTTAAATGGGTGAAGCACTGCTAAAATATTGATTACTTGGCAACATAAAACACCCCCACCCCAAAGGAGATTGTCCTTTTGTCTTGGAACAGTCCCTCAAAAATGTTGCACTGACAGGACTGCTTAATAGTATTACCATGAAAAAGAATTGATGTTTGCTGAAAATGAAGATACTCTTTCATTCCATTCTTAACTTTGGCCTCCAGAGAACTAATTTACCAAGACATACTTTTTTCCCTTGCATTTAAGGACACTGCAGTTCACACTTTATATTAGACACTCTGATGCGTATTAATGACGACTGTGGTAAAATTTTCATACATGAATTTATTTTTCCTAGTGATCCACTTTTCAGTTCACATTAAGCATAGTCAATATGAGTAACAGTTACGTGCCCCTTTCCCAGCACAGCACAGTAAATGTCATCTGCAGCAGAATTCCTTTAACAAGAGGATTGATATCCCTCCCCCCTTTTATGGTGATTAATCCTTAACCGCAAGAAAAAATAAGGGACACATCAGTACACAGGATGGGCTGAATAAAATGTTTTCCATCCAAATGAATAAATTGTTTTGCTTTTCCTAAAATTATACTGTCATTGCCCCTGTTTCTGCTGTTCAGGCTCTTAGTTGCCATGGCTAGGTAGACAAAATGGCAAGAAGGATAAAGTGACTGCAGAAAGTGACAGTGATGGGGCAGTAGCCTTCTTCACACACCCCTCAAATGTCCTGGGACATCCCAATGTTGGGCTTATACGAGAGCACGGTGCCCCAAAATGTGCATGACTCATCCGGGAGGGTAGCTAGGAAGATGCACATTCCAGTTTTGGGCTGGGGTATGGCTTCAGGTGACATAATTTTATTGTGCTCTCTTGGTGGGATCTACACATTCCACAACAATCTTTGCCCCCTACAACCAGTAAGTATAAATCTCAAAGTCCCCAAGCATTAGAAAAGCTAGAGGGAGTATCTTCTCTGGTTTAATTTTAGTCTTTTCCAGGCAGCAGGAGAAAACAGAGATGGAAGTTTGGTGTTATCCGGTGCTTCCCCCCCCTTTTTTTAAAAAGTTTAGGGGTACTCTCATTTTGACCCAAGAAAATCACCATTTTATAGTTTAAATCGGGAAAAATAAATACTGGTACAGTAAATGGACAAAAGTACAAAGAGCATGGATTACTCATATTGAAATACTGCCCCTCAATGAGGCCAAACTTTCATCAGTAAAACACAACACATCCACATTCCATACTGCTTCACACATTAAACACTCGCTTCCGTCTGAGTCAGAGGAAACACGGGGACAGGAAATGAGGTCGCTATTGGGGGTAGCAATGGAACTGACGATTCACCATGCTAGAGAAGAAACTAAACATTTTTTAAAAAATTGTTTCATCTCCTGTTAGATTCACAAAATGTTAAGGGGTATGCGTACCCGTGTCCCCCCCAGAAAAAAGCAATAGGCGTTATCTACTGAATGTAGGGTTGTGCCATACGTCCAAATTTTTACTTCTTAAAATATGACAACCCTGGAATAGAAATGACTTTCACCATTTATCCCAATTATCAGTTAAAGTCACGTTGGGATTGGTAGGGAAGAAGGCAGGCGGGAAAACAGGAAGTGGCGCCAGGGTCAATAAGAGGCAGAGACAGAGACCAGGAGAGGTGGAGACAGCCAATTCCAGTTTTGAGCTCGTCCTTCTGCTGAGTTCTATAAGTGACATGAAGGAGGAGTAAGATGACAACCAAGGCCACTCATCCACCCTGACTGGTTGTAAGTAAGAAGGCAAGTTGGTGGGAGCTAGCTGAGGGCAGACTGAGGCTAATGGGGCAGCACCCCATTCAGCCTAATGGACCAGCCTTCCTTGTATTGCATGGGTAAACTCCTCAGTTGCAGCCTTGAACTGCTGTCAGGTCCTTTATCTTGATCTCCTGAGTTGCTTTGCCTACGTAGGCACAGCTGTTATTCTATCATGGATTTGGTATTTATTCTAAAAAAGCTATATGCTAAATGATCACTTGAAGGTTCCTGTGTAAATACTTATTCAATTTGCCTGTGTTTGACTGATGAGGTCACTGCAAGATTGCTGCTCTTGGCCAGCTATATATATTAATTTTTTCCAGAGGTATTTGCTTAACAATTTTAATTCCTCACCCTGTTTAGTATGGAATTCATCTTGTGGCTTGCAAAGACCTGTTTCCCCAACCCCCCTGCCCGCCGCACAGAGCAAATGGTAGTTTGCAGGTGTTTGGTTCCTCATGGGACCAGCCCATTTTCCTCATCGTCTCTTTGTCCATTTAGAAATCAATCATGACCCTACAAATATTTAAGCTGACATAATCTGTAAGTGTGGTGTAAAACACAAAACCTAGACTTGCTTTTCATTATTTGCAGATGCTACGGTCATCCCAAAGAAATGGCCCAGTGTCTTGACTCATCTTGAAAAATGTTCAACATCTGCCAAAGCATGCTAAAATGTGATAGATTTTGGATAACTAGAAACACATGTTATGCTTATTTATTGCTTTCTTTTATTTCATATGTTGATTTAGATTTTCTTAGAGAGAAAACAACAGAAATGTTTGGTAACTGGAAAGTATTTGATTGGCTCTGGCTCTGGGCTTTCTTACCATCGTCCAGCCATGGGATCTCTGTGGCCATTTCACCTTTTCGTTCAGAGCAGTTGTTCTACTCACAAAATAGCTGCATTATCTCTGTGTTTGCCTGTTTTGCCATAATGAAGACAACTGGACTTGTAATAGTCCATTAAATGGTCTATTAAATAATGTAGTTGCTGGAGGGTCCCTGGTAATATTGTAGAGAGTGGCAGGATAATAATTTTGTAATTCAGACGTTTCACGCATTTCCTTTCTATTACAGCTGTTTGAAACAGCTTTTGAAGAGTTTTCATAAATCTTTCTACTTCTCAGTTTGCCTCGGGCCAACATAGAACCATTTTTTTTTATTAGAACCCTAGATACACAGCAAATAAGGCGAGTTCTTTACTTTTAAATGTGTTTGACCATTATGGCGTAGCTATGCAGCAGCTTCACAAGATGGAAAATAGTTTCTGTCCAATTTAGGCACCCACATGAAGGATAACTATGGTTACAAAAGCTGCGTAAATGTAGAATAACCCCACAGGAGCAAACCAGAACATTCCAGAATTTGCACTAGTGTGGTTTGCAATTAAATTGGGCCTACTTCTTAAAATATGGGTAATTATGGGTACATTTATTTATTAAACTTGTATAGTGGACTCACATTGATATATATTCCATAGTTTTCTACTTAGAGGGATCATACTGGAATTTGCTTCACATGACAAGCAGCCCATGTTGTCGTATAGAATGGCAAGAACCTATCAAGTGAATTCTGCATAAGCTGCACAGGTATCTTTACATAAGGAAAGGCCCCAAGTTTAAACCTTCACATCTCTATGTAGAATGAGGAAAGACCTGTCTGAAATCCTGGAGAGCTGGTGTTGGTCAGTTTGGACATTAGTGAATTAAATGGACCAATGTTCTGGCTGAATGTTCTTAATGGCCTCCCTAAGGAGATGTGACAGGTGCATTTGTTTGTGTCCCCACCTCCCACTGAGGATAAGGTTATCCATGGCTTCCAGCTATGCTAGTTATGCTAGTTCCGCTTTCAGAGATGCTATGCCTGTCAATACCAGTGTTTGGTTCCTCATAGGGCCGGCCCATTTTCCTCCTCATCTCTATGTCCATTTAGAAATCAAGGGGCTCATACAAACTCAGAGCTTCTCAGGCTTATTCTTGCAGCACTAAACTATTTTGCCATTTTGTATGAACCAGCTTAGCAAGGATATGAAACCCTGATTTGGTCATTTTCAACAAGCCAGCTTAAAAGCTAACCATGGTTCATCCTTGCCATATGTACAGTGGTACCTCAGGTTAAGAACTTAATTCGTTCTGGAGGTCCGTACTTAACCTGAAACTGTTCTTAACCTGAGGTACCACTTTAGCTAATGGGGCCTCCTGCTGCCGCCACACAATTTCTGTTCTCATCCTGAAGCAAAGTTCTTGACCCGAGGTACTATTTCTGGGTTAGCGGAGTCTGTAACCTGAAGCGCCTGTAACCTGAAGCGCCTGTAACCTGAGGTACCACTGTAATTACAAGATGTGGTTAGTTTAGAAATAAAGTCTCTTCCTCATGGCGATGCACAAGGATGGAAGGAAAGGGGGACCACACAAGCCCAGCGTTTATTGCTGTGTCACTAAACCATGTTTTAGGGCCATGGCCAAATCATGCTACTATTCCTCAGTGGTGACCCAAACACGATAAAACATCCCACCAAGTGAACACTCTCTGATCTTCAGCTTATGGACTTTTAGAAAGCATTGCAAAATATCTATTTCCCCCCAAAAGATTTAGTAATATTTTGTTTTACAGTTGCATCTTTGGTTCTGTGTTTAATTGAGGATACTTAAATGTTTTTGTTTTGTTTTATGATATTTATGATTCAAAAGCTACTTTTTTTTGGCTATAGGATATCATGAATGTTATTGACTCCTTTTATTTAATAAGTAAAATGAAATAACAATGGTGTAGAGACCTGCTGCAAAAGTTTGCAAAGTTTTAGATGGTTATTTGATCTTGGGCATGTTTCATGTTACTAATAATTTTTGTAGATCTTCATAAATTTCACCCAGTATGTGTTGTCTAGGGACAGTTACAAATCTACCGCTCTCTTTCCCCTTTCTGATTCTCTTCCTGCTGGTAGTTTTTCTGTTTTTTGAGGTAAACCCTATCCAGAGCTTAAGCTATTTGTGGCTGTACCACAACAGCCAAAACAACCCCACCAACTCTTTTGCAAAGGCCTTTTGCTGTTGCAGACGTGCATTTTTAAGAATGATGAGGCAACTTCTCAGAGCCATTTGGACTGTAAAGGTATGGAAGATTCTTCTCTCTTTCCACACCACCAAAATACAAACCAGGTGCACAGAACTCAGTTCTAGGGGGAAAAAGCATTGAAAAACCAAATTCTGTGAACCAGCAAAATCACACTGGCTCACTATATTACCTAGAATCATAGAATCATAGAATTAGAAGAGACCACAAGGGCCATCGAGTCCAACCCCCTGCCAAGCAGGAAACACCATCAGAGCACTCCTGACATATGGTTGTCAAGCCTCTGCTTAAAGACCTCCAAAGAAGGAGACTCCACCACACTCCTTGGCAGCAAATTCCACTGTCGAACAGCTCTTACTGTCAGGAAGTTCTTCCTAATGTTTAGGTGGAATCTTCTTTCTTGTAGTTTGGATCCATTGCTCCGTGTCCGCTTCTCTGGAGCAGCAGAAAACAACCTTTCTCCCTCCTCTATGTGACATCCTTTTATATATTTGAACATGGCTATCATATCACCCCTTAACCTCCTCTTCTCCAGGCTAAACATGCCCAGCTCCCTTAGCCATTCCCTTAGCCATTCCTCATAAGGCATCGTTTCCAGGCCTTTGACCATTTTGGTTGCCCTCCTCTGGACACGTTCCAGTTTGTCAGTGTCCTTCTTGAACTGTGGTGCCCAGAACTGGACACAGTACTCCAGGTGAGGTCTGACCAGAGCAGAATACAGTGGCACTATTACTTCCCTTGATCTACCTTACAACTGAATGGCCCACAAGTATTAATTTTGAGTACATTTTGGGTTGTCCCAATTTTTAACGTCTTTCCAGCTTTGTCTGCATTAAGTTTAAAATGTTTTGTTTTCATACTGTCCTTGTCTGACCCACTCTGGAACCTGTTAATTTCCTTTAACCTTTGTCTTAAATTGACAAAAGACCAGTGGGGCAAATTTGTTTTACCATATGGAAAGGTTTACATTTCTCCCAGACACATTTCTGTGTCTTGTGGTTACTGTGAAAGGTCAACTGTGCTATCAACACCCTCACCTTTAGAACTTCAGAAACAGCAGCTCTTGTTCTCTTCTGCTTCTATATGTACTCTATTTAACGTGCCTGTCTTTGTGCTTCATTATGTTCTAACAAAGCTTCTCAAAAAGATAAGCTTCCTGTTCATGCAGCAAAGTTTTCTTGAAACTCCTGTTTTGATGTACTGGCTAGCTTGGAAACGATATTTTGTTTCATCAACTCTCTGCATCCATAATAGTCATCATCACTACAAGGCCCATGTTTCTTAAGTTTCATTCCTTTATTTAAGAGATTTACACTCAACTTTTTGAGGAAATCCTCCATAGGGTATCTAGGACTCATCAGAAAGACTTTGGGGATTGGATGCCCTGCCCCTACCCTAATAATGATTATGTCTCCAAATGAATAGAATTGGTAAGTTGCAATTCAGCGACTTAGTTTACTTTGTTCCAAGACAACCACTTTAAGATCCGTAAGGGTGTTTGAGGTGTGGACCTTATGACATCAACAGATCATTTGGATCTGATTTTTTCATTGTGTGAACTTAGGAGGTTAGCTTTCACGTATTCCAGTTCTTTTCACTCATATCATTCCTTGTTCTTCCACCGCTTACCATCCACGCTAGCAGAAGGAATCTTACAGAACGTATGAAATGTATGCTTGCTACAGACCCAGGTGAGGAGCCAAGCCCTGGGGGAAATGTGTATGCTTCTGTGGACTGTGTTAATTCAGACGAAGGGACTTGTGTGACTCTAAAGTCTGCTTGAGCTAGTGTTAAAGATTTGCAAACTGCTGGTAAGCAGGTGGACTGTGATAAAGGGGCTAGTTTGAATTAATCCAGCTGGGGGACTGATGAGATGACTCTAACAGGGCTGAGAGCTGAGGAGAATTAAAACAAACAAACCTGGAAGTATACACAGGCAGATGTCACCAGCCTTATTTAGTGTGCTATCATGCTTTACAATGAGTAAAATGGGGGCCTGGGTTTTTTTGGGGGTGGGACGTACATTTTCATTTGTTTTCTTTCTTTCTTTCTTTCTTTCTTTCTTTCTTTCTTTCTTTCTTATATGGAAATCTTGCACAAAATTGATAAAGAAGTATTATATTTAAAAATCAGGTGGAGACAATGAGAGAATAGTCCTCCAAAATGTGCATGCAGCAATGAGTGAAAAGAGTCCCATTCTGAGAGGGGAGGAGAGACGGTATTTAAATCTGTCACGGTTTGAAATTATTACAATTAGGCTTTTAAAATTGTTATCCCCCTGAGACCTTGGAATGGGGGTACACTATACATTTAAATGAAATAAATGGTTTCAATGGGTTGAACTAGGAACTGGACGTTGTGGGGTAAAGTCAGCCCCCTTTCCGATACATTCAGATCACAACCCCCTACAGTAAAGTCCGTGTGACGGTTTGTCAGATTAAATCCTTGTATCCAGTCACATGCTGATAAACGCAGAGCACCAAAAGACAGCTGCAATATTTTAGCTTTGAGCCCCATCTCTTTATAGTTTCAGGAGACCTGTTGAGACTCACCTTTTTTGGTGGGTTATTTGAGGAGTAGAGATTTGGTGAGATGAATGAATTAGCTGCTACTGCTGTCAGTAAATCGCTACTTAGTGAGTTGTTCTGGCTTGGTCTGAGGAAGAGCCACAGCTCAGTGTGGAGAAGGTCCCAGGTCCTAATCCCTGGTATCTTCAGAAAGGACTGGGAGAGGCCCCTGTCTGAAATTCTGGAAAACCAGTGTGGACAGTACTGTTTTATTATTATTTTAAAAACTGACTTCATTGTAAACTGCCCTGTGGCTTGTGTGAAGGCTGGTATATAAATGAAAGCAAGCAACGGAAAAGAACTTCAAAAGTTTCTTAACACAAACCAACTATAGAAGCCTAACGGTAATAAATATCCAAGACGGCCACCTGGTGGCAGCACAGTTACATGTTTGTCATTTTCCCCCTCTGCTCGGCACCGTTGCATTAGGTATCGCCTTGTCTCCACTTCATGCGAATGCAACATAGCAAGAGAAATAATATAGCAGCCTATCCCCGATATTAATAACCAATGATTTCTCTTATCTTATGTTTAAATACATCTTTAGGAAAATAATCCACATAGTTAAGGCTTATGAGAAATTAATTGCTGCCTAGTTAATGCAGCAGCCAGTATAAAAAGATGGCTCAGCATGTGGTCAAAATATCTATTTTTCTGAGTGGATGAAAACCGGGTTTGCAAGTTGAGCCTGGTGCTCGTGGAGCTAAATTAAGTCATGAAAAGGAGATAACACAATGTACTATCATTTTAAAGCAATTTAATCACAAAAACTAAAAAATTTGGAAGCAAATAGATATTTTACTTAATAGAAACCATCTGCACTGTACAGTAGGCAAATGGTATAAAAATGAATAAAACTGTCTCTGGAGGAACATGACTCAGGCACCAGCTTATATAATGAAGATGTATATGTGCCTTTTAGCATTTGCATTGTCTATTAAGCTAGGTAAATCGCACCACTAGTGTGGGCAAAACAGTTACAAATTTTATTACCATCATATGACTGATGACAAATGCAGTAATAGAAGTAATAGGTATTAGACGGGGCTCGTTCCAGACCTAAGTGGTTTTGTGTTTCAGGGCAGTCGGATGTAGCTGAATCTTTATTGAGTGATGGGTAACAGACATCGGAGGTTAGCTGCTATTGCTTTAGAGACTAAAGTCCACAAGGGCAGCCTTTTAAACTGGTTTAGGCTCCGATCCCACTGCTTGATTCAGACCCACTAGGGAAGAGCCTAATCTAAATTGACTTTCACGCCGGACGTTGAGCTGGAAGGATCCAGGCAGATGATCTTTAAAACACTCCTTTCGTCTCGCCATAAAGGAGCAACATGCACCTATTTGATACAGCAATGCTTTTCTTCCTGGGCAGACACTGCCGGAACCTACCTTTCCCTGTTGCCATTGTTAGATTTTAGTGCTTTAAAAAAGTCTCCCTGCAATCACTGCCGCATCTTCACAATATAGTGCTCCAATTATATATATACTCTTCCAAAATGATGGGAATAGTGTAAGATTGTGGCTATAGCAGTCCAACTGCAACCAGCCCCTCCCCATAAACTGAATCTTCAGCACAGTTTCATAGATCTGGTGTAACGTTCTGTGTGCTTTCTCCTACCCAACAGCGCTTTATCATTTGTAACAAAAGGTCTGAATAACATGCAAAAGAAACAATTCTGACTGTTTGTTAACTGTGCAGACACAGGCTGCTAGTATTATTTATTATTACTACTTTGTACTTTCAATAAGTTTCTACATATGAAATTTCAAAAAAAAAAGAGCTCTTATTTTGCTTTAGAAAAGATGGAAACTGAAGCTCACTTTGTTCCCAGCTGCACTTGAAGCAGATTTAGCAATAAAAGCATTTCACGTTAACAAATATGTAAAGTAATAAACAAACCACAAACCCTTCTCCCCACAGATTAAGACTTCTGTGACTTCTAAGCAATTAGAAGCAATTTTCTATCGCAAAATCCTCACTTTCTGTTTTGCTTAGGGTTGCTCTAATACAACCCAGGCAACTAACCTACACTAATAATAACAACACCAGAGAACTCCCAAGTACTGTACGAACTCTAGAGAATAAGTCGCTTCCAAGACAGAGCTGGCTTTATTTCTGAATGGTCAGTGACATTTCCCCTCTCCTAGCTCTGACGGTGGCTTGTGATCAAGAGCCTGCTCGAAAGTGATCAAGAGATGCCGTGTCCGGATAAAAGTTCTGGCACTTTGCAGTCCAGGTGAATAACATTTAGACAACTCTGAATGATTGCTCATCCTTTCAGTGTCTGCATACAGAAAGGGAGAGTGTTGGGGGGTGGGGGGTGGGGAGCACACTTCCAACCAAGCACAACCACAGTAATTTTTAAGGTTCTCTGAAATTGTCCAAGGGGCTATTCATGGGAAAAAAGACATTCTTAAAACAAAACCCCAAAACCGGAGGAGATTTAACATTGTTATGATATCTGTTTTTCTTTTACATTGGCGTTCCTTTCAGAGTGGAATTGATCTGATCGTGGTAGTTGAGGGAGTAAAAAAATTGCTTTTATGCAGGGTTTTTAAAATATATTGTTTTGTTTCTTTCTGCACGGATCCTTAGAATGTTTTTCTCTTGTTTCCTTTTTTTTTTTTAAGAGAGAGCCAATCATTAATATACAAAATAATTTTTCACAAGTCTTGTGAATTCTAATACACCTAATTTATTTTTTTTGGCCTATTTCTTAAATGCTAAATCTTCAACACCAACATATTAAATTAAAGAAAACCACACAGTTAATTACAGCCTGATTTTTTAATAAAAAACAACTGATTTTGAACTCTCTGGTGATCTAATTGGATCCAATAATAAAAATCACTTTTGCTGTGTTTGGTTGGCATGCTATCAATAAATAAAAGCAAGAGAAAATAAAGCTGTAATTTTGCTCTTTTAAATATCACTTTCCTATTGTGTGTGTGTGTGTGTGTGTGTGTGTGTGTGTGTGTATGTGTGTGTGTGTATTACATAAACTTTAAAATGTTTAGAATTTGATTTTTTTTTAAAAAAAGCCTGATAGCTAAGGTCTAATAGGTGCCAAGAAGAAAGAAATAAAAGAAAAAAGAAAAGAAAAGCCAAGGTTTTTATTTGTTGAGACGACAAGAAGCGATATACATTTCTTTAGTATGAGATGATGAAACTAATGTTGGAGCTATCCTTGCTTTTCCATAGTGTGGTCAGGAAAATAATCTGAGATGTGTTGTTTGGTAAATATGCTTTCTATTGTTGCTGTTGTTGTTGTTTTTAATATCACCTTAGGCTGCAATCCTATGCTCACTTACCTGGGGGTAAATCCCATTAAGTTCAGTTGAGCTTATTTTGGTGTAGGTATGTATGGGATTGATGTATGGGACAATTACCTTGTCATAGTCAGGAAACCTTGACAGAAAAATAATACAATTGAAAAATGTAAAATACTAATAATAATACCCAACTCCTAACAGTTCTACAAAATAACTAAGAAATGATAATGGATAGACCAGAAAGAAGTACAGGAAGAAGGAGGACAGGGTTTTTGTTATGGAATATCAGGAAGGGAGTAAAATAAAAAATAATAAAATGCCTGCACTTTGGAATTAGGTTTACTTGAGGTTGCTGATTGATTCTGATGGAATGTTGTTCTTTTGTCTGTCGGATGATCAAATTTCTGCTCATTGTCCTTTTTTCTCTTCTCCTCTTTTTTTGTGTGAAGTTGCCCCATTTAAGCATATTTAAAAGGCCATGCCAAGGGCACAATTAAAACAAAAATCCACTGCCAATTTTAAACTGAAATACTTCAAGCCTGAATTTTCTGTATTACTCAGCACTCGTGGTTTTCAAAGTCTGGCTTCATAAAGAGATAATGGGGCCCAAAACCATTTGGAAAATCCCAAATGGAGCATGATCACTAATGACCACTCTAATTAAACAAGGCTAAGTAAACAAGCAAACAAAACAAAAATCCAGCTCAAATTTCAGTGCCGCCCTAAAATAAATAAATAAATAAATAAATAAATAAATAAATAAATAAAATAAATGTTGGGGGTTTTTGTTTTGGGGTTTTTTGTTTTTTTAAAAAAGAAAAACTTGACTTTTATCCAGTTACTACTTTGGCCCACAAGATGGCACTCTTAAGCTTTGTAACAGTTTATTTTTCAGAGAAGTGGAAGGGAAGGGGGGAGAGAGAGATGAGGATACGAGGGAAGGGGGAAGAGGGGGGAGATAGAGCGAAGAAACAAAAGTTGGAATCCAAACTTAAAGCTAGCTAGACTTCTCTGGCCATTCGCAACCATGAAAGATGGCGTTCCTTTCCCATAAGCCTCTTTGCTGAAAAACCTTTGTCTGCCCTTTGAGCCCCTCTCTAAAGCTAAGGCATCCAGGTAGCCACATTGAATGGGTCAGAACCTAAGCTGATCTCCTTTCGGGCCTTGTTATAATCTTTCTTGTTGCATGAGGGGCTGCTGGTTTCGACTTTGGTGGGAGCTGAAGGGTTCCTAAGCACCTTGTGCCATTTGCTTGGAATATTCTGGGCTCGGGCCAACCCATTTTGAAGAAAGAGCAGTGAAGGAGATGCCCCAGACCTTTTAAAGAAAGAAAGAATAAAAACAAAAGCCAGAAAGATTTGAAAAGGAAGGAAATGCAGCTTTCTTCCTCAGGCATTTGCCAGTGCTAAGGTGATACGTCTCAAACCTTATTTACACCTAAACAAATTTGTGTCAAGGAACAAAGGTCCATCCACGCAGAACCTTATTGCTGTTGGATTCATTCTACAATAAGGTGCGGGAAAGGAAAAATATCCCAGGGCTTTTTTCCCCCCTGCCCCTGCCCCCGCAACCTGGGTTATTACAATGGTTTTATCTGCCTATGTGAGAGATATGTCGGCGTCTGTCTGAAAAGTCAGCAAATCACAGCACACCAGCCAAGCTATGGAAGCAATCACCACTCTTGCCTCCATTCCTGCCAGGTGGCTTTGGCTGTTGTAGATGTGGCTGTGGAGAAATTTTTCCAGGCCTGCAGTCTCAGTACATATGGTTATTGTTCAACCAGTAGCCAGGCACATATTTTAGACTACATTTGTGTGAATGTTGCTGAGGGATATGCTATGTTTCGACTAGTGAATGCCAGGACTGCTCACTTCCTTTTATTCCCTACCAGTGATGTGAATTACTATCCTCATGGACAAGGAACTGTTGTCTGTCTGTCTGTCTATATCTATCTATCATCTATCTATCTATCTATCTATCTATCATCTATCTATCATCTATCGCTATCCACAATAACTCTTACAGTGGTACCTTGGGTTACTTACGCTTCAGGTTAAATACACTTCAGGTTACAGACTCCGCTAACCCGGAAATATTACCTCAGGTTAAGAACTTTGCTTCAGGATGAGAACAGAAATCGTGCAGTGGCGGCACGGCGGCAGCAGGAGGCCCCATTAGTGAAAGTGGTGCTTCAGGTTAAGAACAGTTTCAGGTTAAGAACGGACCTCCAGAACGAATTAAGTACTTAACCTGAGATACCACTGTATTCTCTCTCTCACACACACACTTATAAGCACATGGGAACTGCATTAACTGGAAGCTTACTTTATTTCAGAGCAGGCAGGTACGCATTACGACAAGTACAATAACCAGCATTAGTATAAACGTTAGGTCATCGAGTTTTGCAAAAGCAAAGATAATGGCAATTTTGTCCTAATTAAAACATCAGATCTGTAACAGCAACAGGTTACCGCATCTCAGGATGAGTGTAATGCTATGCCTAATATGGAAATAAAGGAATAACCTCTGACATCCCCTTCTCTCCCATTAAAGCACATCTGAGGGCAATTCAGCAAAGCTATGGGAATTCTTTGTACATACCCTATGTGACAGTGAGTGCAATCTGCCTTTAGGGATGTGACAAACTGCCTCACTGTCACGCGCGCACACACACACACCCCAATTCTGGCAAGCACCAAATATTGAGGCTTTAAATTTCATCAGTTGGTAGCTACAAAATCAAATAGAAGCAGTTAAGTGTGACATCTTAAATCGTATTGCAAATACATTTAATTCCAGCAGGCATGACTTAGCTTGTATTTGTCGTCTTCTATATCTCAAATTCCCCCTCTTTCAAGAGTTTCTACCATATATGCTGGGGCCAACCACAGCATCTGAGCCTCTCTTAGAGGTGTGACTGCTGAACAAGGAGAAGTTTGGACCTCTCTTGTGTTGACCTTTATTTTGAGATATATGAGGGTCAGTTCTTGCTACTAAGTACTGAAGGAAATTGCACCCTGCACATGCTTGTTAGTGCTATCTTCTTCTTTACTGTTGCTCCACCTGTTCTGGGCCTGAGACCTGGGACTAAAAAACAAGGCTGGTGTCGATGGCTTTAGAAGGGTATTAGCAACATTCACGGAGAATAAGTCTAGCAACACCTTTTTCTGTGATGGGTAAATTTAGCTTTCAGGTTTAAAGGCAGTGAATACCAGTTGCTGAGGAGCAGGAGCAGGCTGATGCCTTAGTTTCCCTTTCAGAATCATCCAGCTGGGCATTTGGGGAAACAGAATGATGGACGAGGAAGAATCTACCTGGTAGACCTATAGTCTGATCCAGCTAGGCTGCTCTTAAGCTGCTGAGCTCTAGTGAGCTCAGATGAAGCCCTGTTCCCTGCTCTGCATTGGTTGGCTTTGTGGTAGAGCTCCTGGTCTTTCCTAGCTTAACTGTGTAGGAGTATTGGAGTTTAACTCTCTTTTACAAGGCCTGTGGAAATAAAGAGAGAAACCGGTAGGTTTTAAGGTTTAAGTCACGTAGGTATATGTGGAAGAAAGATATTCAGGCTGGCCTCTAAGATAAAGTTATAGGGTTCCATTAAGTAACTCTTAGTCTTGTCTTCTTTATTTACATATTTACACCCCGCTTTTAAAATGGCGAGCCCTTCACAAAGCAGCCGGCAATAACAAATTCAAGTATTATTTAAAGCAATGGCAATCATTGAACAATAATTTCATAAAAGCAATCTAATTATAATTACACAAACAAGCATCAGTGGTTACCCATAAAACCCAGCACATTCATGTAAAACTGAAGAAATACAGCATAGCATTTTAATTAAAAGTGGGTTGGAATAGAAAAGTTTTGAAAGCCCATTTAAAAGATAATAAAGAAGGAACTATAGGGATATCCCTTGGGAAGGAGTTTCAAAACCATTGAAAAGACCCTTCTGTAATGCCTAGCAATTGCATGGTCCTCTTCTCTCAGGCCTTTAGCTAATTAAACAATCTGTGGCCTTTTAAACTGTGCGTGGGGTTGTTATTGTTTGTTATTATGGTATGTATTTTTGTGTTTTTATATTGTAAACTTCTCTGTGATCCTTGGATGAAGAGCGGTATAGAAATTTAAATCACAACAATAACAACAACAGCTTCATTGTTTTATTACTACTTAAAAAACTATTTAAAAAACCCTATTTAAGGGATAATTGGTTGACATGCTGAATTTAACATTGCACTACTGTTTTTAAAGATCCTCAAAAATATATATCTTGCCTTTTTGAAAAACGGCTTCACCACCTCAAGTATCATGGATACGACACACAAGTTTTTAAATACAAAACAAAAATAAAAATTACTAGTGTTCCAGTATTTTCCTCACCTTTGTATGTCTTCCAGCAAATGATGCTGAAGATCATATACATGCTTGTGGTAAACTTGTATGGTTGTCTGTCATATCATCATTCAGTCAAGAAATTACAATGGGAAAATAGGGCCAGAGTTTAACCAGGTGTTGTTGTCGTCATCATCTCTTTGTTAAAATTTGTATCTTTTTCAGCAATGATGCTCAAAGCAGCTAACATCAATAATATGAGTATAATAAAATATTAGAAAATACAGTGCAGCAGCAATACAATACAAATAAAACATAAAAACAAGTCAAGTCAAACATCAATAAAAACAACCAATTTGTTTTTCTCTATTTTAAAGCATAGCTGTATAGGTCAAGAGGCTGTCCGAATAAAAATATATTTGCCACCACCAACAGAAGGTCCTCTGACATGGGACTAGCTAGGCCTGCTTGGCAAGGAGCTGCTGCTGTTATAATATATACAAGAGTTTTGGGGGAAAGGGATGATACAATGGGGTGTGACGGGGAAATATTCCGGGTTGCACTTCTGCTGAACAGACAACCTCTTTTGCATAACAGCCTTGGTTCAAGACAAAGCCTCTTGCCTAATTCCTTCACAGTTAGCTTCTGTACGTTACTAATGGCTCAACAATTTCCAGACTTGGCTGGCAGTCCTCAGCCATTTCCATCTGTGTTTCTGGGTGCTCTCCAGCTGAAAGGCAATCCTTTTGTTCCTCTCCGAGTACTTGAATGGGAAACAACAATTACCATCCAGAACGCATTCTGAGCGAGATCAGGGAGACACTCCTTTGCTTTCTGAAAAGTCGCTGGGTTCAGAGGCCTCTCTCAAGTGAGCAGCCCAAATCAGTGTGAGGTTTGCAAGCAGGGGATGGACGCGATTTGTCTGTGTATCCCTTGGCATATGGCCTGCTCACTGTACGCCGCACCACTAGTGAGTCTTCAGAGCACCACAAACCCGAGGTATCGCTCCTCCCCAATCTCTCTGTTTTCATAGATTGCAGAATCTGCTTGCAGTCTGATCTGCAGCCCAATGATACAGAACTATTTCTGTTTAAGGAGACTATTCTACTTGGCTTGGATAAACAGTAAATAAATTGGCTTACATCTAAAGGTGTATGTGTGTGTGTGTGTGTGTGTATCTGTGCATGATTGTGTGCGCATACGAACAATATTTTTGGATATCAATAAACCCCTCCTGCTAGTCTTTCTTTTTAGATCTATCTTCTAGCTAATGTAAAGGGGTTTCAGAAGGCATCTTCTGCTTGATGGAGAGTCATAAGGAAGACACAATACTGTGATACAACTTGGAACAAAGGAACGTTCTTGCAGCGTTCTCCAAAGAGGCTTCTAAGATGTTATGGGAGGATGTGGCTTTCCCATCCCAGTCTTTGAAACATATGTAGGCTTTGTAAGTCCCAGGGCTTATACATTGTTACTAATTCTTTGATTTGCTAGATACTACCTGAAAAGCAGGAAATTGCTGCTTGTCCTTAAATTTTTTTTTAACAGGTTTAATTGAGACAGAATGCTTGTACAAAATAAGAAATACATGCTTTTGTATTAGCTTTCAGAAAGATCGGTGCACATGTCCATTTCTAACAGGAGATATTCCTTTGTTATATCCTGAAGGCATAATAACTGTTGGTATTACTTTGGTTATTCTCTGTCCTCTCTCTGTCAGTGCAAAGTTGTACTGTATTCAGTCAAATCAACAGTCATATATAGAATAAAAACCCCACAGAGATACTGTTGGAAACACAATGTTCTACAGAGGTAAAATATACAGCCCATATATGATTCTTCAGTCTCATGAGCAAATTCAAATTGGCTGTTATTTTTGTTCATGTAATTCGTCTAGACTATTTTTCACATGGAAAAATGTACCATGAATTGATGGCGAAACATCACCATGAGAGTAAACTCTGCTGTGATTTCCATGTTCATGGCAATGCCAGAAAAGTGCCAACACTATCACACTGAAATCTCACAGTGGATTCTTGTGGCAAGAGTTCCCCCATTACCTTTTCTCCATGAAATGTAGATTTCCCAGGAATCTAGGTTTCTAGAGGGCCAGCTTTCAGCATTATGAGAAGACACTCTACATTCCAGTGGTCTCTTCAGGCTAGTTCATATAATAGAACTTTGCTGTTCAGAAATATAGAATACCAAGAGCAGATGGGAGCAGAGCTCAGGGATGTTAAAAGGTTAAACATAAGCTAAAGAGGATGCTTATATCGCATTTAGGAAGCCAAAAGGAGTAAGGTGTGCCAACTATCACAACAGGAATATGTATAGAAAACTGCCTTACACTGAGTTAGACCATTGATCAATCACATACCCCTCTTTCAACTATCCTGGGAAAACTGGATAGTTTTCACACAAGAGCATGGCGGCCATTTTGGACACCACAATACCGACTCAAAAAGTGCTTTGTTCAGGGTTGCAATCTTGCACAGGTCATGTGACTCACACGGGACCATGGCCTGGAAGATGCTTGGCCTGATTTTTGGCCTGGACATGTTGGAAGGTATGCAGCGTAGCTGAGCTTTGCCTACTTGCCAGGGTTCCAGATAGGAGTCTCACCCAGAGCTACCTAAAGATGCCAAAGATTAAACCTGGCACCTTTTGTATGCAAGGCATGCCACTCTGCTACTGAGCTATGACCTATCTCTTAAGTCCACCAGGTTCCAGGGCACGATCTCCATCTAGATATACAGGTTCATTTTGTTTTGCTCACTGGCACTTTATTTACAGGACAAGTGAGCCTTCGTGGATACTCTGAATCTGGGAGACCTAACCTCCTGCAATATGCCAGGCATTGAGATGAGCTACACCCCCTGCTTTTTATCTGGGGGTACTCAAGTGTATGCAGTGCTGGTGCCTCAATCCCTCCCCCAAATGTTAAAAGGATGGCACTTACTGTAACAACTTCATGGTGCATACTGACACCTTTTCTCTCTCTAAAAATTAAAAAATGGCTACATCTCCATAGTAGACATTGGCTTTGACCACATTAATGAAGGCATGTTACTGGGGGGAAGGGGCAGAGTGTTGTCTTTTAATTCCTCATTTTTGAGGAAAGCAAGCAAGCAAGCAACACAAATAACACCTCGTGTCATCAGCCCATCTGATCTGAGGAACAGAAATTCGTGACAATATGTTAGCCTCTGAATAATAATAATAAAAAGCCAATACCACTCATCATCCCCAAGGAAAAATAATCTTAACTACTCTGGCAACTGTCTGTCTTGTGTGATATTCCCACTACTAGAAGTCACCATTTTTGATAAGAAAACAAACAACCTTCCAAAGCTACAGGGGGAATCTTTTCAGATACTTATAGGCCATTCTTTTGGGGATTAAAACTCATCAATCAATGATATGCCCTAACCTATCTTAACACCAACAGGGCTTTAGTAATGAGAATTATTATGGCGAGTACATAGGTTGATTTAGTCACTGCATCCGACAACAAATTCATCACTGAATGTTGTAATCAGTATTATAAACAAAATAAGAATTTGCTTCTTTTTAAATATTAAAGGTTTTTGTACAGTGACTTTATTTTGCTGTTAGCTGAAAGAGCAATGCAACGGGGGACCCTGCAATACAATCATTAAGTGCAAATTACAGAGTATCTCCTGGGCTCACCTGAATTTTGCAGTTACTTGCCTCTCAAAGGGAGCATAATTTATCCCTGTTCATTTTTGGAACAAAAGATGCGCAGGTTACCAAAAAGATAGCTGCACTGGTTATTTTGGATTCAAGGGGAAAATCTTTCTCTGCTCCTAAATTGCCAGCTGAGGAGAGTAACTCATCAGTAGGTTTGGGGGACAGGATTGATCTTATTTACAATGCAGAATGTTCAATGGAAGGCAAAAGTGCTTTTAAAAGGAGCTCATGGAACACTTTGAAAATATTAATTAGTGTGTTGAAGCATTCTGCATAGCATATCATAGTAAAACTGCTCCAGGGGGTTGCTTGGAATGAATTATTAATATGATTCTCTCTTTCCCTGATGCTTCACACCCTGATTTTATGGGACTTGGAGTGGGTTGGGGTATTTTTTTTTTTAAAAAAGACTTGCTTGCTTGTCTACTTACTGTGAATAGCGGTGGGGTTGATGGAGAGGGTCACCCTTCATTTTGGGGCCCAAGTGATTTAGATAAGAAGATCCCAATCTTTCAAAGCACAAATTAAATTTTGAGAGCGTTTCCCCATCCCCATAGATTGTATCTTCTCTTCCTAACAGCTGGAGGTCCCTTCCTCTCAGTGTGACCTCTCAACTAAGCCAAGCCACCTGATCACAGCACCTTCTCGACTCCTGTGGATTGTTTTCATCTCTTTGCCTAAGATGGTACTCACTGGTGCTGTGAATGACAAGATTCTCCCCCCACCCCCAGTTTCGTGTGCATTGCCAACTCATGTTTCTCATGGGGTGGATTTGCAGAATTGCACTTTCCTATGGTGAGCTATACGTACGTGGTCGTTCTCAGGTGGATCTCAAAGTGAAGATCCCTGTGGAACCTGCCTTTGTCAATCAATTCAACATGTGTTCAGTTTGCTGTATTTCGCAAGACTCGGAACCTGTCTTGTTGGAAGCAAAGGTTAGGCAGCTCAGTGCATGTTGAGCAAAAGTGGCAAAATCAGTGGAACTGTGTCACTACTGTGCAGGGGAAAATACGGTGGTGGGAAACCCCATTTAGTATATGGCCCAATTACACTCGACATATTTCTACAATCTCTGTTTGTCATCAACATGTGATGCCAATTTTCAAGGCAAAGGAGTGAATGGAAACATTGTGGCTTAGTTGAATTAAAATGGAAAGACGGGAGCAAGAGAATGCAAAAGTGGCAATTCTGTTTCTGTCAGGTCTATTCTGCAGTAATGTTCCTAATTCTGTTTTTCATGTAGTTCATACGCAAATTATGTAATACTTGGCTGAAAAATGTAGATCACCCAGCAACCAGGTCCTGATTCATTTTGAGTAAGCAGCTTAAACACATTTATGGTGGATGTAGAATTAGGTACAAATATTATTATTGTTTCTTTAAATAGACAAGGAGCATTTTCAGAGTAGACATTCTGCAAAATCAATTTTTTAACAAACAATTTATAATATTGCAAAATCCCGGTGTCTGCCCCATCTCTCCTCCAAGCCCCAATGTCTAGCAATAATTTGTAGATTACTGAAACATATCCATATCCATTTCTAACACTATAAAAAAGGGCAACCTGATCTGATGCATACATCCTCTAAGGCGAATCCAACTTTATTCCATGGAATTTACTTCTATGTGCAGAATTGTAGCCTTGACTTGCATTCCCTTTTCACATGCGAGGCTCCCAACTCCTATCACTCCCAGCCAGTATGGCCAGTGTTCAGGGATGATGGGAGTTGAGGTCCAACCACACCTGGAGTGCCACTTCTGCTTTTTCACACCATGCTTTCATTGGTTGGTATCTGAAAATTATGCAGTGTTAGAATCTCTGTAATATTATGTTTATAGCCACTGATCAAGGCACCACACCAAAATATAGGGGAAGCCTTGCAATCAGGACTTGTTGTATCACTAAATGACATGCCATCACTTGGATGAGTTAAATTGATGATATTACCTAGCTGCCATCCATCCTTCTTAGGGGTAAAGTCAAACCATTGGAGACTTACAGTGCCCACTATGGCTGTAGAGACCAATAAAGGAGAGAGATGTTTTATGGCAGCTGGAGCCGATGAAGGTTTCCGGTTTCACTGTTACAGATGCACCATGGCGTTTCTTCCTTTGTTGTTAATTTGTCCAGGTAATGCATTGCTATTTATTGAATCACAGATGTATAGAGTTGGAAGGATCATGTAGTCCAGCTTCCTGCAATGCAGGAATATGCAGTTGTCCCTTACAGGGACCGAAAGTCTCAATTGCAAGCCTGTGTCTGAATCTTGATGTGGTAGCGTGATCATTAACTGGAGCAGCGAAGGCTGCTGGACTCCAAATCCCACCACCCCCAGCCAGCATACCCAACAGCCAGGGATGATGGCAGTGGTAGTCCAGCAACCTCTGGAACAGCATTTCCCAAATTTGGGTCTCCTGCTGCTTTTGGACTACATTTCCCATCATCCTCGACCACTGGCCTTTCTAGTTAGGGATGATGGGAATTGTAGTACAAAACCAGCTGGAGAACCAAGTTTGGAAAACACTGCTCTGGAGGGTCACAAGTTTTTTCATATGATGCTTTCATTGGTCATCTGTGCATGATGGCGGAGAGTTTTAGAAGTGGAGAATGCAGCCCTGTTCCCGCATAAGAGATGTGAATGTCATTATGTCAGAGTTTATTTCAGCTACTGAAAACAGACAAACATACAGAGAACTATATGCCATATGTGAAGTCTTAAAAAGAGAGCTTTTAATATATTTTTCTGGAGGGAAATGGTTTCCACAAATGCTGGTTATGTTCTTCAAATGTAATGGTTTTAGTTTATTCAAGATGTTACAAAAATACAGTGGTTACATTAATCATCTTATAAGCTAATCATAGAATGGGAAATGCCAGGATGATTGTTAATAAAA
Organism: Podarcis liolepis; assembly: GCF_965112155.1. Lineage (NCBI taxonomy): Eukaryota > Metazoa > Chordata > Lepidosauria > Squamata > Lacertidae > Podarcis > Podarcis liolepis. Next base: position 45,530,581 of record NC_139556.1, on the reverse strand, counting down.
ATATAGGCATTTCTCAGAAGAGAGGCTGCACATAATTCTGTAGCCTAGTAATGGGGAACAGAAATTGGTGTCTTCTGCAAGAGTTTCAACACAAGTATATTGTGATTTACTCTATTTCCCAAGAGTGCAGCCAAACCAAAATCTCAGTGATGACAACTTGCTGCTATTATGACATAAACTTTATCATTAATAATCAAACAGATTGCGCTTTCCAGAGAGAGACTCAACAGATACTTCACAAAGCCACCCACTTGTTTTAGATGCTATATAGGATTAAAAAATAATATTATTTTTTTTGCCAAGGAAGGGTTTGACTTAACCCATTCCTAAGTTGTGAATATCACTGACTGACTATAATATCTGAGTGGGTAGTGACTGACCAGCAAAGAGAGCTTGGAGTTGTGGTTGATATCTCAATAAATATGTCGACCCAGTTTGCAGCAGCAGTGGAAAAGGCAAATTCATTGTTACAGAATGGGATTGAAAATAAAACTATCTAATACTTTTATATTGGAAAACACTTGGAATATTGTGTGAAATTCTAGTCAGTGTATCTCAAAAAGGACCTTGCGGAGCTGAAAAAAAAATGCACAGAAAAGGACAACAAAAATAACCAGGGGGCTTGGAACAACTTCCCTATGAAGAAATCTTAGGAAATAATTAGTTTGGGGGAAAGGTGAGCAAAAATTAGGTTTTATAAAATTGTGCTTGATGTGGACAGACCAGCTAGATCTTTCCCTCCCTCCTAATACTAGAATCCAAGGTCCTCTAATGAAGCAAGTTGGTGACAGAAGCATTTCTTAGCATAGTGCAAACAATGGATTTTGCTATCCCAGAATGTGGAGATGGCCACTAGCTTAGATTAAAACAGTATTCAACAAATTCATGGAAAATAAAGCTCCCAATGACTTTTGGTCATTATAGCTGCTGGTAAACAACAGGTGAGTAGTATCGCCCTAATTTTTGGAGAGGGGTTCTTGCCAACTTGTTAATAGTTTAAACTTGTAGACTTACCTAATTAAACAATCCAATGCACATCTATTCAGAAGTAGTTCTGTGGGACTTTCTCTCAGGTATTGGGGCACAGGCTTGCAACCTAAAGCACTTTTCTTCCTTCAACGCCTTTAGCTAACAACACATTTTTAGAACTTTTCATGCTATCTTATGATAAGCTACATCTTAATTTCATTTCAGCAACACACAAGTTTAGCAAAGAGGTGAACTAATAACATCAATGCCATCTTTATACACTCTGCTTAACATGTTGGCTTGCTTCTTTGTGTTGGGTTGAGTTGACCTTATGATGTGGCCAGTGAATGAGAAAACGATACATTTCTGAACTTGAATTCTGTCTCTGGATAGAGAAAATGCAGGAAAAGTTTGATGTAGTAAATCTAACATGGCAATTTAAACGTTTAATATGTGCACAAGGTAATGTAAAGCAAGTGAGCTACAGAATGTTCTTTTGGATAATTTATGAGGACTTATTTTTATTTATTATTCAGTGGAGAATTTAAACATTCCAGACTCTAATTCAAACTTTAAACTTTAAAAAAAAATTAAAGCTTTACTACAACATAGTTTAGCCGAAGACGTTAGAAAAGAGACTTTTTATAGCCTTGGTGTGTGTTCAAATTACAGCTCCTGCCGGGTTGTTGATTTGGTTGTACTGCTAAACTCTGAAGAAGCTTGCTGCAATGTTGATGGTGTACAGAGAGGTTGCAATTCCAGCTGGATTTTCATATTCTAGAATAAATTTCATTTCAAGCGATCCACTTAAAGCCAAAGCAATCTGCTTAAAGCCAGGTAGTGTCCACATGCAAATCTCCTCATGCTTCTGATCTGTGGTTTAGCATGTCTATGAAAGCCTGAGAATCAGTTGCAGTAACCATCTTTTGTAAGACTGTGGAACGTTGCTCTATATACCTGCCTCTTAGGTGGAGAAAAGTAAGATCAGAAGGTGTTGTGCCTGATGTGGTGTGCAAGCTGTGAATATGTGTGCCCCTTTAAAACCACCCCACCCCAGTATTACCTGAATAATACTGGCCGGCCCACCCATGAGGTAAGGTGAGGTGATTGCCTTGGGCAGCAGAATCCACAGGGGCAGTAGATCCCAATGTAGATCTTTATACCCTGCTTGTTTCTGATGTAGGTCTTCACCCCCCCTCTTTCCTGGTGGGGACGGGGGTGCCAATTTATGGTTTTCCTCAGGTTCTCAAATGGAAGGGACTCTAAGAGTTATCTAGTTGTAACCTCCTACAATGCAGGAATCCTGCCAAGAGTCCCACATGATTTCCCCAACCTAAATTCCTCCTGAAGTGCCTATTAGTTTTGGAGGAAACAAAGGCCTGCATGGTAACTTTATTTCCCCTCTTCTTCAGTGACTAAAAGCAGTTTTGAGGCAGGGGGTTTAAGACTCCTCCAGGCATCCTTTATATTGATGCTTTGTGTTCATTAGGGTATCAGGGCACTTATGCATGATCTCACCTTCAAGACCTGCAAGAGTTTTGGAGTGGACATATTGCATTGTTAGCGATCAGTCCCGTAACTTCCTGCTGAAATTCTGAAACTTTTATGTCTTTTTGGATGTAAAAGAGTGCCGCTCCAGATGGCCATGATGTGATAGCATTGCGCAAGTATTGCAGAACAACTAATATACTCTGCTTTCCTCTTCATATTGTATAATATAGCAGAATGATGAGAGGGGGACAATCTTATATCAATCCATCACTGATGCACTAGTATTATTCAGTGGCGTAGCGTGGGTTGTCAGCACCCGGGGCAAGGCAAGTAATTTGCGCCCCCTAACCCGTGGATTTGCGCCCCCTAACCCATGGATTTGCGCCCCCTAACCCTAACCCCCAGATGTTGCGCCCGGTGCGGCCGGCCCCCCCTGCACCCCCCACGCTATGCCACTGGTATTATTGCATCAATGGTAAGTTGCAGAATACACTCGCAAAAAGCCCCACACCAGTCTGGAGTGGCCCATGAGACTGATAAATGGCACATGGGAAGGATACATCTTCTCCTCTTTCCAGTCCTTGGATCCCTTCTAGATTGGGGCCTGCTGCAGCTTTTATTTTTAAAAAGAGAAAGACATTTTGCCCTTTGATTTACACTGGAATATGCAGAAACACAGATTAGACAACAGTCTGAAAATGCTTTGATCGCTATGCGACTCAATTAAAAATAAATAAATAGGAATGTAGTTGAGCTTCAGTGCACCTGGACTGCTGAAAACGTAGCCAAAGATGCTATAATTATAGAGTTCTCAGCATTTAAAAAAGCAACCCAGGACATGGTGTGTTTTTTTGGCTTCGTAACTAAAACAGAGATTTGAAATCAGTTAAGACACTCTCTGTTTGCTGTGGTGAATGTACTTTGCACTAAACCTCAGCACCTGACCAATAAATTACAATGGCATTCTTTTTTATAGAGGAAGAATAATAATGTGAGCTGTGTTTTCACCCGGTCCGTAGTAAGAATCTTGTTTCCTTTTTCCATTACCCGCAAATTCAGAATGAAGTAAAATGAGGTTTGGAAAATCATCAGCCAAGAAAAGGGAATGTGTGCTTTTGGGGTTGTTGTTTTTTTGTAAAAATAAAAATGAGGTGCCAGTACTCATGTATTGATAAAAGTGCAGTAAAAAGAAAAGAAAAGAGGCACTGGTGTGTACACACACACACACACACACACACACACACACACACGGTATTATTGATCTGGGCTCCGTCTTAGGGTTAGTGCAACAGTAGCTATTAAAAATTCTGCTCTAATGATTCCTTCAGTCTATGTTGCATCACAAAGAAGTCTGAGCATCATATGAGAAGCAAGGAAGCTTGTGTCGCATGATGCTGCATGAAATATACTCGGTCGAGAGTGGATTTCATGCTCTTTATTCAGCTCATAGTGGTGAGGAGGAATGAAAGTTTCCCCAAAGTATCTGCTCTATATACATTATTTACACAATGGGCTGCACGTGATTGGCTAATTCCGGGATTCTCCTGTAGGTCAATCAGGTTGTGGATTCGCTTCCATCTGGAGCTGGATTAGGTGGCTCCTGCAGACCAATCATACTGCTGCATTGTTCTAGGACCAATCAGACTGCTGCATTCTGAATCCTATTATTCTAGGACCAATCAGGCTGCTGCATTTTGGATCCTATTGTTCTAGGACCAATCAGGCTGCTGCATTTTGGATCCTATTCAACTCAGTACATAACACTTCATGATGGGGAGGCTGAGCAACAGCACATCTTAGGGTCGCAGATCCAAGTGCTTGCGGGGGAATGTGGGAGGGAGCATCCGCTGCCCCGAGGACTCATTTGCCAGTGTACTGTGGGAGGCTGCACCCAGTGGCATCTCATGTGATCCTTGGCTGGCAGATCACCAGTTTATGTGGTATGGGGTTAGAGGTATAGGGATATGCGGGCCTTCACTGCTTCACAGTGGAAGAGGGCAGGCAGGGGCCCCTTGCAGGCATCTCTGTCCAAGCAGGTGAGCAAGGAGCCAGGAGCGAAGGGCAGGCCAGTGCTCCATTCGACTGTTATCATCAGTAGCTTGGGATGGCAAATGAGCTGCAAGGACAACCACTACTGCCCACTCTGTGCTGGGGGCTAGGATGGCAGCAAGGAAGAGGGGCCACCGGAGCAGGCCAAATGCTCCCAGGGCATCCTAATCCTTGCTACCAACCAGTAAGAGAAAGTGGGTGCTGGCTCCTTCCTTCTTAGCAGCTAAGGGCCCTCCTGGGCTGTTTGGATCCTAGCAACTCCTGCTCAGGGAGGCCAGGCACTCATGCCAGCCATGTCTTTGGTAAGGCTATTAACTTTCATGGCTTCCCTGATGCAAAAGACAATAGTCCACCAGCAAGCTCCTTCTGGCTGCATCTAAAGCATAGGATCAAGGGCCAAAATGGATGTTTCATTGGCCTCAGCATCTTTTGAATGGTTAAAAAATGGGGTGGGGAGGAAAAACCTTTCATGAAACTTCCTGCTTGCCGTCTCGTAATAACATCTTTCATTCTCTTAATATTGAAATTAGCTGTGTGTTGCTCCACATCCCAGTGACATTGTACCTAGTCCTTCCTGACATATTCAGGGGGAGTCAAGCTTCAAACATTTTATTTAATGGTTAAAATCTGCACTGTAATATATACATATATATTTATACGTGTGTGTCTATATATCTATATCTGTGTGTGGTGGAAAGTGCATCTGTTGTAAAACCACAGCTGTATCTCTCTGCAGATACATATATTTCAGTGTGATATATTATGTTTTATAATTAAAATTTTATTGAATTTTAATATAAAAGCAAATACATACATTAAAAATTAAGTAGGGAACAAACATATATTGTATCAAGAGAATACAAGCTGTGGGTACGCTAGGACAACAACATCTAACCCATAAAAAACCACCCTGCTTTAGTTATAAAAGTACCTCTGTGGCAAGGAGTAAAGTGTGATATATTACTGAAGCTCCCTCCATTGTAAGCGGGGTGGGGGTTAAAATAAAACCACCACTTCATTTATTCGCTCCTTTTAGCTTCCAGAATCTTTTCCAAGCAAAGCAAATGAGGACACAAGACATCCGATCTACATTCTCTCTCTTTTTGACTTTATTTTGCTGGGCAGGGATTTAGACAAGACTGGTCCCCCTTAGAGGCTATAAGGTGCCATAGTAAAAATCATAATAGAGTGGCACACATGGACTGGAGAGAGTTTTCAGCTCAGGCAAATAGTGTATCTGCCAACCTAACCTACCTTGCAATATGTTTGTGAAGATAAAACCAGGGATAACTCAATGGGTGTTTCCCTGAGTTCCTTGGGACGGCAGGAAGGGTAAAAGGGTGAAAAGCAGTAATTCTAGCCATGTGAGTGAACACATGAAGGGCTGTTATGGAATAAGTATACATGAGAGTGTGCTCTCGGTTCTCCCTTTGCTGTTCTGGCTTGAATTCTTTCTGTTTTGAATTCAACCAGCAGCTCCTTGAACCTTCAGTCACCTGACGTCACGTGCTGTCAGGTGATCAACAGGTGGCTGGTTCTGCCCACCTGCTAAAGTGGCCTATGTGGGGAGGGGTTGGCAACTTCTCAATTTGAGCTCCCAGCCAGATCTAATCCCCCACCCTTGCACTGGAGGATGTCAACAATAGGATGACTTACATCCTTATTAGGTATTTGTTGTTGTGGAGCATGGAAGGATGATTAGCAAACTTGTACGCAGTTGTCAGCTGGGGGTAGGGGAGGTTTTTTAGGACTTCAGTTGGCAGGAGTGGGGAGGAGGGGCCAGCTGAAGCTGCACAATGCAGACACTGTGCTTGGAGTGTGGCTTGCACCCCTCAGTGGAGATGCAGGCCAATAACCTTAAGGCATCACAGGCTAATGACATTCTGTCTGCTCTCCAGACACCTTGAGAATAATTTGACATACTGTACTTTGCCCCATAACAAATTTATTGCACTTAAATGAGACTTCTCATGAGTACTGTGGAACAGAAAGGAATAAATGCTCCACTACTTTATTACCAAAATAGGTAAACATGCAGATAGGGATAGTAGGCATGGCATTACGGTTAAAGAGTTCAAGTTGTCTATTGTATACAGTAGGGGTGTGGAATCTGTGGCCTCCAGATGTTATCAGATGCTATCATCCCCAGACAGCTTGGCCAATGGCCAGGGATGCTAGTATTTGTAGTTCAGCAACTTCTGGACCTATATACATCTCCCATCCCTGCTACAAACACTTACCTGGGAGTCAAAGAGGCTTACCTTTCATAGGAATGTATGGAACTATACTGTTTGTTAATTAGATGACCCTTGGGGTCCCTATGAGTCTATTATTCTATTTATGATCACATATTTACCTTTTATAAAGTTTAAAATGTAGTTACAAATCAGGAACCACCAGGAATGGGATATTCCATTGATTAGCTGAAAGAAGTGTGTGATGACTCCAGAGTGCAAAAGATTTTCATCTTTAAGACAACAACATCAACAGTTTGACAACACAGCCTTCATGCACTTAATGTGGCCATTGTCCTTTAGCTTTTAACACACTTCCTCAATTAAGCTGTTCAGGGTTAGCACTTAAATAGATAACCCTGCTGCTACAAATTGATTTATTCCCTAGTGACAGCCAGAGCTGCTGACCAAATTGCTAGAGAGAAACTTTCCTTTTAATTTAGGGATGTGTCTGTCTGTCTGAACCTGGCTTTCAGTAGATTTGTTTAACTGCTTTTAAGAACACCCACCCACACCATGGATCTAATAAAAGTAAAATATGCCACTGAGATTAGGATGTCAGTCATCTAAATCCTGATTACGTTTCCTGATTTTCCAAATCCATTGCACCATCTTTAGTGTAGCTCTGTTTTTATGCCCCATAAGCACATACGTTAGTTAATTAAGACCCAGGAAAATCAAAAGATCCTTGCCTGGTGTCAAGAGGACATTCATGTAAAAGGTAGGTGAGTCTTTCCGAAGAGGTAGTCCCATAAATAGGGTGCTGAAACAAATAAGCACTCTCCTCTGTGGCGAACTACCTCATTTGGGGTGACCTGACCAAGTGTCTCCAAATATGATCAAAATACACAGTGAGTCCTTTAAAAGAGGCCCCATGGATACAGAGTACACATGTTCCACGGGGCCTCTTTTAAAAGACTCACCTGTATATGGGCAGGTTAATGTGGAAGCAGACATTCCTTTGGGTACCCAGGTCCCAAGCAGTGTAAGACTAAAGGGAAAGCTCTGCTGGGTCGGACCAAATACTTGCCTAGCCTAGTTCCCTTTTTCACACAGTTACCAACTACATGTCTATGGCAAGTCCCTAAGCAGGACATTGTGTTACTAGATCTCTCCTGTACTTGTTCCCCAATGTCTGGTATTCAGAGGTATGCTGCCTCCTTGAATTTATCTCAAACTCTTCTAAAGCCATCCAAGTTGGTGGTCATCCCAACAGCTTGTGGTAGTGAATTCCTTTGCTTGACTATCAGTATGTGCTTTGTAAGCACCAGCACTATGAATAAGGCTCAGAAACAGGTTGGTAGTCAGTGGAGCTATTTCAGCACAGGTGTTCCAAATGTGTTTTGTCTGCAGTGTTAGGGCTGCCATCAAATGCATGTTGATCAGTTGTACAGTGGTACCTCTAGTTACAAACTTAATTTGTTCCGGAGGTCGGTTCTTAACCTGACACTGTTCTTAACTAGAGGCGTGTTTTTGCTAATGGGGCCTCTTGCTGCCGCTCCACCACCGGCACACAATTTCTGTTCTCATCCTGGGGCAAAATTTTCAACTCGAGGTGACTCTTCCAGGTTAGTGGAGTTAGTAACCTGAAGCGTTTGTAACCTGAGGTGTTTGTAACTCGAGGTACCACTGTGCTGCGACAAGGCTTGTGTAGGACCATGGACAGCTCCCCGCAGGCTTAGACTAGAGACTTCATAAGAGCATAACTCAGATGTTGCTTCAGCACAAGGCATGCTCAAAGTGAGGGTTAAATAGGAGCTGCAGCTCTATCTCATCTGCTAGTTCTGCCTTTGGTGAGAGGAACCTCTTCATTTAAAGGGGCCCAGCCTGCTATAAGAGTTCCCTACTCTGATAGAGTGGGGGAGACTGTAATCCTGCTAGGGCTTCTGAGCTGTAGTCCTCTGAGTCAGGGGTGGGCTATGTGACATCCTCAGTCTGGAGACGTACAGGCACAACTGGCCCATTTTGCACAAGTGCTTCTGGCTGTTTATATACATCTGATGTTGTCTCTGAGTGCAGTTATTTTACCCACTTTGAATCCTCTGTAGAAGAGAAGCCTGAGCCCTACGGTCTTGACATTCTGTGCTGCTGAAGCCACTTGGGCCTCTAGTGTCCAGGAAGGCTCAATAATCATACTATAACTGCAGACCTGATCTTTTAGGGGTAGTGGGATAGCACCCAGAACAGAACTTAAGCTTTTGGCCTTTATGCAGAGCATTATTAATTCTAAGCACCAATTAGCACTTACCTAAGTCATATATAAAAGAGTAATAAAGCTGGGTGTCATTAGCATATTGATGGCATCCCACTCCAAGCTACTTGATGATCTCGCTCAGTGGGTTTATGTTGAAAACCATGAGGAGCAAGACAGAACCTTCTTACAGAAAGGCTGAAGGAGGTCAAAAAGTATTTATTTTATTTATTTATTACTATGTTTCTATTCTGTCTTTCCAAGGAGCTCAGCATAACATATATGATTCCCCCACCCCATTTTATCCTCACAACAACTCTCTGAGGTAGGTTAGGCTGAGAGATAGTGACTTGACCAAGGTCACCCAGTGCATTTCATGTCTGATTGAGGATTTGAAACTGAGTCTCCTGGATTATTATTTTTTAAATGATGATGGTTTATAACATTTTGCAAACCTAAAGTCTGATCCTGTGAAGGAAAGCAACCACTGAGTTTTCTGGGCCCTAAATAATAGCAGATAATCTATGCAGAGAGGCTACTTAATTTCAATTACTTCATATGTTTGCATTACCTGCATAGAATCTCTGTGCTTTATTTACCACATGCTGAGTTTCTGAAACGTAGGCTCCACTAAAGTCAACAGTAAGTTTTCATGCTCCCTATATATAGCATGTAGGAAATATAAGCAGCAATTAAGCACCCAGCTTTACTGAAATAGATTTTAAATTTCAGTCTAATAGAAATAGTCCAAATGGGCTCATTATCAAGACAGAAGGTTTTGGCTTGCATATTATGCGTTCTGTGCCTGAGCAGAAATCAACACTATTGTGCATGCCCTGTGTGTGGTGTTGCTGAGTGTTAACAACCACCACCACCCCTGGATGTATCAGTACTACACTGGTTATGACTTTGGAGAATTAGAGGATCTGGGACCCAGATGAGTCTTTGGATACATGTGGAACACCATGTATGTTTCATTACCCAGTCTTTGGAAGCAATTGGATTATTATCATAAGGAGCCTCGAGCTAATAACATATGTCAAGATGGTCAAGATTCTACCCACCTTGGCCAATGTTGTTCAACTGTTACAGCTTGAAAAGATCATTGCGCTGTTTCTGCACCGGCTTACCCAAAGCCACCTAGCAGAGAATTTTGTAGGCTTTTCAAAAGACTTTAAGACCTTGCAGTTCCCTACTCAAGAATCCTCCAGGCACCACCTCACGTGGTCAGGACTGTGCGTCTGGACTCAAAGTGTTAGCATAAGGCCAGTGGTGGGAATTCTAAGTGGTTTGTGATCACAAGGATGTAGCAAAATAACTGCATCCTCTTAAGCAGAGTGAAATAGATTGAGCAACGAGGCAGGTAATAAGCAAGAGGGAATATGAGAAGATATAATTAGAAATGACTGCATTTCTTAAGCTTGGGAAGAATGAGCAAAGAAATGGTTGGGGAGGACAGTACAGAAAGATCAGCACTGGCTCTCGTAGAAGAGGACGGTGTGTTTTTGTAATGAAGTAGAAAGGTGAAGATGTAAATAAATTATTTGGGTACCTATAATTACCGTTTGTGAATGTTCTCTGGAAGCTTGGGAAAAACAGCCAGCTCTTTGTGTCAAGTTGGAAATGTCTGAGGCAGGGGAAAGAGTGAGGGAGGTGAAAACTATGCCGAAAGTAAACTTGGGATTAAATATGAACAATCTATAAGTTAAATATTGGGATAATAAAAGATTTCATTAATGCTTGCTGCTGCCATTTAACAGTGATTGAATACTGTTTGTGTACTAGGGTGTTGTGCATAGAACATGAAGCATGACATAAACAATGGTTGGATCCAGACTAAACCAGCTGTGCTAAATTCCCAATGAAGTCAGTGGAACTAAGGGCTTATTCTCACTTATCTTTCACCCTGCTCTTTTCCAGGCACAGGTCCATGCTTAAAAGCTTTGTGTTGAAGCATTTTCTTTTTCTTTTTGCCCAACAGCTTTACCCCCACACAAAACAATCTATCCAGGAGCACCACAGAAGTAAGGTTAAGCATAACAAAAATCCTTCATGCCACCCAAAGGTAGTTTCTTTTCTTATAAATTGATGAATAATGGTAGGAAATAATGCAGGAGACATTTTCAGCACAGCACTAATTTCCAGTACATATATTCACCATACGAGGGAACAAAGATATTCCATTAAAGTCCTTCATATTGTCCTTCTGTTGCACCCCACCTTTCAAAATTAGATGTCTAGTTCTGATACCAAAATAGCCATACCTCACAGCAACCAGAAACAGTAATTCAATCCACACAGCGTTTATTACTTACTCATAAACTTCAAAGCTATATAAATATATATAATTTGCTTTAAAAATTACTGGATGCAATTGACAAGTCAAGATTTTTCATGTTTTAAGTAAGATAGCTTGTGAAAATGACAGTGAAGAAATGGCAATATGGTTCTATAAATTAAATTTGCTTTAGGAATATATTTTAGATTTTTAAAAACAAAACATCACTATGTTCAGAACTAACTTAACCATGCATAGTGCATGAATAATACTCTTGAGAATTTTTAAGGAAATGAAATTGTCCTGATATTTCTATTCCCTTGGAATCTGTGAAGTTGTTTACTACTTTGCCAAGTAGGTGTAGTACACTGTCATTTCTGCTATAGTACTGTCTTTGCAGGTGTAAATGGAAGCTCAAGTGTGAGTCAATGGAGCATAAGACCTTAACATGCCTTAAAAGCTAATGAAAAGAATCTTTCAGCTCCCCCATCTCTTTTGACCAGTCTCTGTGTGAGACAGGACTTGAAAAGCACAAACACGAATCATTCCTTTCAAAGTATGATATATGAATCTCAAATTTAAAAAATCACATGATGAGCTCTTATCATGGATGTCTCAAGTAGCATGGACTTGGACCTCAGTGCATTAGAACCCATCTTTCTGAGTCTTGCCTTGTTTAACTTTTTTTTTTATGAACACAAGATACTACTTTTCTCCTTTCTACTGAACCTGTGTCAGGGTTCACCCTCCCTCCCTGTTCCTGTTGGACCTTTTAGCCTTGACCCTGTATACACCACCAAGGTATTTACTTGGACTATCTTGTCTGGTCACACTTTCTCCATGTTTCAGCAACCAAATTAATGGAGTGGAGTTGGACATCCATCTAAAATATATCTGTATATAGGTGTACTTATACCATGTCCCAGCAGAATGCTGCCATTATTATTCATTGATACAAGCCAGGGGGTGGAAATTTATGGATTTCTAGATTCTAGTTCCCATTATCCCCAACCACTTTATCCACCCACCAGTCTTTGGATCCATGTCTATAACTCTAAAGTTCTGTTGAGAAATGAACTGAGTAACAATTTCAAGACCAAACGGAATATATATATTTGTGGGTGGCATCCCACCCAATTGTGCAACAGAAATCCACTTGTACAATAGGTTTCGCACCTCCAGCCTCCTGTACCCACCCAATCTGCTCTGGAGGGTCCCTCAGCACCCTGAAATGGCGTTTGGAGATGTGCAGGGAACTGCAGCTGGGAGGAGAGCAAAGAGAAGCTCTGTTGCACAAGCAGATGCCTGCTCACACCACGCTGGATCTCATCTTTCATACATATTTGTGGTATTCTCATTTGTTAAAGGAAAATCATGATAAAATGACATTTGGCAGGCTGAACAAAATGCATAAGGTTAGTGTGGTAGAATGTTGCATATGTGGTCAGAACAAAATGTGTTTTATGCACATGTAATGGAACTGTTCAAGTATTAAAACTTTTTGGATAGAGATCAGTAGATATATTACGCAATACCGTCGGACCCAAAGGTGATCCTCTTAGAATTAAGAACTAGCAAGAACCTAAAACTATCTGTTAATTAAAAATACAGCCACGATGTCAATTGCTTCCAAGCATGCCTGTTGACTCTAGTTCTGTGACTTAACATGAGACACTAGATTGGTGAAATGGATAATCTGCATGCACTTTAGAAGAACTTTTAAGGGCTATGCTTATAAAGTATTGAATATGTCAATGCAACATTACAGCAGGTATGGCTAACTAGTGGCCCTCCAGATGGCATTGGATTCCACCTCCTATCAGCTTCACAGTATTTGGCATGGTCTAAACCACTGAGCCTCGGGCTTGCCGATCAGAAGCTCAGCGGTTCAAATCTGCATGGTGGGATGTGTTGGGAAACACGGAGGCCAATGCCCCTCCCCCAATGCAGTGCCGCCCAGGATGATTCATCACTCCTGTGTCCTGTCGCACTAATGTGACCCATAGCCAAGGACATGAGCACATGACACTAGCAGAGTCCAAACAGAAGCTGAGCCTTGAGGTGTGACATCCTGTTGCTCTGTCCCAGCTTCTGCCAGTGCAGAATAGTGCAAATAGGTACTGCTGCAGCAGGAAGGCCAACAGCATTTCCATGTGCTCTCTCTTCTGTCACAGTGTTCTGTTGTGCCAGAAGTGGTTTAGACATGCTGGCCACGTGACCCGGAAAGCTGTCTATGGACAAATACTGGCTCTCTCAGCCTGAAGTGGGATGAGCACCGCACCCCATAGTCGCCTTTGACTAGACTTAACCATCCAGGGGTCCTTTACCTTTTACCTTACCTACCTTATTTGTACTGATCATATATTGATATATGAAATAATACTTAAACATTAAGTTTCCAAAATGAGGAAAGCACTGGTAGTCTAAAAAGTGTGACTTTGAAAGTAAAACTTGAAGTAAAATTCCAAGCTAGAGATCAAAAAGAATTAGCCTTAGGAATTAGCTAGGAAGTCTTGCCATATATATATCTAGCCTCGTTGTATTCAGTGGGGCTCCCTCCTTAGGTTATGTGTACAAAGGGTTGCAGGATTGGTTTAACAAGCCTTTTAATTTATTCTTCTTTTTCATCTTCGTCTTCATCGTCTTCTTCATCTAGGAAGGTTATTTTCTGCTCTCTAACAAAGAATTGAGGGATGCGGGTGGCGCTGTGGGTAAAACCTCAGTGCCTCTTAGCACTTCGCCAGATTACAATTTCAAGGATTCTTTGTGGTGGTGGTGGTGGTGGTGGAGGGGGGAGAGTGCATCTTCTTGAGTTTTCCTAATCCACAGACTACAACGCATGCTTTCGTTTGTAGGGAGAACATTCAGCCCCGGAATACATCATTCCGGATTCCACAATAAATGTAAAGTTGCTCTTTCCTTGCACTGATTTACACACACACACACACACACACACACACACACACCCCACCTCAAACAGGCAAAATGAAAAGTGTTAAGTTATAACAAGAAAGGAAATATCAGCCTGTGAGACAATGGGGCGTCTGTGGAGATGGCGCTGGCAGATCTCTAAGATGTGTTTACAGCCACTCCTGTGTCATTCAACCTGCTGTTGCTTTCTTCAAATTCTCCGCTACCGCCCCTGTCTCGAGCAACTTTTCTGTCCTTCCCTATCAAGCCATGTAGACCTCCACCCTTTAGGCTGCCACTGAAGGGGATTAACACAGCACAATCAGGAACATCAAACGCCTGCACATTTGTTCACTGGGGGAGCTGGAGGTTCAGCGAAGGAACGTTCGGTCTGATATCTTTACCTTCCTGACTATGTTCAGACATTAAGGAGGGACAATGCATTTTTATCCGTTAATTAGAAACCTGAGCCAGTAGGAGCTCACACTGGCGGGCTGCTTTCGGCTTTTGAAAGTGCAAAGAAATAGTGGTCCCAGCTGCTGTACACTGGCCCCAATCACTCAAACTAGCCAGCAGAGTGAAGCCCTCCTCCCTTCAAACTGCCTATCTTTGATCTCATCAATATCAAACTAGTTAAAGCCTCAGTAGGATGGTAAGCAGGCAGCAGGCACCACAGTAGTTAGTGGTGGCATGTGGCTCAGGGCAAGCACCTTATCTCTGTGCAGTAACATCAGCCTCCGATCTGCAGCACGACATCAAGGCAGGTCCGACTGACTGGCGCGTTAATTAGGAGGCTGAAATTATAATATTATGTTAAAGAACAAAGAGTCTCCAAAGGAAAAAAAATATGTGCTGCATATCTGACAAAGATAAATTGGATTATTCAAAATATTCCTGATGAAATGTTACATTTTGCAACTAATTATCAATCTGTTTTATCTCCAGACCAGCTGGGCATTTTTTTCCCCATGCAGGCAAGACCTGCCTTGCCAATGATCTTAGGATGTCACTGTAGCGTTTACATCTTTTATTTTAAGATTTAAATAACTAGGAAGTAGCTCATATAATTCACTGCTGAGAAGAAAGGGTAGTTAGTTGAATTCTTTCCAAAGTGATCTTCTCCTAATGAACTTCTGTGGACTGTGAGTAATGAGGCTTTATTGAAATAATGCTTTAGAAAAGGTTTTGTCATGTAATTTTAAAAGAATGACCAATGTTTAATACATTTAAAACATCTTTATTCTATACTGCCTCACGGAGAATTAAAATTAGAGGGTGGAGGGGTTGGGTCAAAATTTTGCACTGTACTTGTGCATCGCCAGTTTCTTTAAAAAATAAAGTCAATAGAGATAAGGGAAACTTTATAATTAGTTGCAAAAGGTTTGTTGATGTAAAGTATCAGACAGAGAATGACTGCATAGTGTTCTTTCTGTCTCTGCTTAATTGCAGTTCATAATCTATATGGAAATAGACAATTCATTCTATATTCTCTCAGATACTGCCTACAGAGCTATGTGAACACAAAGGTATGCTGCCTTCATTGTAACTTTTGTGATCAAGGACATCTATAACACACACACACACACACACACACACACACACACACACACACAGGCTTAAAATACTATTGGTGGACTTAATTCTGTGGAGGATTTATGCTCATGTTAAAATGTCATAATAGGAAACCAATTTAGTTGAAACACCCACCCACCCACGCCCCCTGAAAAGAGGTGTCAGGACTCACCATGAATGCCTCCCTTGTTCTCTTAGAACTGCAATGGCGTCCACCCATGAGGTGTTGGAACTGAGTTCTGGCTGAAAAAAAGCCCCTAAATATTAGACATACTGGGTTGGATCCTAAGGGGTGTTTGTGTGAGCAGGAGGCACCTCTATTCACCCAAGGGGCTTCTCTGAATCTGTGAGTTGCCTTTTCTAGCTGAAGCCCTTTATACCACGTGCCATGACATTCTGCTAGCACAGGCATAGGCAAACTCAGCCCTCCAGATGTTTTGAGACTAAAATTCCCATCATCCCTGACCACTGGTCCTGTTAGCTAGGGATGATAGGAGTTGTAGTCCCAAAGCATCTGGAGGGCTGAGGTTGCCTATGCCTGTGTTAGCAGGTCTCCCAGCATATTATCTTGCACTCCTTCTAGACTTTGGCTACATTCAGACAACCCTTTTGTCTACTTTCCTGACGTTTCCTTACCTGATAATCTATGTGTTTTATGTTATCATTCCTATGACATAAAAGCCACTTGGGGAAATCTAGCAGATTCTAGTGGATGTTTAGTGCTAATTTCGGTGTGAGTTGCTTCCAGAAAAAAATCCATTTCCAATTCTATTAACCAGGAAAATTTCCCATGGTTTTCATGAAGGACATCACCACCACTCATGTGACAAAATTTGGGCTGGTATTCTGGCATACATTTATTTCCTTCCATTTTCATGGGGGAAATAATGGGGGAACAGAAGCTTGCATGTGCATACAAGGTGGCGGCGAGGTATCCAATAACACCTGCTGTTGTGTCATACCACACCTGTAGGTACGAATGAAATTTAGTGTGACATGGCAGTATATTGATTAAAAAGCCACAGTTCCATAATGTAACAGGTAATGCAGTGTAAGAGTAGTGCACGAAACTGGGACAGAAGTGTTGGCATTATAGCTAATGCAAAAAACCAGATGTCTGAATGCAACTTGTCCCAAATGTATGACACTATGTAATAAATATGGAAGAATACATAATTTATTTTTTAAGGCTTTATTCAGTTGGAAGAAGTGTAATCATATTGAGATGGAAATTGTTTAGGACTGTGTTGTCATTGTCTTTCAATACCCAACTTTAGGAAGGTTGTGAGCAGTGCAATTTTTTTAGAAAAAGAGATGCCGGAGCTCCCCATGAACTTTTCCCTTGCTCTCTTAGAATGGCGATGACATCCAACTGACAGTTGCCAGAGCTGAGCTCCAGTTGAAAACCTCCCCTGCTTGTGAGCTACATTTACTTTAGGGTTTGACCACAATGAAGGGATGCGGGTGGCGCTGTGGATTAAACCACAGAGCCTAGGACTTTGCCGATCAGAAGGTCAGCGGTTCGAATCCCCCCAACGGAGTGAGCTCCCGTTGCTCGGTCCTCCTCCTGCCAACCTAGCAGTTCGAAAGCACGGCAAAGTGCAAGTAGATAAATAGGTACCGCTCCGACGGGAAGGTAAACGGCGTTTCTGTGCACTGCTCTGGTTCGCCAGAAGCGGCTTAGTCATGCTGGCCACATGACCTGGAAGCTGTATACTGGCTCCTTCGGCCAGTAAAGCAAGATGAGCGCCGCAACCCCAGAGTTGGTCACGACTGGACCTAATGGTCAGGGGTCCCTTTACCTTTACCTTGACCACAGTGATAAAAGAACTTAGGGCTTCTCTATGAGAACCAAGGGCCCTCATACAAAAAAGAAACACACACACAGAAATTGGAATTGTTGAGGTTACATAACATCTGCTTTTCCAATGGAAACTGATGACATTACTTCCTTTGTATTTTCAAGAAACCTAAATCTATTTCTTAACTAGGAACCCAGATGCCTCTAGAACCCATGATGTCCCACTTGCAGAAAGCTTCTGGTTGTTTAATGTACTTCAATACCATATAAAGTTAAATGAATCCCTGAAAGCTTCTAACACTATTAATCATCAAGAATTATTTCACACTTATATGACTTGAAAATGCAAGCCAAATATTTTCCAGGGAGATTTCAGCCATTCAAGCCAGGATTGATTTTTTTTAATGGCTAGTTTTGGCTACATACCTTACTGTCTATTGAGCTAAAATCAGTATGTTCATTGGTCATCATATGGATTGAGCTGTTTATTTTATTCGGAGTCTGAGTGAGGTGCTGCTAGTTCCTAGCTTATGGACAACACAGATATATAAAAGAGGAGTGGGAGGCAGTATAGGATTTTACAATGAGATTAAATTTAAGAACAGGATTAAAACAGGAATGAAGACATAGTTAAGTTGACCTCTCTCTAAGGTACGTTAAACGACAGCATTTTCTTGGGCTGAGCTCAAACATTTTGTTTTTCATGGGATAAACTACAGCTCTTGCTAGATTGCTTAAACATGTGGACATTCCGTTCTGGATCAGTTACTGCACATCACTTCCAATTATTGTTTCTCCTAATTAACTTACACAGGTAGGAGAGCTGGGAGTGGCAATCTTATTAAACTTTGCTTTCACTTGTTAAATGATAATTAGAATGACCCAAGGCTCTATGGGGTGCTGCCAGGGAATAATGGATCCCCCATTGTCTGGTTGAGCATTCCCCAACTTGTAGAACAGGGGAATGTCTGAATGTGAGAAACTTTGGGTGTTAATACTGGACTCATTTGAAAGCAGCAAACAGAGCAGCAGCAGCAGCAGCAGCAGCAGCAATCCCTTATTAACTATAGTCCTAAAATGGTGGCCTCTATACCCTAGATTTCTAAACCTGTTCTGGCAAAAGTTTCTCCCCCTGACAATTCTCCACCAAAGGACGAGAAGAGAAATTGGACTCGAAAATTATCAGAGGCGAGAGAAAATTTTAGTTAATTTCTCAAGGCAGGGTATAGGGTTCTGATCTGCTTATCTTTTAAGATGACCGACTGATGTTTGTGAATGTCTATATAGGCCTAGAACTGAGCCAGACCTGGAGCAGATTGGGGCTATGGGTTGTGTGATCCTGGTGGGAACTGTAGTACCATTCCCTGCTATCTTCAGTGGTGGTTGGTGCAAGATAGCTGACATGAGACCAGCAGCTTTCTCCACTTGCAAATTGCCCCAGTGGCTCTAGGAGTAAGACCTGCTGAGCTGTGTCCTGGCTTGAGACTCACAGTGCATTAAACCACCATGACCCCAGTACCTCTTGCCTGGGCAGTCACAGGTAGTTCAGATCTCATCAGTGTGTTTAGGATTCTTTTGCCTCATGATTCATCGCTTTGCCCCTGTGAATGCATCCTGAGCAGTGAGCCCTCTTTCAGATCGCCTTCAGCTCTCTGTAAAATAATTGGCCATCACCAGCCCTGTGCCTCTTCTGCCTCATTCAACAAGGCTGTAGAATTGCCTGGCCGTTATCATCATATACTCTCCGGATTCCCTTGACAATGTTTGCTCCTTCTTTATGAATTCTATCTAATCTGTGTACACACTATCTTTAGAGCATATTCGAAGCACGTTTCCCCCTTCAAAGAATTTTGGGCACTGTCGTTTGTTAAGAGTTGCTGGGAATTGCAACGGTGTAAGGGGTGAACTACAGTACCCAGAATTCTCTGAGGGGGAAAACGTGCTTTGAATGTGCTTTAAAGGTACAGCCTCTCTTTCTTACTCACTTAACTTCCTCTGGTCTCCTCAGAATCCCTACAGTTGCCTTCTTGAATTCCTCACATACAAATACTTCTAGGCTTTTTGGTCAGTGTTATCATTTTTGGGGATGGGTGGGGTGGCTTCAAGCTAATAATTAATTTACGTGACTTCTTCCGTCACATCAGATAGCGCTGGCCCTGAGAATTTTTCAGCTCCTATTGAAACATATGGTGAGAAAGACTGGAGAGCGGCATGAGAGTTGCACATAAGTCTTTTGTTTAAATGTTTCATACTGTGTGTTTAAATAGTAATGGTTAGCAAAGAACTTTGATGAGGCAAAGGACTAATTGGATTTTCTTGTTCTATAATTAAAAGGGTATATATTACATCCATATTAATACCAACAGCGCTCATCGTGATAAATGTTATTACAATGAATAACAAAGGCATCGGCAGCGATTGGTCACTTAGTTTAAAGGGTAGCTGAAGTCATTAAATTGCTTGCCAGAGGGCTTATGAAAGCTTCTTGGATCATTGGGACTAGGCTTTCTGCCACTGGCCTGAATACTAAGGTTTGCCCTTACAAAGTGAGAACAGGTAGTCTGATCCCACTCCTTTATAATTCCTTTGCTGATAGCTAGCTCATTTGAACAAGAAGTGAATTCTATTGTACATGACAATCATCAGATTAGAGAGTCAAGTTCATGAGAAATGGTCTAACATGTCTTGTTCTACATAGAAGTTGTGCCCTCTGATATCCAACAAATTACAGCTGCTTCCATGGCAAAAAGCAGCAGCCCAATGTGCTAAGTGTTCATAGAATCATAGAACTGTAGAGGGACCATGGGGGTCATCTAGTCCAACCCCTGCAATGCAGGAATCTTTTCCCAACGTGGGGATTGAACCCAAGACTCTGAGATTAAAAGTCTCATGTTCTACTCTACTGAGTTTTTTTAATTGACATTTTTGAGAAGCACATACAGTGTTGTTCCAAAACCTAGAGTTGGAATTAGGGGAGAGGAATGGTTGGTATGTCCTAGTAATTAATATTGAAAAAGAAAGTTATTGCAAGATCATCATAGCTGCCTGGAACTTGCATCTTCTGACATGGAAGGCCTATTTCTTAATATAGTGGTACCTCGGGTTACAGATGCTTCAGGTTACAGATGCTTCAGGTTACAGACTCCGCTAACCCATAATAGTAAATCAGGTTCAGGATGAGAACAGAAATCGTGCAGCGGTGGCAGGAGGCCCCATTAGCTAAAGTGGTACCTCAGCTTAAGAACAGTTTCAGGATAAGAGCAGACCTCCAGAACGAATTAAGTTCTTAACCTGAGGTACCACTGTACTACACATGTGAAGCAGGCTGTGTTTCCCCCCCACAAGTCACGGGGAATATATTTTGTGCATGCTCAGAAGCTTTGATCCTGCACCGAAAGAGGTCTCAATACTGACTGTAAATGTTTTCCTTGAATTTTGGCTCAAGTTAAGTACTATATCTTTATGTGAAAGAGATATCTGTTAAGTAAAAGATTGCCTCCTGTCCCAGAGCACTGCAACTCCTGGATGCCACTTGTCCCAGTAATCTTAAATCCATACACCATGAACTACTATATCTAAAAAATTCTGTAGTTGTCACCACCACAACAAGCAGACTCGCATTTCTGTAGTGTAGAGAACACCTCTGAACATGTCAGCACATTGTTTTGAAGTTTGCAAGGTGAGGAAGTGAGTAACAAAACTGGATACTTCATAAATAAAAAGGGAAATGAAGACAAGTAAAGGAATCTGAATTTCAAATGGCACATTATCTTTGTCTGCTCATTCACTAACTTATCTGGCTGCGTCTAGACTGTGCCAAAACTGGCCTCCAAATTGGTGAAAGGTCCATTCTGTACTGAACAACTTAGACAGTCAGAGGAAGGAAGAGAAAAGATTTGGTTCAGAGCTGGTTCTACCATTAGGCCTCAGGCACCAAATGTTAGTATGGCAAGCAGCGCTCCCTAAGCTGTGAGAATGGAGCCCACAACAGTGTTCAAGTAAAATTTAGCGATTTCTACCAGCTTTTCCCACTGGATTACTGCAAATAGTGAAATGCTTGTTACCAGGTTTTCATTTTTCTTTTAAACCTTGTATGGTTCTAAAAATTATTTAATGTTTTGATTAAGGGTCTTTCAACTTGGCTATCCAGTGGGTAGTGACTGCTTTAAAAAAAAGCTTGATTCTTTGGCTGTGACCTACCATGCCACATGCAAGAGTGGCTAAGAGTAGAGAAATTATGACCAGTCACAGGCATAGAGCAGAAACACACAATGTCCTGCTTTCAAAGCTTGCCTTGTGGCTACCATGGCTTATGGTCAGTGGCCTTATGAATTAGCCCAAAATTAGCACAGCTGGGAGGTATGAGAAGGCTTTGCATGTACTTAAGGGAGGAAGAAAAAAGATATTAAGGGTAATGAAAAAAACCCCACACACCACTCCTCAGTTTGAAGTGTCTCCTCGTTTTCTTTGAGCTGCAGATTTTGCTATGAAGAACTGCAACATTAATTTTGACCTTTTCTACAATGCAGATTCTAATTACTTGAGCATATGGTATTCCTGAAATAGTAGTACTATAAACAATTATAATTGAAGATCTCATGGTAGTATATTATACATTTTTTTAAAAAAATCAGCTCCACAGGATTCCTACAGCACAGTTTGAGAAGAGAAGGCAAACTCCTCTCTAATGGTCTTGCAGCTGGACCCCCGCCTCTTCCTGTTTGATGTTTATTTGGAGCTGATTTATACTTTCAGAAAAAGCTTGGGGTGATGCTTTTCTGGACTGGATCACTTGGAAACGAAAGTTTCTAAATGCTGGATACGTCCATTGCACATAGAAAACTAAGGCTGCAGTACTACCCCTACTTACCAGGGAGTAAGTGCCGCTGAATTCAATGGGACATTTTCCCTGTCAAATATGTGTTTTGCTAAGTTTTCAATATGATTTCACTTCCTAAAACACCTAGTTCTTCTATGCGGTGCTTTTGATAGGGTGGAGTAGCAAGGAATGAAATAAAATTTTAAAAGAAGATAGAGCATTTATTGTTATAAACTGTTGCAATCAGTTGATTTTTAAAGCTTTCTTTTACAGTAATGATGCTATGGCAACACTTTTTAAACAAGGATTGCTGTTGCTAAGTCTGAGTGTCCTAGACTTAACTAAATCCCAGCAACAACACACACACACACACACACACACACACACACACACTTTTGCAACAGAGAAATTATTTGTTGCATGAATTTTCAATGATGTTTCTAGCAGAATAGAGTTGGGGGCTGACACAAGAGCTCAGAGGAACACAATAGGAACTCAGTGAAGAGAATAGACAATATTCGTTCAAGGTGTAGTCTTTCGCATTTGACGGTAGCTGAAATCTTCAAATAATCTTCAAACAAATAATAATAATACCCAGGTTTGGCTTCTCTCTCCCCCCCCTCCCCCCCTTCTTGTCCACATTAAAATGATTGGAAATTCTTGTCTGCTTGAATACACCTAAAATATTCAAGCTAATTTAAACTAATTTAAAGTTTTATTTCAAGCCTGGCACAAATGGCTCTTCAACTAATGAAAGAGAATCAAAATACAGCTATTCTGTGACCACATTTTGTTTCAAAAGTCATCATAACCTTGGAATGTACCCTACTGTGTGGAAAACAGGAGTTCAGTATTATTACTCCAGCTTTCTCCCACCAGAAGAACTCTTTATGGTCCAGCTTTTCATTCTCTTGTGTCCAGATTTAGGTAGTTTATGTTTCTTTATACTGGTGAAGTCAGCCAAAGGGGACTATGAAGGATCCATTAATTAGATGAAGCGTCTCTAGGTCAAATTCAGTGCTAAATGAATGGGTCACCGCTGAATTGAAGTCGGAGAAATTGCACCTTCTAAATACCCGCATATGTAAAGCTCCTTACTGTGTTAGGAAGTAGCAACCACCGTTCCAAAACAGAGCTCCCTTTACATTCAGCAGGTCTGCAATAGTTAATCTTCTTCCCAAATAGATAAGAAAATATAAAAGAGAGGACATAATTCTCCTTTGGTTATTGCTAATAGTTTGTACTTGTTATATAAAGCTTTAACCCTTAGCATACTATTACCCATAAATGTTGTCTCTTGGCACAGAATTAATATAGTGTCTACATTTCACATAGCTATGGTTTTTAAAATAGAGTTCTGACATATTTTCTGTCTTTTTACATTTTGGTTTGTGCACCTCTTTCCTAGGATCTGGTTTTTAGTTAAGTGGAAATAATTATGATGCAATAATAATACACTGCACACTAAAGAACACATCAAAGCATTTATTTGCAACTTCCAAAAGAGAGTTTATGAATATTACTTTACTTTGGATTATTATCAGTCTCTTTTTCCCCCCAGTGCGAGAATTGGGCTTTAACATTAGTGGTCAATCAAGTGCTTTATTCTCAGGAGGAGGTGGAAAAATCACTTGAAAATGGCTGGAAAAAATCGTGGTTCCAGAAGGAGTTTTGAAAAGGTGGACTCAAGGTCAGTAAAGTGCTAAATGCTGTTTCTGACTCTTGTCAATCCCTTGGTGATCCAGTTCATGCTGCTCGTTGATTAGACCAAACTGAGTTGACTACTTTAAAGATGACTTGCACTGGGCAAAAGTGCATCTCTCAGACTCATATATAGGGGCAGCTGGAATCTATTTCTTGAGATTGCCCAAGGAGGAAAAATGACATGCTTGATGTTTTATATTTTGCTTAAATCCTAAAAAAACCTTGTCATATGATTTTTTTAAAAAATAATTAAACAAAAAGAGCACTATATTTTCCAAGGTTCAGTAGTAAGATGGGAGATAACCATAGCATGTACCACTCTGGTGAGGCAGGCCACAGGTGGGTAGGGTCTCAGCTGGCGTACCAGGTGGAGCTGGTAGACAGCTGCCTTTGACACAGATGTAGGGGGCTGGATTGAAGTCCATGGTGGTGGACAAGGGGGACTTTAGCTCCCTCTGCAGATTCAAACTGGCTTGGGCTTCTTGCGTCAGCCATTGGCACTGGGAGAAAACCACTTTCCTATCTACACTGGAGCTTTCCCATTTTGTTTTTTTCTAGCTTAAAATAGGGGTCAATACATCTTGCCAGGAGTCAATTATCTTCTCTTTTTTTTGCATCCATTGAGAGAATGTCAATGTCCCACCCCTTTCAGGTTGCTTTTCTTTCTCCTTCCTGTGCCGGTTTCCCCCTCCCACCCTTATAAAAAGAGAGAAAGCAAGACATTGCTTTTCCAGTGGCCTCTGGTTCAAAAAACAAAAATCAGATCCAGTAAAGTTAAAACAAATCCACTTGAATTTCCTTAATATTTCATGGGGATTACCAAAAAACACCAGCATTTGATTTTATTTTTGAATTTATATGCCAGCATTTTCTCTAAGGGGTGATAATCACTTAACATAGTATATCTATGAAAGAAAAGACATTACAAGTCGAATTGATGATAAAATAGACCGATTGTCAATTAAACAATTATGACTTTCTAAACGGTGTGGGGAGGGGTTATTGTGTGTTAATATGGTGTGCATTTATGTGTTTTTGTATTGTAAACTGCTTTGTGATGAAGGGCAGTATAGGAATTTAATAAATAATAATACTAATAACTGGCCCTACCATTAGGCAAAGTGAGGGGCCTGGCTCAAGCAGCTGAGTTTGAGTATCATGAAAGGACAGCAAATGGTTAGTTATTTACTATATTATTGTTTCATTCTTACTGTTGCAGAAGGAAGAGATGCATATGGGATTTTTGCCTTGGGGCCAAAATAATTTGGCTGGCCTTGGGAACTTGGGAAAGTGGGGCTTGATCCCGAGGTCACTTCCACTGGTAATATACTCACCCAGACCCTCAGAAAGCTAAACAAACTGTCCAGGTTTATAAGGCTCAGTTGAGGTTGGTGGATAAAAGAAAAAGGTGGGCAGTTAAGTCTCCTGTCATGGGCTTGCTCTGGGAGAAAACTTACCAAATGCAGCTGTTCAATCCTTTTTGAACCATTTCAGCTAAGAAGGTTTTGAAATGTACTTGTCTCAGCAGTCTTTTTTATTATTTTGGTATCTGTAAAGTTGCACGCATATTTATGGGATTTCTAATAAAGGAATAAGAACCAGATGATGCCATTGAAAGGTTCGTTCAGATGTGTTGCCCGGATTCACAGTGACATCATCGTTGTACCTGGAGGGAGCAGTAATCAAAGGCTGGGCTTGCGGTTTAGGGTTAAAGTGAGAGATATGATTGTTGCATCTCAGATGTGATCCTAAAATGTAAGGGGGGAAAAGTTTTTTTTAATGCTAAGGGTTCAAGGAATATGGCAAGATTGGGAAAACTGTCTGGATGCTTTCCACAACAAATATAAATCTTTAAAAAAAGATTGCTAAAGAAATATAAAAAGGAGACCAGCATTGCATCTAACAGAATGGAATGGTTTGGGGGGCTGCCCTTTTATAACCTTTAAACATCCTTAGATTTGCTGATGCCTCTAGTCAGGGCTGTCTTATGTATATCCAGCGCAGTGGTGCAAAGATCCCTCCAGCGCCCCCCCCCCGTTTCCCAGAGTTGCCGACATTTTTATGGTGCTGCCAGCAGCTTTGTGGGGCTGGAGGAGGTGGGCAGCAGAGGGCTGGAGGGCGGCTCCTCCGGCGGGGAAGAGGCGGATGCTCCAGGTGTGATGCTGCTTCAGTGAGGTGGGCGACGGCTGTGAGCTGATGCTGGGAGGCGCCGCACCCAGCCTCCGCCTCTTCCCTGGCGCTCTCCAGAACTTGGCGCCCCACCGCCCCGCGCCACTTGCCTCTATGGGCAAGACACCCCTGCCTCTAGTGCAGAAGGGAGGAACCACAGGCCTGAGATCTAAATCCTCAGTATTCACCAAACATTGACTCTGCACTGTGCCCTATTCAAGTGCTTTTGTTTTGCTGGATTGTGTCCTTGATAATGCCTCTTTCTTGCCTCATTGGGGCAAGAAGAGGCAGGTGGATCTGTGTGTATGTAGATACCGCTGAACTCAGCATGGCTGGAATGTAGCCTAATGTACAAAGGCGGCAGTCACGTCCTTTTTTAAAAAAAATCAAAAAAATCTGGCCTCACCCTCTGTCTGCTCATGTAAAGTTGCTCACAAGAAAGTACAGCCACAAGAGAATACCAGATAGATAGATAGATAGATAGATAGATAGATAGATAGATAGATAGATGATAGACGGAGTATGTTAGCTGGAATAAAAAATTGCACAGAAATTTGCGGTAAAATGGTGATGAATTTTCATGAGGACTAAAAATAAAAATAAAAAATGTGAAAATATGGAGAACTGAATTTAAGATTGGAAAAAATGAGAGAAACTCAGATTGACATACTTGCTCAAAACGAATAGGAGATAATGAAATTTAAATTGCATCTACTGAAAAATTAGGAGGGTAGGGCTGGTGTGCAGAATGAAATCTCATCATTCTTCCTGCGCATGTGGTTCTTCTATCTAGATGCTAGTGGCCAAGAGTAGGATTTAGCCCTGGGGGAGTTCTTCCCTCTCCCATTTGCTGCAGCAGCCTATGTACTGGGCTTAACTTCAAATAAAGATGGTTAAGTTTGGGGCTCTTAAGCGTTTAACAGTACCCTTAAATACTATAGAAATCAACGGCATTAAAGTAAACCTTCGTTAGGCTGCATTGTATCCAGAATAATTGACGGAAATGATGTGTAACTGAAAAGATGTACTGATCAGTGTAGTGCATTTGAAGTTGAGAAGAGGATTTTGCAACTGATTTTATATTAAAGAATTTCTTGTCGTTTCTTCAAATACATGTAGTTTAGATAATGGTTCTGATATTTGTACTGTGCATACTAAACCCCTGGTTAAAAGGACCTACATGAAAAATGTGATTCCCTCCAAATGTTCAAAGATTGCATGCCAAATTAATTAAGGCAAGACGCTTCAGATTTAATTCAGAGGGGGGTCTGGATTATACTTTACATTCTTACTTAAAGTTTGATCAGAGCTAATGGCGTCCCTTGATTGTAACATAAGGAAGAGTGTATGGCATATAGAGCTGGTGACAAAAATGATGAGTCCATTGCTCTGGTTTGATTTAATGAGAAATGGTATTATTTTCACTACTGAAAGAGAACAAAACTGTGTTTCCCTCAAACACCCAGTGTATATTTTTATACCGTATTGAGCTTTTGGAATGATTTAGCTAGTCCTATGCCAAAATCAATTGCCTGCCAAATTATACAGTAATTCAGTACAGAACTATATAGTTCAACAAAGGAAGAAGAAAAAACCTCCATAGCAATACCTTTCATTTACCTGTGCTCTAATTACATACTATCCTACAACTTATTAGTTAGAAATATTTGCATCCCAAACTGAGTTCAATAATTGTTTTAAGGCACACAAAAAGTTAACAACAGGAAAAATACAATCTGCAGCCTTGTTTACTGGTTCTGGATGTCGAAAGGTTAAACCTCTTCCAGGAAATTCAATCCTATTTTTATATATGTATATATTCCCTGCAGTACAGAGCAGTTAGCTTTCCTCCATTTCTCTGTGCATGTGGGTGTGCAGAAAATGGATGTGTACAACAACCCAACCAATATTTAAGAGAAACACTGTGGAAGAAATAAGGGTTAGGGTTAGAAGCCTTGTTTTCCGAGCTTACGTTTGTGAATCATTTCTGTTTCCATGGCATGATGAGTTTATTGGTTGCCTGGTACTTTGCCCAAAGCACATCTAAAATGTACAGCTGCCCACTGGGTATCATTTGGACAGAGGTATTGATTGCATATGTGAGCACAGGGGTTTCCTATTTTGGAAACTCTTCCATGCAAGTGGAGCAACTCAACACTTGTAGGGCCCCATTCTCTCTCTCCCTCCCCACCGTACATTGGCATGCATCGCTATAGAACACATAAAGTTAATGACTAAATGGACGACATTCATCCGTACTCTGTAAGATTTGTGTTATAGGGTGGGCAGCGATACATAGACACTTATCAGGAGAAAGGGCTGGACCCCCCCCCTTTTAGCCACATTCTTGCCACAACTGTAATCTTAGTTAAATTATATGAAACAGAAAACATGAAAAACATTTTAATCCTCTCTCCCATAAAAATATTATATAGAATAAAACATAAATACAGCTGTGTGGCCATCAAGCCGGTGTGGGCTAGCTGTGTCGATGAACAAATGACACCCCATTCTCCTGTGGGACAGATGATTGAGAGTTTACATTTAGGGCTTTAATGAGAAGTTGAGTTAATTCCTGGAGCTCACAGATATTGGCACGTGGCAGTGTGGCAGAGATCTGGGAAGCAGGACAGCTTCAGTTTCAGTGCCTGGGCATGTTTTGGAGGCTAGTATGCTGGCACACACAAGTTCTGACAATGCTGGTAGATCAGCCAGGGATAATTTCAAATATATGGAGGCCAGGAAGTAGATAGGAAGGAAGCCATCTTTCCCCGACACTTTAGGTTGATCTATGCCCTGCCTGTTAATATGAGGCAGACACCTCATATTTGTACTGTTTCTGATGCCTGTTAATATTTTTATTATTATTAAATAAGCCTATCCAGGCATGTAATTTTCTTATGTATATTTGTTTTTGAAACTGTTGATTTTAGTAAATAAGACAAAATAAAAATAAATGTAAGCAGCACCAGTTCTTTAGTTTTCTCTGGAAACAAACAGTATTATTGTTGCACTCCTTTAGGATGAGGATGACCCTTATATTCAGCTTCCGTTTAATAAGGCAAGCTGTTAAATATCTAAAGACTGCTTTCTTGGCCAAAAGGTCAAGTTCTGCCTAAGACAGCCTTCAACAGAGAACAGATGTTGGTGACACATACATCTGAGCTGTGCTGGCAGCTTTCACCAACTGAATAAGGGAACTGTGGAAGGTGTTCAAGGAATTTTTCAACTGTCCAGGACAGATGTGTGGAACCTTTGACTCTCCAGATGTTGCTGAACTACAACTCCCATAATCCCTGGTCATAGGCTGTTCTTGCTGGGATTGATGGGAGTTGTCATTCAGCAACATCTGGAGGGTCAAAGGTGAGCTAATATCTAATATATAACAATATAACACCTTAATTGTGAATGTACAACCTGTGTACAATGAAATTAACCGAGCCTCCCCTCCCCACAAACACTCAATCTCATTGCACTCTGTGTGCTTGTCGCACAACACACCAACCCCGAAAGTCAGTTGCACTACATTATTTTCCATTCAGTAGCCTAGCAGCCCATGGATAGAAACTGTTTTTTAGCCTGTTGGTACTACTGATTGGTCTATATCTCCTGCCCGAGGGTAGAAGATTAAAGAGGTGCTGGCCAGGTTGTGAATCATCCCTGAGAATTTTTCTTACTCTCCTAAGGCAATGATCCCTTGCGATGTCATCTAGTGGGCTCAGGGGACAGCCCATGATATCATGTGCTGTGTTCACCACCCTCTGTAAAGACTTTCTGTCTGTGGCTGTCAAGCCAATGTACCACACTGTGATACAATATGAGAGGACACTTTCCACTGTGGACTGGTAGAAGGAGGTCATCAATTGTTGTTTAACCCTGAGAAAGCGGAGTCTCTGTTGGGCCTTCCTAACCACCTGAGTTATATTGTTTTTCCAAGTGAGGTCTTCACTAAGGTAAACTCCCAGGAATTTAAAG
Organism: Podarcis liolepis; assembly: GCF_965112155.1. NCBI lineage: Eukaryota > Metazoa > Chordata > Lepidosauria > Squamata > Lacertidae > Podarcis > Podarcis liolepis. Next base: position 45,500,419 of record NC_139556.1, on the reverse strand, counting down.
GAAGAGATTCTCTCCACACAACCCCCGCGATATACAATGGGGCTAGTTCCTCTCTCTTCTTCCGAAATGTCTAGGATAACAGTGGCCTAGGATAACAGTGAGTCCTTACCACTGAGGCTAAAAGGTTGAAGACCGAGTACAGTATTGGCTGTTAATCATTCTCGTCCAACATGGTAGGACTATAAAATTTGCATTGATGCAGAGCTGAGTTCCTGATCTGCACAGGTGTGTCTGTATTCAGAACTAGTGGCTGGCCTCATCTCTAAAATTTCACTAGCATGACACTTTGTAGAAATGTGCGATCTTACTTACTAATTAGGCTGCATGAATCAATTGATTAGTCAGGGCAATTCATCAGTTAAAGTGGATTTAAATCAGATTACAACCGTGTTTATGGAAGACAATCTTACTTGGCTATGAGTGATCACCAAAGAAGAAGAAGAAGAAGAAATCAGATTACAGCTGAAAGGGTGTTCTGAGTTTATTACATTGTTGCGATCATTCTCTGTCCACCTTTGCATTCAGGTAATGCATGCAGGAGACTTTCCCAAACAATATTTACAGCCTGTTCTCACACATATTTACTCAGAAATAAATCTCAGTAAATTCTCCCAAGAAGTATACCCAGGACTTAAGCCTTAGTTAAGAGTAGATACGATCATCATTGAATACACCTTTCATATTGAGCTGCTGTGAAGGAAAGCTCTATATAATAGCTTCATACAAATAAAATTAAAATATTGTGGAATTTATATTTTGTTTGAATGTTAATTAATCCACTGAAAGCAACAGCAAATGGATGACAGTCCTTTTAGCTGCAAAACTCTTATATTATCATTAGTCCAGATCAGTAACCTTGTACGTTGGATTATTTGGAGAGGTCCTCTGTGTTAGTGACTCCTTTCTTATAATTGAAACAGGCATGGCTTGAGTGCTTATATCAATTTCTGCCCATCTCCAAGCCTGCAAGGTTGAAGCTTTTCTCCATGTGATTGATGGTTCATGTGGGACGAGGAATGAATGCAGGGCCAGGAAGATCCATACTTCTTCCTTATTTCTTAGACGAAAAGTTAACACAGCTGTTGCTAAAGGTTAAATTTGGAGGTCAGATTGTTATGCTATTAGGAACACTCCATGTAGGTTTAAACTGTATTAATGCACAACCCTTTCTTTATCCACAGAGTGAGTTAGTCAATGACTACATTGATCCATTGTTGTGTCTTCTTACAGAGGTTCCTGCAATGAAGCAATAGAAATCATTAGGGCTTGTGATAAGGAATTCCTCCCGGTGCAAGCAGACACAGAGTTCACATTTCATTTACTGTCACAGCAGCTAGGCAGCTACCAAGCCTAGAAATTCATGTCAAAGCGGTTTAGGTTAGGGAGACTAAACATGGACCCCTGTGTTTGGTTGTTCAGTTTGTTAAACCGTATCCCCCAAACCTTTAAATCCATCGACTGCATGTGCATAATTTCTCTGCCCTGATGGTATTCTTGGCTGCATTCTCACTACCAGCGTTTATTTCATTACATTTATATATTTATTTCAGTTCACATTGTCTTCCTCCAAAGATCTCAGACCAGCTGACATGCTGTTCGCAGGCTTCTGTCGCTGACAGGTGGCTTTTAGTTTAGCTTCAGAAGCACAACTTCATCACATTCTTTTTAAAGAGGTGCCAAATTTATGGTTTTATAGAGATTCATTGGGTTATATCCAACACTGTGTGAGTGGCTTCCTCTTCCTCTCCTCTCCTTGTACGCCTCCAAAATATGCTCCAGGGAGGGGGGGGCTCCAACTGTTTAGAGCAGATTTTGAGAATGCATGGGGGGAGCCCCCTGGGGCTGGAGGGGGGGCAAATTCTGTTGTGTAAGTGGATCTCTGTTGAATGTGTGCAGCAGCAACACTGAATGCAACTCATTGTCTTTATGCTGTATACTGCTTTATTTTATTTTATTTTTTAAAATGAAGTGGTATAAACATTATAAATTTAAATAAATATCTCCACCAACCACCACTTTCCAGGTGCCATCCATTCACCCATGAAATGGCAGGGTGGTGGGTGGTAGTGTTATTTGATTTTGGGTGTGGGGTTTTTTTGGTTCTTGCTTTTTCAAGACAAAGTGGCTTAGGATTCTTACCTCTTCCCCCCAAACGTAAACAAACAAACAAACAAACAAACAAACAAACAAACAAACAAAGCAACTTGCTGCCATTTCAGATGGGGACTTAGCTACTCTCACTAGTCTGCTGAAATTCCTGAGATGGAATATCGCAGCGATGGCCATTTCTGGGCAGGAATAATTTGGCCAAAGTGGTCCATGTATTGGTATTCCAAAGACTGGTTATGTACTCTTAAGGTTGGTTCAGAAGTGGCAGCTAGTGCAAAACACTGCTGTGAGATTGCTGGAGTTGTACAGTTAGTTTAATTGTATTATTTGTAGTATATATTCTGTACTTGCCCCCCCCCACCCCTGTACACTGCTTTGATATTCAGAAATGTGAGCAATTTATCAGTATTTATCAAAAATAAATAATACATGGGGCTATCTAGCACACCATGGGTTCAATAAGATCATCAGTGCCTTGACATTCTGGAAACCTTGGAGCATGCATGAGTAAGCCTAGCAAAATTTACCGAATCTGGCAGCACAACTTTGGAGACTAGTAAAGTTATTGAAGAAAATCCCCAAAGAAAAAGAGTTAAAAGTTCAATTGTCCTTGCAGGTGCATTAAAGTTTATTGGGGTACATGGCTGGTGTGCTCACACATTTTAAGTGTTTAATTTGGGTGGTGGTAGCAAAGTATAAAGCAACACTGGGAAACAGCCTTCAAGCTTAAGAGGCACATTCACTCATGGGCAGCCTTCTGGAGCCTGAATGGTAGTGGTGGACAGGGCTGGAGCCAGAAGTGGGGAAGCCAGAAGCAGAAGTAAGCAGAGCAACTAATGTTAATGTTATGAGTTTGGGGGTCAGTCTGGATGATACACTGAGTCCTTTCTAGTTCTTGGGATCCTGTATCTGTGGCGGTAGGATGTATGGGAGCAAGCTTGCCAAAGCAGCTCCCTTGTCTATGTAATGGCTTTGGCTGACTAGATAAGCACCACGATTAGCATAACCAAATAAGTTGCTCTGTACTGTAGAACAAATGTAGGTGGGTCTTTGACCCTCCTTACCTAGTGGCTAAGTGGTAGAAGAACAGCCAAAGGAGTGGAGTTGGAAGCAGGTTGGAAGCTGGAGACACAGAGACATGCTCTGTGCTGGATTCAAAGTTACAGCTAATGGAGAAGGAAGGTCTTTTGGGGTGTCAGTGATGTAGGTGCCTCCATCTTATGCTCAGGTTTTATATATGTGTAAATAAAAATATGTATCTTAAAGCTCCCATATTCTCTGCTGAACTGTGGGTGAACTGAGCACCAGCGTGTGCTTTCATTTTAAGCAGCAGCAGGATGTTGGGAAATGATTGTTTTCATCTTTTCCCATATACCTTGTATTTCCATGAAAATTCACACTCATTCTCAGAGTCTGTGTTCTGCTTTTATTGCCTGATGCTTGTACTTCCTGCTTCCTGCTCTAATTGTTTACTTTGGTTATATGTTTTAAAGTACGGTATTCAGAAACTGAAAGTTTTAACAAATCCTTTCTGAGTTATAATTTCTACATCACATGGTCTAAGGTTGCAAGTCCTAGACCTGCTTCCCTAGGAGTAAGCTCCATGGAACACAGTGGGACTTACTTTTGAGTAAATTTGCTTTTGGCTGGCAGTCTTATAAGAGAACCCACTCTCACGAGGTTTTCCAGTCTTATAGACAAAAGCAATTTGGGTAGTGAGATGAATAGCTCTAGGAGGTGTTATCTTACAGATGGCGCCTAAAATCAAGGTCCTGACCATTTGTTGCCATTAAAGATCCCCTAACATTTTTTTTTCATGAGCAAAGGTGTTAGCTGTGGTGTCCTGGACCAATTCCAGCTTTGGGTAATTAAATTCTGTCTTCCTAAATTCCTCCCTTCCCTTATGTAGTTTCAACTCACAATGGTGTTCTTCATTTCCTGTCCTAAACCGTTGTCTAGAATTGCCTTGTGCTGTTAAACAGCTGCCACATTTCACCCCTAAGGAACTACATTTCAGTACTCAGTATATGCCTGTATATTATTTATAGGAGTGTAAGGAAGAGAGAGCAAGGGAGCTAATTGTACCTGCAGATGAATATAGGGCATAATGGAAACATACTTCCCCAGCCTGCGTGTGGATGCCATGTTAAGGCAGTAATAAACTGGATTTCTTTGTCATTTGAAAGCACAAATTTGATTTTTTTGGTGGGCGGGGGGACAATAACATTGAGTCCAAAATAAGAACCCATATTCAATAATTTGATGTCCGTCTGTCCCACCACAGGCTTCTATATTCAATAAATAGCCCTCCTTTATTTTTATGTGTGCAATCTAGCCACTATTTATTGCCTTTCTGTGTTGTAAAACGAGCCCTTTAAGCCACTCCTTCCCCCCTCTACCTCAGCAACTGTTAAGGAACTAATAAGCTGATATTGTTGCACTTGATTTCTAGATATTGGTCATACCAGGTAAATGGTTTCATTTTCTTAGCTGAGGAAGAAATCTCGAGCCCTCTTCTACTGGGGCTTGTTAAGCTGTTGCCTTGGGGGGCAGTTGATCAGTTCTTAAGTAGTAAGCAGCGTTAGCAGTCAACAGGCATAGGATCCCCTGCAGCTACTGCAGTCTGTCTCGCCTATCATCCTTTATAGTGGTATAGAGAAGTGCTGCCTTATTGTAGTAATAATAAAGATAAAGAATAGGAACAAGATAGCATTCATTGAGTTTTCCATGTGAGGGAATTTAAAGTGTGTGTGCGTGCGCGCGCGCACACACATGAGAGAGTGCAAGCGCAGCAATTGGAGGGACATAGCAATTTATGTGGATCTGAACTCTTGAGTATGTAATATGAAAAGTATTCCTCATGGCATTTCTGGTAAGACAGGAATCAAAACCTGACACTTCGGTGTGAAAGGATAACATTTTAAAAATTCTGTTAATGTTTCTCTCTGCTCAGGGTGGCCTCATCTGTTGCCGCAACCTTAAGTATAGTTTCATGTGCTGTGAAGGCCCAATTGGCAATTAGCTTTATAAAAAGGGGTGTTTTGAGGAGGGGTGGTGGGCGGTTGTTTTCCCACCCTCACTGCACGCAGGAAAAATGGAAAGCAGAGGGTTGCTCCAGTAACAAAAGAGTAGAGCCTCAGAAAAGTGCTGGGATACACGGTAAAGTCTATTTTGGGATATAAAAAGACCAGTGCATTTCAGTCAAAAGCGTCTTTAGGGTCAAAACACAATTGTTAGAATGATTCAAAAAGGCATCGTGAACGATGGTTCTTGATGCAAAACATATTTTCTCAGAATTCTTTTTTTTTGTGTTTGAGGAAGGCATGGACTGAAATGAGTTGGGCTTTTTTATATCCCATAATAAAAGCCCCATGTATTCCAGCACCCTTTGGAGGCTTGGCTTCTTTTCCCTGTCCACCCCCAACACAGCCTCCAGTCCCTTTAGTCAAGTGTTTTCTCTCCCCCCCCCTCTACTGGAGAACCAACTGGACCAGATCCGGCCTTGGTACGTCCTGCTACTAATCCCGGCTATAAAAAGTATATGTGACCCAACTCCTGAGAGATTTTAAAAATAAATAAAAATAAATGCCTGCATGCCACAAAATATCATGATGATTGGGTCAAGGCATGCCCTGAGTCCAGGTGGGGCCTCTACCTGGCTGGATTCTCTTCCCCTGATTGCCTCAGTGGGGTGCTTGACACATAGAGGGGATTGGGCTGAGCTAAATAAGGAATTGATCCTTGGCCTACTGCCATGCAAACTCCACTTACTTGCTGTTAGTCAAAATTTCAGCCTGATTTCACCCAACACTGATGTCCAGTTTGAGTTACTTCCACTGTACTTCCACTGGGGTGCACCTGCCTGGGCAAAAACATCACCTCCTGAATATTGTTGGATTGGGATCAAAACTTTCTCATTACATGGCTTCGCCGCTGTCAATGTGTTCATGACATCTTGAGTTTTAGTCTTCATTTCCCCCTCTCTAGTATTGAATGCAACTACTGACACACACATGGAAACATCAGGGATTGAACCTGGAACTATTTTCTATGCAGAGTATGAGCTCTACTACTGAGATGTGGGCTTTCAGCTTCTGGTTCTGCTTGTCTGCTGGGTCTGGGTGGCCCCTTCTTATCCAAAGCTGTGTGCAAAGAATCCTTTACCCTTCATAGAGTTACCATTCCCACCACACTTAACAAACTAAAGTTCTCATGATTCTGGGGGGGGGGGGGGGAGAGATCCTGTGCTTTAAATGTGCTTTCAATGTCTAGTGTATATGCAGTCAGTGTTGGAGTCTGAGCCCAGATGGCTGATTCAGATGGGGGGTCCTTACAGAAGCAAAGGAAATAGTGCTACACCTTAACCTTCCTATTAAACATTGTTTAGGTAACTGGAATTGCTCCTTCTTCTGTGGAGCTTGCAAGAAGCATCCCCCCCCCTTTAAGAGGTGTTCTCATAATCTAAAACATTTCAAATCCATGCAGTTTCTGGAGACAAATGTTTGGGTTTCTGCGAGAAAGCCAACTTAGGTTTTAACATCAAAGCGAAAGCAAGGTTGCCCAGGAGTGCAGCTTGAGACCAGCTCATGTTGTCCTGAAAAGCAACATCCTTTGCCTGCTGGATCTTCGGCACATCAAATGACAGCTCTGGCATTGTTTTTAGAGGGTTAACTAAGATTAATGAGGAAAGAAACATGAAGCCATAGAGGATCAACATTACAAATCAATGCCTGAATAAATTTAACGTGTATTCCATCTGCAGAAAATGTGGTGTGGGTTTGTTTCCTAAGAGTGTATCTTTTATGCTACTAAATAACCCACCAAGACATGAACACTGCATCCAGTTTAATAATGCTTTATTTAAGGTTTATACTGTAGTCAATGTATTGATTGGGGAGGAATTTGTAGAATACAGGAGAATGTTTAATAAGATACAAATAAACTCCAGTGGTGTTTGCAATTCCCAGCCCACAGCATTTGTGAATTGTAACTTCAGCATTTTAATTCACTGAAAGCCATTAGAAAAATGGCCAGTTTGAAAAAGCATACATTCGCTCTGGGTTAAACCACTCTTCTGAAAGATGAACTCTTAATTTTTACAGCTCTTGCTACCCGACCATCTCCATGATCATCAAATCACTCCTAAAAGCACTTCTTATTTAAAAGAAAAACTGAAAAGAGAATTAATATTTTATTTATTTCTATCTAATTACTGCTTAGAGGCAGAAAATGTGACTGGTGTCTTTGAGAATTACATCCTTTTGTCATTAAACCTTTCGGTGAAGATCTCTCTCTCTTTCGCTCCTTTTAATCAAAACACTATTATCTTTAGATTGCCTCTTAAAATTGCTGTTTGTCTAACAAATCTGAAGGAGTTACTTACCTCCTAATAATTACAGTGCAAAAGAAAATAATAATACAAAAAGGAGACCTTTTACATGTCTGAGTGGTTTCACAGTCCAGTCTCATAATCAGATTCCAGAAATTGAACTTGCAGAAAGTTTGTGCTAGCCTTGTGGATTTTCATTTCAGATGTTGTCAACTCAAGGGCATTTGGACCAATCAATACCTGTCTGTCTTCCTGCACACAGAAAGTTGGCTATTAGAAAAGAGAGGCTTACAGCAGGCTCAGCCAATACCATTAGCCCTAGCCTTAGGGCAGTTCTATCCATGTGCTGGGGTAGACACCTGCCCCCTCCCCTCCCCCACCATTAAGAAGGCCACTTGGGATGTCATTTGGACATAGCGGGCAAAGAGCACTTCTTTATTCTTTCTCTTTTTTACACCCAGACTTCACCAAAAATCAATAAATCTGTTCTTTGCTTATTTTCAGAACTTTACTTCAATATAAGCAAGGACTTTCCTTCCAGCTACAAACTCCAGCAACACCAAGTCATTGTGTGTGTGTGTTTTATTTTCCTTTCTTTGTTCCAATTTGAGAAATAATTGGAAATAATATCAGAATGATGCTCTCTCTTTTCCTTGCTAAAGATTTCATAGATGAAAAGACCTTGATCTGCTGTCTCCTTTCATGATTCAGCAATACACTGGATATTTTTCGCCCTTTATATTCTTGTGGTACTAATGAATTTTATGGAACGACACAACGTTGCCTTTTGTTTTTCCCCACTCAAAAGCACTGCTCTCTACTGCATGTCAATCAGCTTTATTCCAGCCCTCATATAGTCTTTCATTTTATGTAATTGTGGTAAAAACTACAGTTACTTTTTATTAGGAACAAATTCCCAAAGAGTAATCATGTTAGATATTTTGTAGCAAACAAGACAAAAGAGGTAGTTGTTAAACTGACCCTCTCTTCTTTATTTTTTTGCTTTTTCGCTAGAACACACAATTGCATTTTCACATCTCAGCACAAAAAAATGGGTTTTTGAGAAGGTTTTAGCTACAATCTTTCAAGGAAGTAATCCACATTTAACATTTCGGGATTTACTTCCAAGTCAATGTATAGGATTAGGCAATTAGCAGCTACTTGAAAGAATGTGATTTACAGAAGATGCATTCTGTTTGTGTGCTTGTGGTTTTTTGGTTTTTGTTTGGGAAACCTGTTGGCTAGCTGGGATAATGTAGAGTAGGGAGGAAGGAGTATGAGTGGCAGCTTATTATTCCCAGAGCAGAACCATGAATCAAACAAAGCTATGAAGGCTGACTCACTAGTACTATAGCAGGCCTAAGAACTGTTAAGAATGGAATTGACATTTGAGGACCTCCTTAAAACCCGCCTCTGCCACAGGCTTACTGTATGGCCCCTGGCAACTCACTTTCTCTTAGGCTCAGTTTTAAATCTGAATAAAGGAGTGCAACCAATGGCTTACATCACAGAGTTGTCGTAAAGGGTGGACACAATGGCACAATACTAAAGTGCTAGGCTGCATTAGATGAATAGGTTCTGAATGCCTCTTGCTGAAGTGAATGAAATTTTGCTCTTGAGGAATTAATCTAAAGTACCTCCCATATGTGAATTCATAACTGTAATTAAGCATCAATAGGCCATTACATTTCATGTTTCAATAAAGTTTTAAGGAGAACTTCTGAAATGTCAGATAAGATTGGTTTCTTTTTTCTGTGAACAGGCAAATATCTGAATTTTATACAAATGATTCAGATGTACCTAGTTCATCTCTCTCATCTGCAGTATCTAAGTTTGGAACTGTTAATTAATGTTCTTTTCTATTTACTCAGCCCTTTTAAACATTAGCTCAATGACTATACTGCAAATACTTTCCCCAAATAAAATATTGGATATTAACTATAGGCAGCCTTTTGAGAATGAAAGTTTGCAATAAGTGTCTCTTTCCACGTTCTGTAGTACAGCAAAATCTAAATTGATAGCACTTCCTGGTTGAATTTAAACACAATAATATATTTGAGAGTAAAAAAATAAAATTATTTAAGATGATGTTATATTCTGTTACTGTGAATATGATGTATTCCTATGAAGTAACACTGAGCATTGAAATGCCCACTACTTGCCACTTTTAAGAGATCACTAGTGAAAATGGGCAGAAACTCTTTTCACGAATGTTCATTAATTATGGAATAAAGCAAACGTGGTCTTAGGGGTAAACTAAATGTAATGTTAAATGTGTAAGTTTTGGCAGAATGGGATGATCTAATCCTCTCCTTTCTCCCATGGATGGATCAAGTGAACAGTGTCCTCTCGCAAATGCATGGCTAGTATATGAGCCACACTTCACTTTCAATGTTTTGTACGTAGTGGGATGAAGAGCCTGTGAGCCAGAGACCCATTCTTGCACTCGATTAGGTGAAAACATAAGGTTGGGTTTTCAGCCAGCCCTGCTAAGAGCTGTAAGATTGCAAGATTAACAACAACAACAACAACAACAATTTTGGCTTGGTTTCCCCAGCCACTCTGGGCAGCTTACAACATATCTAAAAACATGATAAAAACACCAGTCCTTAAAAACTTCCCTAAACAGGACAAGTTCCAAGTATAAAAAGAATCCTGTATTTTAAAAAAATTATAGGATTCAGTTCACTTTCTTTAAAAGTATTCTTCTTGACCTATGTGATGGCACAACCAAAAGTTACAGGCTAATTATTGCTAGTTTAAATTATTGGTGTCAGCCATTGTCTTTGCTGAATGAAAGGAGCCATACTGATACCTAATCGCTGAGGTTCTGACCGCGAGTTTTTAGAAAACCATCTCCATCTCCAAGAGGATTGGGGATCCTGCAGGAAAAGCCCTTCTTTTCAAGAGTAGTTTTACTGATATTTCCTGTGTCAAAGAGATCACTGCAAGAAGAACCTTCAGTTGGCATATTTGATTTCTGCTTTGGGTCCTTGTGGAATGGACAGGGATGCTAGAAAATAACAAAGCAAATCTCACTTTTCCAAACCTCAGAGATGTCCTGTGTAGGAGGGGAGAAGCAAGCCAGGAAACTTTTGCATGGCTTTTATTGTAGTTGAATTGAACCAGCTCTTAGCAGTTTTCCCACTAGAAAAACCAAACTAAAATAAAAAACAACCCTGTCCCTATAGAGAAGATCTTGAAATGTCTGCATTTTTTTTATATAAAACATTAGATTTTTTTTCCACATGCTTTTTTTTTTTGGGGGGGGGGCAAGATTTTCAGAATCAGTTTCAACATGTCTCCCTGCTATATATCCCTGTCAATCAAATTGTAAAAGCTCTGGAAAACTGACCATGTTGGGTTTGTTATTTCTACAAACCTGATCATTAAAAGTTTACATTTGCACATGCCTTAGAATCCCCTGACTGTCTTCTAGAGGGATCAATTGTCCTTCCTGCCCCACTATTTTTGAGTTAGGCTAGGAAGGATTTTCTACCCTTGTAAGACTCTGCATTAACCCCATCTTTTCAAGGAGCCTCCCAGGGAATGATACCATCCAGCTGCTACCAACGGACTGATACAATAATGAGAATGAAGAACTGTCTATTCCTTTACCAGTGACATTGTGGGTAGACTGTAGAATTAACTTTCCATGAGATTTCAGAGTTGGGCCTGTAGGTGTATTTACAACTATTATACCAAGGAAGAATCTTTGGGAGCCATAGTCGAATAAAACAACACCCTGATTTACACTTCCTACCTACACAGCTGTCTTATAAAAACAATAGAAGTTCAAGAAAAAGAAAAGCCAAACTTTTGGGGGTGGGGAGTCTTCTGTTGTGGGGGATTAGATGAATTTATGTGTCCTTGCTTCTTTATCATATGAACTCAACACTCCATAGACAGGGGAAAGAAGGTGACGCCTATTAAAATTGAGGTTCTCTGTGTCAAGGATGGTCAATGTAGCAACCAGTAAAAAGGTAAAGGGACCCCTGACCATTAGGTCCAGTCGTAGCCGACTCTGGGGTTGCGATGCTCATCTCGCTTTATTGGCTGAGGGAGCTGGCGTACAGCTTCCGGGTCATGTGGCCAGCATGACTAAGCCACTTCTGGCGAGCCAGAGCAGCGCACGGAAACGCCGTTTACCTTCCCGCTGGAGTGGTACCTATTTATTTACTTGCACTGGTGTGCTTTTGAACTGCTAGGTTGGCAGGAGCGGGGACCGAGCAACGGGAGCTCACCCTGTTGCGGGGATTCGAACCGCCGACCTTCTGATCGGCAAGTCCTAGGCTTTGTGGTTTAACCCTTCATAGAAACCAGTAGATTGTCCCTATCTCTCAGTGACAATGGGCCCCTTCAAGAATGCTCAAGAACGTCTGCTGCCTTAAAGGCAGGCCTTGGCTGCTATGGTAAAGCCTTGTCGAGATTTGATGCGTTGAGAAGAGCACACACATGGGCACTTTGCTGGGGATGTGAGATTATAATATAATCTGCAGGAGCTGATCTGCATCCATTTTATCCCCGATTACATCCAATTGATTATAAATTTGCCATGTTTCATGTTTCTAATTGGCGTAGGAGATGGTTAAAGTTCAGCTGCATTGCCATCCATAAACAGGAGGCATCGGTTTATATGGAGTTTCTGCCTTTTGACCAGATATCCTTTTAAATTGCATGAGTTATAATATAAGAAAAGATCAGTTTAATCGTAACCAAAACTGAGGGCGGAAATATGTCTGGGCACATTAAAAATCTCCAAGACTTAAAAAACAACAACCTGAAACAAAACCCCGCATTGTATTAGAATTGTTTCTTTGTAAACTGAACATTCTGTTGTGTTTGTTCTTTCCCCCAACTTGGCCCTTGTTGTTGCAAATGACTGAGATTTCGCACACAAAAGGCAAAAAGGAGCCTCTTTCTCCCCACTTTCTTTGGAAGCCTTACATGCTGCAATTTATTCCATTGCACTATTAAAGAAGAGAATGTGCAACATGCCTTCCACCTCAAGGCATCTCTCAGTACATTTTCATCTTTTCCAATACCTGTAGCTTCCTTTCTACACTAACATTTCACTGCGAGCATTTTATACTTTTTGCCAGTTAAGTCTCCCTCAAACGCCCATGGCCGTCTCGTCTCTTGTGGTCACTCACATTGGCCCTTTCTGATCTCTGGTGGGGGGTGCCAAGCACCACAGCGAATGAAATATCAAGCCGGCAGATCAAATGGGAAAGTGCATGCCACCTCTCCTGTCCCCTCCCGTAATAAACAGATCATGGAGAAAGCACCCAAAGCTACGACTCCCCACTCTCCCTGCACTTTTCATGTTAGGCCCTTTCTCTGATTAGAAAGAGCTGCTGCATTGCTATTCTTATTACTATTGTTATACCAATGGAGAGTGAAACGCACTGCTTTAATATTAATATTCACTGCAACTTAAGTAGCTGTTGCTATGATTCATAATTAGAAATGCAGTAGCAGGTAGAGAATGGCCTTATCTGTTCTTGGGGTGGGGGAGCCTCGAACGACATATGCTAACAGTTTTGTTGATGCCTTGAGTCTCGGCTAAAATACAGTTCCTGCTGCATTTCTTCCAGCAGCACAAGCCGAATCTTTCCCCTCATTTGATACAGTGACCTCTCAAGTGCATCATTGCCCTGAGGGCTGAGGGCAGTCCAGCTACTGTTAAACCCCTTGGGTTGATAATCTTCTCCCACATTTGCCCTTAACACCAGACATACCACCATTAGCTACAGCTCCACTGGTGCTCATTAGAGTCGATCAATATAGACTAACATAAAGAATGCTACTGCACCTTCTGTTATTTCTCGGTTACTGCAGATTTACAGACTTTCTCCTTCAATACAAATGCTGTGTTATACAGGTTGGGATAACAATATAACGGCACACACCACTCTCTCTTGATATAATATATATTCTGTATATCTGTCTACCTATGCAATATATAATTTTATGCAGCAAACTTAATTCATTCTTTTTTTTTGTCCAGCTACTGAACACACACAAGCCTTTGCTTTGGAAGATTTAATATGTGTGCGCAATATGTTAGGTTTCTTTCAAAGAAGAACCACATACTAAGTATTTTGACTTGTGTGTAATATGCGTGTGTTAATACATGCTCATTTCAAAAAGCAACATACATATTTTATCTTCAAGTGTGTGAGAGGTATTCACTCCTGCTCTATAAACTGAACAAGTACTATGAGAAAATTAATGGATGATTTAACATCTAGGTTTGAACATAGATGTTTGGTAAAATATACTATTTGCAGAGGATTCAGGTGGGAGAAAGAAGAAATCTGTGCTAAGGAATGAAAGGAATATAAGGTACTTTTCTGTGTATAAGACTAGGTACTTTTATTCCGAAATCCTGTTAAAAATTTGAGGTCGTCTTATACGTGGGTAGTGGATTGTGGGAATGTGGGAATGGTTGTTCCCGCTAGTAGGAGTTTGTTATTTGCGGCTGTGGCAAGGGCTGTTGTTTGGCAAATGAGCTGTTGATTTGCTGCTTTTGTCGGTGAGAGGACAGTTTGATCTTGCTCTGCATGCATTTTGGCAATCACACCTAAAAAAGCTCAACAACTCTGCCCCTGCCCCCCAAAAGGTCAACTACTCTGGGTAATCCTTCCCAAAAGAAGCTCAACAACTTTGAGGGATCTCCCCCCCCATTTTCTTTATTTTGAACCCCCCAAAATAGGGGACGTCTTATACACGGGGCCGTGTTATACACAGAAAAATACAGTAATATTTAAGAATATAAACCTGCTGGATCAGACCAATCCATGGCTTTTCCCCCCAACCAGAACTCACCAGAACTCAATTCTGGCACCTCTCAGGTGGGCGCTATTGCCATCCTAAGAGAACAAGACAGGTGTTCATGGTGAGTTCAGGTACCTCTTTTTCTTGAAAAATGGCACTGCTAAAGACCCATCCAATCCAGCACCCTGTTCTCACAATGTCCAACCAGATGCCTGTGGAAAACCTAGAAGCAGGACATGAACACAACAGTGCTCTGCCCACTTTTGCTCCCCAGCAACTGGCATTCAGAGGCATACTGCTTCCAGCAGGGAAGATAGTACTCAGCCATAAAGCCTCATTGACATTGATAGCCATGAACATATTGCCTGTTTCTAACAGTAGGTGATGCTTTGAGATGACAGCCAGCCATTATTTAGAGTTAAAAGCCAGGAATATTTTTTTTAATTCCCTTTTAATTATCTTTGTTATGCAGGACCAGCTTTATCTGTCTAGAAATGTTGCTTCCATATTGCTTAAACACTGAAACAATTGACAATGTTGATAAAATATCATAAGTCTTTACAATTCCTGAGAATTTGTTTTCTGTTTAAGACATGGGGCTGTTTCATGAGCAACAACATTTGCTGCATCTTTCCCGCTGCATGCAACCTCCTGGCTTGGAGAAACTTCAGTGTGTTTGTGGAGACATGTAGCCATTTCCATGATGGCAATGCCTGCAGAAAGTGAAAAATGCAGTCACCAAAATAGAGTCCTCCATTCTCTAGTAGTATCAAATCTACTAGGGAAATTAAGCAGACTTCCCTTTTCCAACAATCATTTTATTTGTATGCTACCTTTCCACAGTTAAAACCATGCTCAAGGTGGCATGCAACATATTTTGAAAAATTACATAGCTACAAGCATAACAAAAGTAGTCATAAACAAAAAAAAATTGAAAAGGATGCAACCAAATAAAACAATTGCCACAGAAATAATAAGACACAAAAAATTATCATCAACAACTGCAAGGAACTCCCAAAACAACCTCTCCCCCCCCAAACAATACCCTAGCCCAAGGTTCTGTTCAGCAGCTTCAGCTTGTGCAGCTGGAGTCAGTCCGGGCATTGATCACCCAGGCTTGATAGAAAAAGGCCTGCAGGGCAGGGAGCAGATCTTCCAGGATTCCATCAAGCCCATGTTGTCCCACACCAATGTAACTCCATGTAAGAAGCACCTGCTGTTTTGTTTTTAAAAAAACCCAATCATCTGTTTGCTGTGTGCCACAGGCAGTTTGGATTTTATTATTGTAAACTGTAAAAGTTGCATAATGAAGGTCATGGTTTAAATTCCTGAATAAACGTATTAAGTTTTAAGGACAAGGCAAATGTATAATTTCTAGCCATATAGGCTCTGATCCAGCAATTTGCTTCAGGCCTAGGGCGAACCAATGGAAGCCAAGAGCTTCTCCAGCAGCAATTGCTTTCTCGTTTGTTTCCATGAAAGAAGCAGCTTTTTGGACATACGGAACTGTCCACTGCATTGAAATGGTCGGGGCATTCTGCTTGTGCATCAGAAGGGATGGCAGCCTCACATTCAAGTCTTCATCTGTGAACTAGCCTAGATTCATCTATTTGATTCTTTCTTTCCTCGTCCCCACTGCCCAGCATTAGGGCTGTGAGGCTGTTTCTTGGGGATGGTGCAGCACTGTGTTTCCTGCATCAAGCATGAGTTAGACAAGATGGCTGTGAGGGTTCCTCCACTTCTGTGATAAAAAATGAGGTTTCATGTATAGCAACAGCATATTCTTTGGCTCACTATGAAAAAAAGAAAGAAAGAAACAAAGAAAGAAAGAAAGAAAGAAAGAAAGATTCTCCGAAGAGCAAACTGAATGAGCTAACAGTTAAATTGGTCTTCCTAGTGACTCCCAGGAAGTGCCCAGGTAAGAACTCTCTTAAGCACCCATGGGCACATCGCATTTACTTAATAAAATTGTAGATAAAACACAGCTAAAATCCACGAAGCTGTTAAAAAACACACATAAAATACAACAATTTCAGGAGATTTAGGCTGTTATCATGTACTTGGGTTTGAACTCGGTTGGGTTTACTCAGTACTATCTTTCTAGAAAAAGAGGTGCTGGGACTCACCACAAACACCATCCTTTCTCTCTTAGAATGGCAATGGCACCTGCCTGGAAGGTGCTGGAACTGAGTTCCATCAAGTTCCGACTGGGAAAATGCCCTGCACCAATTCCAAGTATAGGACTGTGACACTCACCTGGATTGGGAATTGGGATGCTAGTCTCAACAAGGACAAGAAAACTAAAGTAGTTGGATAAGAATGTAAGCACAGCGGTGTGGCTATGGCTGTAAATTTATTGCATTCAGCTGGTTTGCGCCATTAAAAAAAGTGAAGGCTCCAGAGTTGCTTCTTTACCAGTTTCAGAGATTTCACATGGATTGCAGAGAGTGAATGCTGCAGTTTCTCATAATGTTAGAGCCAATAAATGGTCATGTAAACAACGACTGTGTAAACAGCTTACAGGATGAACAAAAGCTGGTAAATTGTACAGTACATTAAGTGGGAGATGTGTTGTGTGAATGGGAGTGGGGACTCAATGCACTGAATTCTAGAAAAACAATACTACACATTAATCGAGTGCACATTGTATTGAAACATTTTATGGATGGTCATTGTGAGCAAGGATGTGAGCTGAACTTAGAATTAATACAGAGAAGCATTATTCATGTGAGCTCACATGCCTTAGTCCTAGGAATGGCTGGAAATGGGATTTTATGTAATGGATTGAAATTTTGCCATGGGATTCATAACAATTAAAAAAAAAGGGAAGAGGGAAGTTGGTGGTTATATAACACATTCATTAACTCTGTAAGGTGTCGAACATAAAAGCACATCCAGGAACCATGCCATGGCAGATGTTATGAAGATTGACTTACTTTGGAACATAAGGAAGAATTTAGAAAACACGGGGATAAATTTAGGGTTTTCTAAAACTGTTCCAGACATCCAGATGGGAGAGGAGGAGATCTAATTATACATTTCACCCTCATTTCCCCTGAAAATTATATAGACAAAAAAGTAAACTGCACAGTAAATGGGGACAAGAGTGAGTTTAGCTATGCTCTTGTATGGAGTGGAACTCTACATGGTATACCTAATAGTATACCCCTAATAGGATACCATAGTATACCCCATTGCAAGGGGTTGGACTAGATGACCCTTTGGGTCCCTTCCAACTCTACAATTCTATGGTTTGAGGCAGTGAAGGATACATGACAATAATTAACAGAGCGCCCATCTCTGCTTCCTAATCCACCATACTGGATGGGGGTTGGATGTTGTGAAGGTGCTGCTCTCCTGTTCCTGGGAAGTTCAGCTGCTGCTATGAAGGGCCCTGCTGTGCCCACCTAATGCTCAGCCAAACAGAAGCTTCCATAGGAAGTATTCCTGCTAGCTCTAGCCAGTGTAAGCCCCTGAAACAGGGCACTTGGGGAAAGGAGCTACCAGCAGTGGACCTGATCTTGGCTCACTGCTGTGCCAGCCTGGAGCTTGTGCAGTGAAAACCAGCACAGTCACTGCGCAAGCATCCCTAGCCACAACTTCCACCCTGACTTCTGCGAGCAGTAGGGATGTGGATGTGGTGGTGGCTTCACTGCTTGTTCAGCCCTGCTGCTTCCAGCTGGAAGCTTGGATTGTGCCCAGAGTATAAGCCAAAAGAGTCATGTTATTATAGCAATCTCTTACTAGCTGGTTTATGTTGATAATAAATGCATTTTGTTTAAGGTCATAGGTGGGTTGATAAGGAATGTCATGTGGACCCTGACAACCACAGATGGTGAACCTTCCTATGATAACCCAGAGTTTGTGATGACAAAAGACCCAAGTGAGTAGACACCTCATGCCACCTCTGAAGATTCTGGTATACCAGGAAGGACCTCCCTAGGTCTGCTTCTAGAAAATGACCTGGAAGGACTGTCAGGGTGGGTTCCCAGCCCCTCTGCAGCACAGCAGCCCCCAGTCGAATCAGACAGGCAAGTTGACTCACTGCCCAGCCCTTGAGAGTGTCAGCAGCAGAACAATCTATGCCTTTCAACTCCCTGCTTCTGAGTCCTTGACTAGCCCTGCTTTGTACTTGATCTCGGTTGTTTCCAGCTTATTGATGCTGCCTCTGGATTACAACTTGATTTGGATCTGACCTCATGTGCTTTGCCTTGACTTTGCTTTCTAGAGTCCTCCTGATACAGTTTGTTGGTATTGTGTTGGTATTGGGCCATAGTGGATTCTTTTGGGAGATCTTCTCTTACCTAGCTCATGGACTAATACCTAACCTAGCATGATCAGGAATGGGAGACCCACTTGGCCCCATCCATTGGCCACTGGAGGATCAGCTTCAAGGAGTTTGTTTCACTTTCCCCAGACTCTGCAGAAGGCAAACTCTGGCCTCTGTCACTGGCCAGGAGACCCAGGACAATGGTGAGGCTTCACTCTCTGCCTTCCAAGGAGAATAGCATTATGAGGGGGAGGCCAGCTTGGTTCCATGCATAGGCTGGTGAAGGTGTAGCTGCTCCTTATAAGATTCAACTGAAGTACAAAATATTATGTTGGGCCACAGCAGTTAATCACTATTACTACTATTTTAGCATGGGTTTTGGTGTCTAATACTGTATCTGGATTATTTTAAGTGCCACATGTCTTAAGCATATGTGAAATGAAGGTGAAACATATTATTTCAGTTGCCTGTGGTGCTTTCTTTTCAATTTACATACCTGCAATAATATTTTGGCATATATATTAATGACTTCCGCTTGGATATCGAAAGTTGGCTTTAGCTGAACATTGGTCCCCAAAACTTACTCAGAAAGAAGTGTTTGCAGGTGCGTGAGAAGCTGGGCTTTATATTTCATGATTCATAGTCTGCATTTATGACTTTCATCTGTCCATGTCCTTATCTGGAAATATACTCACTTTAGAAATGCAGCATTGGCTGAATAGGGAATAAATCACCAGAGGAAACTATGCAGAGAGCTGGAACACAGTCTCTGAACCAGTTAGATGATAAAAAATAACAACAATAATATTCAGATTGGTGGCCTTATTGGCTTTCATGCAAGAGGAAATTTCACTCACAGATCCTTGAAAGTGCTGCATATCCCTAGTGCAGGTGGACTATTGACCATCTAAACCTAACTACAACTCCCATCATCCCCAACAATCATGACCAATGGTCAAGGATGATGGGAGGCTATACTCCAAACCATCAGGAGAGCACTGGGTTGACTAATCTAAACTGATGTAAACAATATGAATAGTTTTATTAATAAAGCACCATGACCACCTACACCCCATTCCAATTAGCATTGGGTACTATATGTAAAAAATACAATTAGATATAATAAAATCATATTTAATACATTGTGAAATGTGGAAAATATCGGTAAAAGATTGCAACTAAAGAGGATTGGTTCCCACTCCCTTTTGAAAAGTTTCTAGAAACTTGTGAAAGCAACGAGTCTGAATCACAGGGGGAGATGTGCACGAGAGATTCCCCTTCAGGACAATTCATATATGTCAGACATTTTCCTGTCTTGATTAAATTGAATCCTGAGTGAAGTCTAGAGCTCTCCTTAAAAATCAAATCATTTGGCAACCTCACTCCTATACCAGCAAGAACTAGACTGCGTAGAGTTTCTTTGCAAGTAAATTGTCTCTCCATGCCTAGGCAAAACAAATACTAAAAAGGAAAGAGATATGATCTTCCACAAAGATAGTGATATAACTCTTTCCTTAAGAACCCCTGAATGAAACATCAAGACACACACTGTAACAATTTATTTTGTTACGGCTGGTGAGTATTAAAAAGCCATACCGGCCACGATCTAACGTAAATTAAGCACATGAAGATTTACCTGTAGGCTACATTCCTGTACACACTTTCCTGGGAACTCAATAGGATTTATTCAGTGGTATTTTTCTAGAAAAAGAGGTGCTGGAGCTCCCCATGAACTTCTCCCTTGTTTTCTTAGAATAGCAATAGCGCCCACCTGAAAGGTGCTGGAGCTGAGCTCTGGTGAGGTCCAGCTGAAAAAAAAAAGCCCTGGATTTATTTCTGAATAGATCAACACTGTAACGCTGCAGCCCTCGGCATGCTTGCTTGGGAGTAAGCCCCAGTGAACACAACAGGGCTTCTGATTCAATATGCTTCGAATTGTGTTGCACGTCTCATTTAGTTCAATGAGAGACATTTAACTGTGTGTTTAACTCTCCCTCGAAAATGGCTTCACATTGCCTAGATTGGCCCCGTATAGTTAGCAACTTCATTTCTGACCCACTTATGTTACCTGTGGCAGCATTCCCTAACCTGGCACCCTCTGCATGTTTCAGATTGCAGCTATGCTGCCTGAGGCCGATGGGACCAAGCTGGGGAAAGCTGAGCTACGGTAGAGTGGGGCAAGTCGGCGCCCAGCCGAGAAAATGTATTGAAGTGCGATAAAGCACTTGGTTTGCTTATATTCAGGGTTTGTGTGTGTGTGTGTGTTTTTCACCTGCGAGTCATTTTTACACGCTGCCAAGAGCGTTATCCCTAGGAAGTGAGAAATAAACACTGTGACTGTGTGGCTTGTTAGCATGACATGTGCACTCTTATTAGAACATTGTTGAGTAATAACTTCACGGTGGCTTCCAAACACATGCTTTATGGCAAGGATGGAAAAACTCATGAGCGCAATCAATGACAGCCTAGCTTTTTATAGAGACATGTGGTCGCTGTCCTGAGAAACTGAGGGAGGGGGCGCGGGAAGATTGGTGCCATTTTCCTTCATGAACTGTAAATGATTATAGTGTCAGGCTGAGCTACAAGGCTCTGCCTTAAAAAAAAAAAAGGGAAAGGAGAAGAAAAAAGAACAGGACATATTAGCTTATCAAAAGTCGAGAGTGGGGGGAGATGCTTATGGGCTGTTCTCCTCCTTTTACAACTACATATTTATGTTTGAAATCTTGGGATATGTTACCTAAGCGCCTACCTTCCCCCTCATCCATATTCAATTTATAACTCAGCCTGCTAGGGTAAGAAGGACAAGGGAGTAAATATAGGAATATGACACATTTATTTTGATTTGTTTTATGGGTTGGATACCCTGTATGTTTTATGAATTTTTATATCTCCTTACTTCCCCTCCTCCCCTCCTTTGTTTCCATGAAAGTTTTATAATTTTTGTAACTGTACATCTCTGCATTTCAGGAAATTTCACTCTCATATATGGAATATGAGAAATAAGTAACTAAATGTATAAAAGTAAAATGTTCCTTCAGATACATCAGAGGGGGGAATAATAATAATAATAATTGAACTATTCGATGATAAACATGTAAAAGGAGTTACTGAAAAAAGACGCAAAGAGTTGCCTGCACGAGTCACAGCTTTTAGGAATGCTTTTGAAGAATTATGTCCAACAGAGGTGATAATGGATGGGTGGAGTTATAAATCTAATTCAAAAAAAAATTAAAACTTAACAAGTGATTGCAGCAGGATAGTATTCTTAAATAATGCAAAAAATGAAATGGTTGATCTTTTAACGGAATATGTCACTTATATGTACATATTCAGTACAATTACAGATATTGGAAGCAAGGGGATGGAAAGTATAAAGCAAGACACCTAAGGGATGGCAGAGTTTGAGTGTCACCTAAGGGCAGAAAATTGTTATTTATTTAAGTCATATTTACTGCCAGGAAGAGGGGCACTTATGAGATGTCAGACTTAGGAACATAGGAAGTTGCCTTATATTAGTTAGATCCTCTAGCCCAGTGTTGTCTACACTGACTACCAGCAACTGTCTAGGGTTTCAGGCAGGGTTCTCTCCCAACCCTACCTGCAGATGCTGAGAATTGAGCTCAGGTGTTCTGCCAGATGCTCTCCCACTGCGTTATTTCCTTGAAGCAAGAGAATGAAAATTGCTGGACAAAACTTTCTTTATGTATGCCACAACAGCAGCAAGAATACTTATTGCAAAGTGTTGGAAGGCACAAGATCTACCCACTCTGGAAGAATGGCAGATGAAGGTGATGGACTACATGGAATTGGCGGAAATGACTGGCAGAATCCGAGACCAGGGAGAAGAGTCGGTGGAAGAAGATTGGAAGAAATTTAAAGACTACTTACAGAAATATTGTAAAATTAATGAATGTTAGAATGATGTCAGAATGAAGTTAAGTGGTTTTAGCAGCAATGTCATAAAGGTGTATGCAAAAATGGATGGTTAATAGGTGAGAATCTAAAGCTATAATATATTAAGTTAAAGGACTAAGACAAAAACAAAGAGGGAAAGGAATTGCTGAATTAACCAATTGAATTGGAATACAAAAAAAGGAGGTGAGAGGAGGTCAGGAAAGCAAGGAAATGAAATGTAAGATACGGAAGGATCAATTTGTTTTTAAGTGTTTTTTCTAATTTTTTTCTATATTTTTCCTTGTCTTTTTTACTTTTAACTATGTAATTATTTTGTTTCTGAAATTTTAATAAATATCATTTAAAAAAAACAAAAAACAAGAGAATGAAAATTGCTTTTGGCAAAGCCGGCCGGAGGAAAGGTTTATGTATTTATTTTATTTTTGGCAGGGGAAAACGGGATAGTATTGAAAGGCCAGTGGTGTTGCTGAAGAGAAGTGGGTACTAGTCTGATCAGCGTGATGGGTGTATGGAATGAAACATTGGTTGATCACTTTAAATGCTTCAGACAAACCAGCTGGCAAAGGATCCCAAAGGACATAACACAATTGCTTAGTGACACAAATCTCACGGGCTTTCTGCGTCTCAATATATGTGTTTCCACAGACAAAAGCAGTGATAAAAGCATCCCACAGCAGGATGGAAAATAGCATTTAGGAGACTCAAATCAAAAAGCCAGATCAATTGCTGCCGCTTGCTTAATAATAATAATAATAATAATTAATAATCATTTGCTGCTGCTGAGAAGAACTCTGTGTGGTACCATTACTGGCTCTTCTTGGTTTCAGGACAAGTGCTATAAAGACATACCAGAAATGGGGTCATAGTGAGGGCAGAGATAAAGAGAGATGCTATTTGCACAACATGTTCTCCAGAAAGTTGAAGGCAAGGATTCCAAAGTTCAGTGACAGAAATTCTCCCAGCAATGGCGCACCCTGTCTGACATTCCTGTGGTTGTAATTGACAAGGATCAAGATATAATTTGCATCACACTGTGTGTTTGGGGGAGCATGTTAAAAATGAAGGTAGATAATGGGATAGGAACTTTTCTCATGTTTATAGTAAATATAGAAGGAAATCCCCCCCCCCCCATTCACACCTATTTGAATTGCAGATGATACCCATGGATCTGAACAGAGATTACTGGAATTTAGTGTGTGTGTGTTTTATAAATGTTAGTGTATTGATGGTGTATTGATCTTGCTGCTGGGGTGGAGAAGGACAGAATCCACTCCACCCCAGTAAGGGAATGGTAGCTTTCCTCCCAGCCAATCCCGAGCTGTTTGGTAGAGTGGGATGGGTGCAATCTACATGGAGAGGAAGGTGCACAGGGATGTTTTTCCGCATACCCCTCCCCATTCAACTGTTTGGCAGCCAGGAAGGAGCCCAATCTGCATTCGATTTCACAGCAGTGGGCAGCTCAGGCACCCATGCAGACCCCACTGAAGGCCTGAGGAATCCATATGGCACGAAGGCTGCATATGACCTGTGGCACAGGTGTTGCCCACATGTGCTTTAGTGTGATGCGAACAAATTGCAGTGAGTTTGGGGTTGAGACACCCCCCTCCCCTCTGCTCGTCCAGTGGTATCGCAAGGGGGAGTCTGGAAACTTTTGCTTCTGTTTCATTTAACCACAGCTTATCAGGCCATACAAATTGTGGTTCCTGTTAATAGTGGTTTGCCTGAAACGAGTAAACTTCATAGCGTGGTTTGAAGTGAAGGTCTTTTCCTATGCGATGCTAAACATTGCAATGCTACACTATCCTAAAGCTTACAGCCTCTAGTGGTTTTCTTTTGGACACGAATGAATTAATTGGAAGAGGAAATTGGTTACCACTGACATCTAATGCAATTTTGCATGTGCATTAAGGGCTGCCTGAAGCCTCATGTGTGAAAATGCTTCCAATCTTTCCATGACAGGGAGTTCAAAACTCAAACAGTAGCTTTCATTTGGTGAAAATTGCCCGTAGTTTTTGACAGCGAGTGAAAAGGCAGTCATGAAATCAACCTGTCTGCCACTGGCCAAGACCTACACTTTTGGTAATAATACCTCCGTGCTGCAGTGATTTGGCAGGCTTCTTGTAAACAGTGTAGCGATGGTTCAGCTAAGCCTTTCGTGTGCACCAATCTATAGCACACATCCATTTGGCACATTTTGCAGCCCAGGACTAGTTCTGCACAGTGGAAGCATAAAGATCTCTTACGCTTAATGTTGCAGGTTAGAGGTTAAAACCATTGGCAGGCAGCATTGAAATGCTTGTGATCCAGCTGCCTCCACAATATTTGATCCAGAGGACCTTGATTTTCCCATGCAACCAAATGCCAATATCAAAATTAAAAGGCAGGCAATTAAAAAGGCAAATTAAAAACACATCTTTATTGCCCTTAAAAAAAAAAAAGAAACCACCATGCCTCAATTTCATGTCCCTTTCTTACTAAATAAAGGCCAGAGGGTAAGACTGAAGTCAAACTGATAAAACCTGTGTGTGTGTGTGTGTGTGTGTAAATGGTTACCAATGGTTCTTAAGTTTGAGAAAAGTGAGGATGTAGCAATTATATGGATTATCATTATTATTCTCCTCTCAGAGGTGAAATCTACTGATTCCCATTAACTTCAATTAACATGACAACAAAAACCACACATCTTATGACTCCCACCAGCTGGCCTGCTCTTGGCTGGAAAGAAAGAATGCCAACATAAATGGTTGCTTATAGCGGGCAAGGGCAGCTAACCTAAGTGCCAACCCATTTGACAGGGACTGAGGCCTCTACGCAGCCCATCTTGTGCACAGGACAAAATGCATCCACATGGACAGACTTGACGTTGTCACAGAAGCGCACTATGCAATTACTTAACGTTGTACTAAAGTGAAAGTGCTGTCCAGTCTATATCCTTAAAGTCCATTCAAAGCACATTTCCCCCATTGAAGAATTCTGGGAACTGTCGTTTGTGAAGCGTTTGCTGGGAATGTTAGCTCTGTGGTGGGAAAACTACACTTCCCAGGATTCTTTGAGGGAAGTCGTGTGCTTTAAATGTGCATTGAATATGCTTTGTATCTATAGTGTGGATCTTCCCTAAGTAGGGTGGTTAATTTGCCTAGGTTACTTGGGTTTATATAATTGATTGTTTACATCAGTGACTAGCAGGCATATGCTGTGTATGAAGGGCATCTAGATTTGAATATCTGCTTTCTGGCTTCCTAGAGATACCTAACAGAGTAGTTCTGAGTTTCTCAGAGGAAGGGTGAGATGCATATTTCACTGGATTCTTTGCAGAATTCATTGGATACCTCAGCCTGCCTGAGGAAACCAGTAAATGTTAACATGCTGATGTTAACATGGGAAGTGATGGTGGTAAGGCTGAAACCATACTTTGTGCAATAACAGGGAGGAACTCAGCCTTAGGAACATGTGATCTTTATTAATGCAAAACTCCAGTGTTGGTATCTTTAGTAAATTAAAAACATACTGGGAACGACCCCTTATCTCTTGAATTGTATGAAACCCATTTCCACGAGGCCTGTTTTTCATCAAATTAAAATTAGTTTCATGGGAATACGAGAAGGTTTTTGTAATTAGATAATAGAAGCTTGCCTAGGTTTATCTGCCATGTACTTGGATGTAACCAAAATAAGAAGAATGTCATATCAAACGACTATATCTGCATCTAAATCTGAACTAATTCTAGATCAATAGTTTAGGTCTTATTTTGTAAGCTATCTCCCCTTCCCCTCCCCATCACCCTTTAAACCAGTGGGACAATCTCGGTGAAATGTGTAACTTTTATGGGAAAACAATCATTACTGACTTAGAAGTTCTTCTCCAACTTTTTTTGCTGTGATAGATAAAGCTTCCCAGGAGTTGGTGAAGTTTTCAAAGAAAATGACTGATAGATGATGTATATTTTCCCCTTCCTCGTACTTGATATAGAAATATGATAGGTCATACAGATGGAGTACCAAGGCTACAGCCATTTTTCTCTCAATTAAATCAAAGAGGAAATAAGCAATCCTGCAATGTTTATTTGAAAGGACCACGACTTCTCCCCCTCATGAATGGGCAGCCCCCAAATGACTTATATGATTACTGCGATTTTTCAAGCCTGTCATAGGAATAGAAGCTTCTAGTTCCAATACAAGAGATTCCTTTCTCTTGTGTGATCCAGTGTTTAGCGGAGATTGCTAGCAGTGCTGTAGGTAAGAGCCTGTCAGAGTTCCCATTATAAGGCTCTCTTTTGAAGGATTTATTATAACCAGAGCTGCAGCAAACTATTTCCCCCACATACTGCAAAGTGAGGTGAGCTTGAGGCCAAATGAGTTACTACACAGTGCAACAGAGAGATAGAGCAGGGTGCATTGACAAAGCATTAAAACAGTTTTTAGTTCCTTCCAGCCTCTCAATTAGTTCACAGAAGACTACAATATAAATTCTATTGTTGGCTCAGACACATCAGCAATTCACTCAATTATTTACAAATAAACGGCCTCAAATTTCATGTCAATTGTGCAGTTGTTAAGTATACCCATTTTGAAATGCTGCCTCCTCTCTCTTCTTTCCTTTGGAATGTCAGTATTGGTATAGCAAAATATGGGACCTTGGTGTCAATGGGGAAAAGTGACAAATCAAATATACCTGACTAATGGTCAATTGTAGCCAGAGGCATTTGAAAGCAAATGGCTCTAATTTATTACATTAATCAGCCTACCAGGATCTATTGGACTCAGCTTATCTCCATGTGACCTGTCAACCTCAGATGCCAATATTTGTATGCCAAGATTTTTTTATGCATATTCCAGTTTTGCTTTATCATTAAAAGGCTCAATCTCCACTCATTTTCGTTTTATGTTTCAACACACAGTTCTATTTTGACTTGTTGTACGCATTTCAGAAGCCTAGAATGCTCCTCAATAAATATAAAGTATCCAAAAAAGTTCAACATTTTACCTTTACCTTTACCCTGCCGAATGATCACTCTGGACAGTAGTTTGAGCAAAGGGTCACAATACGGATCTGCAGCAAAGCACACACACCTCCAGTGGGTATATGTGGGCAGCAGCTAGTGCAACAAATACAACTGTGATGGTCAAGGTTTTGTATTAAGACATCATAGGAATATTGATACCAGGGCATTTTTTCAGCCAGAACTCACTGGAACTCAGCTCCGGCACCTCTCAGGCAGGCACCATTGTCATTATAAGACAACAAGGGAGGTGTTCATGGTGAGTTCTGGCACCTCTTTTTCTTAAAAAAAATAGCACTGATTTAAAGGGTTATGTAGTTGGATGTGTTGCACTGTATAGAAAAAGGCTATGATGCAGAAAGCAGAAAAGAACTCTGGGAATTATTGTATGCAAAGACATTACTAGAGGGAGGCCTCTTTTTCCTTATGATGGGGATGGAAAACCTGTTCTTGCTTCCCAAATGCTGTTGGACTACAACTCCCATCTTCCCTGACTACATGATGAACTTCCTACATGAAAATGATTTATGGGAAGTAGTCTACATGGCTACATGTTTATAGTTTTGCAATATGTGCATGTATGCCAAAAGGAATAATGTGCATTTGCTGCTTTGGATACTTGTATCTCAGCTTGATAGAATATATGAATGGGCATTTTGTCTGTGCATACAGTCCTTTGCTCCTCCCTTCACACAAACCATGGTTAAATCAGGAAGTCTCTAGTTAACCACAGTTGCTTGTTGTTTGAACAGGGAAACTATGGATACCAGGTTCAGAACATGCCATGATTTAAAACTGTGGTTTGTTGCCCTGTGTTTCTTTTGCTCCAGCAGCCCTCTGGAGAAGATGTTTAAAAACATTTTTAGCTGCAAGCACTCCATCAATTTAGATGATATTAACGCTAGAGTTTGTAAAATCACACAAACACAGACACACACACAGAGCATGAAATTGTTTACCAACTACTGGGAGCAGAATGACAGTAGAGTCCTAAACATCTTTTAGGAGAGACTTGTAAATCTTCACCCACTTCCGCTCTTCTGTAATGTCTTGTAAAATGTATCATGAACAGCAGGATGAAGCAATCCACACATGCTCATATAAAAAAGAAGACTCCCAGAGGAACTTGTGTTAACCGCTGTTTAGAAATAGCAATAGAACAGCAAAGGAGTCCTATTAGTCGAATAATTGCCTTCACCGGAATTTGATTTCTTCTGCCTATGATACATCTAGCTAGCTAGCTGGACTTTCCAGTATTTGAAAAACAAGAAGGCTCTTGCTTGTGTACTCTGGACTTCACTTCTTCCTGATGATGCCCACTTTGCAGAGGTGTGATTGAGTGAAGGTGCAATAAACTGAATTCGTGGTTGCTTTTCATTAGTATGCTCCTAAAATAGACATATGCCCTCCTCTTTTGTACATGTGCCTTTCTTTACATGATGGGGAGCACTGGGAAGAAGAAGAAAAATGCAAACCAAATGTAGGTGTAAAGCTGCCCTAATATCTTCCATATGAGACATGCATTTTACAAGGTCAGACCATTTGCAGACAGGTGCTTTAAAGGAGATAAAACATTTGATATGTTTTGTACAACCATTCAATTAAAATTAGTTTTGCCAGATTATTCTCTTTGTGTAAATATAAGCCTCCATTTTCTCTGGTTTTTATTATGCTACACATTTGGTTGTCTTTCCCACTTCTCCTTTTAACAGTGGAATCGATTCAGTTGGATGTGATAAGTCTTTAACAAAAGAACACATGTTAGAGATCAAATGGGAATTCCCCATTCTCAACCTCTCTACTGAGACTGCCAACACAGGGTCCAATTAGTGTCAGTTGCCGTAATGGTTTCTGTGATGTGGACAACTGGGTTAGTGAGAAATGGTCTGAAACCACCTTGTGCACTCCACACAAGATACAGGGGAGTAACATTGGGTGATAAATAAGTTTTGACCACTTTTGCCTTGAATTTACATTTCTGGCCTGCAGACAAAAGTTCATTTACTTACTCAATGTATTAGCAGCACATCTACTTCTGAAACCTATGTACTTGCTCCATACAACAACAACAACAAAATAATGAAAGTATGGATCCATATTATTCTTTTATCCTTGACCATTTTTTCTGTGTTAAACTTGATGCTTGACGCTGAAAACTTTCAAAAAGAGGGCAGATCTTACAATGTTGTCCTGAAGTAGCCTGCATTATACAATTGGCTTGACCCAATGTTCTAGAATAAGGACTGTGGCTCATTGGCATAGCCCATGTTTTGCATGCATAAAGTCCCAGGTTCAGTCCTCGGTATCTCTAGATAGGGCTGGGAGAAACCTGATTGCACAAATGGTTTCCTCTCCTGTTGTGTATATACAATAGGGAAGTTCGCTTCTCTAGGCAAATCAACCCTTGTTCACTGGAGTGAATTTTGCACCAAAGGATGTCTCAGCTTTCCCAATAGTGGTAACCTAATCCCGTGTTTTTCAACCTTGGGTTCCCAGATGTTAGTGTACTGTAACTCACATTATCCCCAGCCAGCTTAGCCAATGATTGGAGATGATGAGGGGTTGTAGACCAATAGCATCTGGGATGGAAAATGGAATAATACATACCATGAGCATGTGCCTCATTTTCAATCTGAATCTATCAAGTCTAAGCTCAAGCCACATAGAATCTCACGGAGAGAGACATGTTACTGAGTGAAGAGCTGAGCAACATTTGTGGAGGTTGTATGGTATGGACCATATGTAGACATATGCGTGTACTGGTTAAGAATTGAACTGGGGCAGGTATGGGGAGACTTTGGCCCTCAGGATGTTCTGGAGCTCCAACTCCCTGACCATTGATCATGCTTGTTGGAGCTAATGGGAGTTGTAGTTCAGCAACATCTGAAGGTCCAAACATTCCCCATATCTGGACTAGGGGGCAGGCTGTAGCTCAGTAGTAGAAACCCTGGAGAACTGTTGCTAATGAGTGTGGACAATACTGAAGTAGGTGGACCAGTGGTATATGTTTGGTATATGTCTCTATGACTGTGACCCATGTTCACCTCTCCACAAAGTGTCAGTACCAACTCACTGACCTTGATTCTGTCACTATGAGTGCCTGATAGGAAAGATGGGAGTCAAATGTCATAAATAAAAATTATGTTTTAAACAATCTTCATGGCTTTATTTCTTTTCCTGCAAGGTTAGCATCTTTAAAGGCTAGCCATATGAGGAACATCTGGCTTCAGTTAATTTTTGTACCATAAACTCTCTGATATTGTGACTGAAACATAGTAACAAATTAAGAGTATGTGATTAATTTGTGGGTTTTTTAAGTGTTAAAATTAATTTTCTTAAGAATATTCATAATAATAAGGGACAATAAATTAAAAACTAGCTGGGGGGTGGTGGTAGAAGAAAGGCAATAATAAGGGTATAATGAGAACAACAGAAGAAATAAAGGTCCAGGAGGTAGAAAAATGGGGTTATTCTGGAGCAGCCGTGTGAAATTACATGAGAATAGAACATCCAGCCAGAATGACTCATGAGGTTTAGCATTATGCTGACAGGTTGAGTGTTGGTTAGCATAAGGTATGAATGGATACCAATTCTCAGCGAAATTGTCAGTATGCCGTTGCCCAGTGGGGACATGAATTTCTTTCATGAGCTTGTCCATCAAAGCTAATTTACAGAGGTATTTATGCCATTGGTTAATGTCTGGCATATGTTGTCTTTTCCTTTGTGAAGAAATTTCCAACCTTGCAGCTAGCATGGTGAAGCTTACAAGGTTATTGTAAGGCAGAGGCGGCTAAGGTGTGGTCCTGCAGATTTTGCAGAACTACAGATCCCATCATTCCTGATCATTGGCCATGCTGGCTCAGGCTAAGAGAAGCTGTAGTTCAGCAAGGTTTGGAGGGCCACAGGTCCCCCCACCCTTGCTGTAAGGCAGGCACTCCCAAACTCGGCCCTCCATATGTTTTACAACTACAACTCCCATCATCCCTAGCTAACAGGACCAGTGGTCAGGGATGATGGGAATTGTAGTCCCAAAACAGCTGGAGGGCCGAGTTTGGGGATGCCTGCTGTAAGGAATGTGATCTAGATTATTTTTAAAATATTAAGTAAAGACATTTTTAGGTTAGGTAATATAGGCCTATTTTTGCCCCAAGAAGCATTCTAAAGCATTTGAAGATTTTTATTTGAGTAATTTGTTGGACTATGATGTAAGATTATTAAATTTGAAAAGAGTGCTTATTGGGGAAATGAAGGTTATAGAAGACCCAAAAGGCAAAAAAAAGCAATACGCAATCCTTGGTAGAGATTATTCCTGGTTTAAGATTTTGATGGAGAGTATTGTTTATATTTAATTTAATTTAATTTAATTTCTGGTGTCTGGCTGAGAATTAATTGACCAATTGGTGCCATAATGGAAAGCCAACTCTCTAAAATGAATAATGTGGCCATTAGGTGACTCATGGCAAAGGGGATTCCAACTGCTTTCCTATTTTAACCCAGATATGTGAAATCAGAGCTGGTATGCAAGAGCCTCTAAAGAAGACACTTCAGAGATTCCATTATTGTATTTAAATTTTGAATGGGACCTAGGCGGCTCGTCCCATTTACTTCCAGTTAAAAAATATTTTCCATATTCCTTGCAGAGCAACAGAAGCAAAGGCTTGGGAAATATTCAAGGCCAGCCACACTGCAGGATACCATCAACACGTTTCTGCCTCAGCATACCAAAAATCACACATGGACACACAAATACATAGAGACAACTCCTGTTTTAGAAGGAACATGCTGGATGAGCAAGTCTCACATGCGCATGGTTTTTTATGGGGTTGAAATGGTTCCCAACAGCACTAGCTCCCTGAAACATTAATGAAATTCCCTCCCAGCAGATGTAATATTTCCCATGTTTTCTTTACATTTCACAGCCCATCTCAGTTTTCATGGTGTGAACTTTACCAATCCTGATTTTTAGTGGGTTTCTGGAGGTAAGCCAGAAGCAATGACTTCCAGGCATCTTCTGCTTCCAAAATTAGATTTCCCGTGACATCCTCTCAGCCTGTGCCACTCCTGATGAATGCACATACAAGAGATGGCTTGGCAGAACATACAACTCTGCTCACTGAAAGCAAGGGTCTTGCAAATTTTGCATGATCTTTAGAATATTTAAACTGATATAGAGAGAAGGGATGCTAACAATTAGAGGGAGACATTTTAATTCTGCTGCAGGAGGAGTCAGCCAAGCCATAAATGTTGCAGGATGAGATCTGAGTAATCTTGGCATCCCACCTGCAAAATAGCTGTAATACTCTGGGCTAAAGCTATTTGTGTTGGGCATATTGTACCGCTGCAAATTCCAGAATGTACAAGCTTCAACAAATCTGCCAGAATGCCTGCAAGTGCTACATAAATTTGTAAAAAGCCTAAAAAAGAAGTGTTTCTCCAGGAATGTTTCAGAACGGGTAGAAGAGCAAAATAGATGTGAAAGGGAGACTTCTAAGCGTAAAGGAATTGTACACCATTTTATCCAATACGGGTATATATTCCATGAACAAATTTAACAGTGCTCAATTTACTTATTATTTTAGAACATCTTTTACTTTCCTCAAATGGGTCAATATGCATGATGTAAGACAAGGGGCTACTAACCTTTTCAAAACATTGGGCGCAAGTTTTATGTAGACATGGAACAGATATTTGTTGTTCTCCCGGTACCTCCCCATGCTCGCCCCATCTGTTCATTGTCTTTGTATTATTTGAGCTGAGCTGGCCTTTCTCATGCTTTCTTCGTCTTCTTTTAATTATGCTTGTAAGCCATCTAAAACATGCCTGTAAAGGGGAAGTATGAAGTTGCTGTAGTGGCTATTTGTGATACATAACGCTGTGTTAAAATGCCAGTTCTTGGTAGCCTGCTAAAATACATACTCTTAACCTTGTTTGTGAATGGTTGTAGAAGATATACGATGAAATACAGGAGAACGAGAGTTGGAAGCACACAGAGTGATTGTTTTCCTAGGTAAGCTAATGGACTGATCCTATGAGCCACCGTGCTGGCAAATGAGTAGTAAGGTTGAGTACTTTGGTTGTGGTGCACTTAAAGCTGTGGCAATGCACAACCTAGTCCAAACTGATTGTGTTGGAGATGCCATATGACTTGGTGCTGCTGCACCATCACAATCCATTGCTCTGTATACTGCAAGTTATTTTATGGCATAGTTTTCTATAAGGAACGTGTCACAATAATGGTTAAATGTGTGTTTACTGGAGTTAATATGTTTTAAAATATCCTGGAAACATCTACAATGTTTTGTAAACCAGTTTGAGGGTTTGGAGGTGTTGTTGTTTTACAATCAGGTGGTTTATATATTTTATTAAATAAATAAATCTAAATGGGAATGTCTGTCTTGTAGACTGATTTGATAGACAATGCCTAAGAATGAACCTCTTTTGAGAAGGCAGGCAGGGACTTAAGGAAGAAACGTACATGGACACCAATCCTAACCGTTTTTATCCGTTACTAATTCCACTGATTTTATGACAAGCGCACTGAGAATTGCAGCCTAAGGCAGGAAAGGTAGCTGTTAAGTCAGACTGACACAGAAAAGAACAACAGAGCAAACCCCAGTGCTCACATTTTTCACTCGCCATCATGGACAAAAGAAAGAAAGAAATGTAGATATAGAGCAGAACAACGTTGCTATTGTTTAACTTGCCCAATCCAAACAAACGCAATCCAGCCATTGTGCCGTTTCTGTCTCAACAAGAATGTATACTTAAGGAGATAGGTTGCATTATGGTCCAAATCCTACCTCTACAAAGCATCCAGGATACAGAAGAAGTGCATATTACGACCTTTTACAACCAAGCAGTGCTCCAGATTCTCAGCTACAGCTAATAAAGCTTCCTAGCCTCACTTGCCAACCTGCAGAAGCAAATGATGCAGTTCAGCTATGCCTAGTCTACTGTGGGGCTCTGTAGGGAGCTGGGCATCAACTCTAGGCTCTCTCTTTGTCTCTCAAGTACATGTTCTTGTGTCAGAGCAGAGCTCCTGTGGTGTTGTGGTTAGTGTTAGGCTAGGACCTGAGAGATCAGGGCTCCACCCCCACTTAGCCATGAAGGGCACTCGGTGACCTTGGGCCCAACACTATCACAGCCTAACCTGCCTCACAAGGGTGTTGTGAGGATAAAACAGGGAGGGAAAGAACCCTGTATGCCTCATTGAGTTCCTTCAAAGAAAGGTGGGATACAAATGGAGTATGGAAATAAACAGCTTGCTTCTGAAGCATTAAGCTGTAGCAACATTTCACTTCTCTTCCTGAGATTCTCAGCCATGGTCAATGATATCCCAACATTCCTCACCACCACAGATTTTGGGAGCATGCGGGTTGGGGGTGTTGCAGAGCAGGGAGAGGGGAGAACGGGAAGTCTTGCTCTCATGAGTAGAACTCTGTTGCACAAATGGGTTGGTACTCTATTGGGTTGGTACCCATAATTTTCCAAAGGAAAGGTGACTTAAATAGTTGAAAGCAGATACATTACATATAAGCAAATTTCATAGCATAAAGGCTGCACTGCTAATTCTTTTCAGGAAGGGAAGTGAAAATGTGTTGCCTTATATACATACTGGTCACTTGCTTCTACTGCCTATCCTATCCTTTTTCTGTTTGCGAGAACTTATTATTTAACCTTGTACCTTATGGCACCAAGCCAAGCATCAATCTGCTTGCTGTATAATTTTGTGCCCTTTCTCAGCAAATCAAATCGCAAATGTGATTGTTTCCTATTTGTGGTGCATCCGCTTAGCTCTCAGTAAATATTTATTAGTGTGAAATTGTTTTTTTTTAAATGGCACCCTTTCCCCGTTGCAAAAATGCTTATCATCTGATGAAGTTGGAAGCAAAAGATTTGCATGAATACCATAAATGCAACCCAGAGGAGGGGAATTGCCCTGCAGCTATTGAACATTCATGTGTTCTCTAGTTGATGCTTACAAGTTTTACTTGAAATTAGTGGGAAAGGTAACAGGTCAAATAGGGTTAACCTAGAGACTGAGCGGATGAGGTGGGTTTGGGAACTCAGGTCTCCAGTGAAAAGCTGAAAAGTGGCATGAGGATGCACTTTTGAAGAGAGACATGGCAGGCAGTGGTGGGTGAAGAATTGTTGTTGTTGTTTAGTAGTTTAGTCGTGTCCAACTCTTCGTGACCCCATGGACCAGAGCACGCCAGGCACTCTTGTCTTCCACTGCCTCCCGCAGTGGTCAAACTCATGCTGGTAGCTTCGAGAACACTATCCAACCATCTCGTCCTCTGTCGTCCCCTTCTCCTTGTGCCCTCCATATTTCCCAACATCAGGGTCTTTTCCAGGGAGTCTTCTCTTCTCATGAGGTGGCCAAAGTATTGGAGCCTCAGCTTCAGGATCTGTCCTTCCAGTGAGCACTCAGGGCTGATTTCCTTAAGAATGGATAGGTTTGATCTTCTTGCAGTCCATGGGACTCTCAAGAGTTTCCTCCAGCACCATAATTCAAAAGCATAATTCAAAATGGCAGGCAGTGGTGGGTGAAGAATAAAGGCTACTGAACTAACCCCTACCCACTTTTTTGCACTGTACTCTCTTCTCCAGCTACTTATGCATGGTTCAAGGGAAGTGTTATGCAGGTGTTCACTGCAGAAGCCCATGTGTGAATGCCTAATTCGTATGGCCATTTCCTCCCCCCCAACCCCCCATTATGTATTATATGCTATTGTCAATGGAAGGAAAAGTTGCATGGAATTAATATAGAAGGGAGAACATCGTTTTCTAACCCAAGTCTGCATGTGATTTTATAGGTTGGCTTTAACACTGCGGGGGGTGGGGGGGTCACATGCAAGGCAGGAGTTCGTGTTTACTGTTGCTATAAAGGGCCATTGTCACTGAGAAGAGCAGCAGGGATTTTGTTTTGCTAATCTCATTTGGCTTGGAGAGTTGTGCTCCTCTGCTTTCCCAGTGTCTGGAAGAGTCATTGGAATGAGAGGTTGATAAGCGGATTTTGACTGAAGCTGATTAGAGTGGCGATGGATAAAAAAAGATGGATTGAAGCTCCATCTATAAAATGAAAGGGTTTTGAGTAAAGAGGGGAAGTATCTCTTTAGACAAAGACCCATATTTTTCCCATTTCATGAGTGCTTTTTGTGAGATCTCCTGATTATTCCTGCTTTGAGGAAATTCAAGCACAACCAAGAGCATAGATATTTTTCTTTCTTTATGCCCCAAATCAAAATCTTCAGCTTACATCTTTGGAGGTGATGTTTACCTTGTTCTATACATTTTTACCTAACTGATTGGTTTTTGTATTTGTTCTCACAACTACAAGAGTCAAAAATACCATTCAGAAGGGTCCATCATTGGCCATGCTGGATTATCAAACTTCTGGATAATCGAAAGATGTGTAATTTATAGTGTAATCATGACAGGAAACTAGCCTAACACCTAACAATACAAACTGTGCTTGCATACTTCAATTGTTTGTTTGTTTTTAAATATATTTTTTTATTGATTTTTCAATATCATTCCAATAACAGCCTCATTATAACAATACCAATTTTATCCAATTAATACAATTATAAATGCCAATTATTCAAATATCAAATTATACAATTTAATTAAACTGGCCCCCTCACATGCTAGAGTTGAGGAGTTCATTCTTCTACATTTTAATAATTTCCATTCTATTCCATTCAGATATAATAATCCCTTATATTACAGCGACAATCTTGTGATTTCAATTTGTGTTGGTATAATAGGTAATTTATAAAGTTTCAAGCGAGGAACATTAGCTGTAATCCTTATTCTTTCCTGCATTTAACAAGTTTCCTCATAATGTTTTCCCATCCATGTGTGGTGTTGTATCCTTTATTCTTGCAACTGTTGATGGTTCCTGTCATGTCCCGGGAGAAGCTGTTATCTCACAGTTTCCAAAAGTTATCATCATCATCATCAACATTAACTCTCTCTTCACTCTAAGTTCCCAGGGCGGGACACAAAAAATTAAAATACCACACTGAAAGCAGTTTAAAACAAATTACGACTACAAGAATAGGGTGAGCCCTAAAAAGACACATCTCACGTGTCAAAGGTCAGGGTAAAATGGCAAATATTCAGCATACAAAAGAAACTCTGCAGTGAAGATGCACCAGCTGCACCTCTGTGGGGAGCTTTTGACAGCTATTTTAAAGTACTTGGAAAGACAAAAAAGAGGGAGAAAAATCCATAGAAATAATTAATATGTGCTTCATAAAAGTAATATTTTGGAAATCCACATCTTATGCCAAATAGTGTGTCTATGGTGACTGCCGATCATGTAGTACTATGTTCATTTTGGAATCTGACAATACGGGTATATTAAAGCATTTAATTCCTGGCATTCTTGCATTGGAATGATTTTGCAGTTACTTTATTCCATGCAGAAGACATTAACAATGATTTAACAGAGAGAGAGAAAGAGACAGAGAAGTTTAACTGAATGTATAAAAAAAATAAAAATAAAGGTTGGTATCTTATTACTATGCAAAAGACAAAAAGGAGAAGAAGAGATGTTCAATGGTCAGCTCCATATCAGATTCTGCTTCTTAGTAATCAAATATGCATCCTATTTTGCCAAGTATCCTGGGCTGTCACATCTGCCGTCACCACCTGTGATAATTTTTTTCCTCTTTAGCACTAAATAATCAATTACAAGAGTCTCTTCTACCCACCTACCCACCATCATTTATTACAGCTGGCTCAAGATACTGTTTCAGAGAATGCCAAGTAGAGGACTTCTTGGGCATAATAAACATCTGTGTGCTGAACTCTATTCACCAAAGTGTGGAAGGATAGCAAACGTTTTGTTTGCTTTTTAATGCCATTCATTGGAATAACTCAGCATGGTGCATATGAGGAACGAGCAAATGCCTTTGCAATTTGATTTCCAATCAGAATGCTGGGGGTTTGTTGGTTGATTGGTTTGCTTTGGACCATTGAATGCTGTTAATATTAAAACAGCCAAGTTTTCAGGATTTTATTACTTACTAGTAGTGTTGGTTGAGCTAGCAAGAGTCCATGTTGGCAGTGATCCCTGGTAGTTGTGTTTCTAAGGACTGCCAATTGCGCTCTCTCTCTCTCTCTCTCTCTCTCTCTCTCTCTCTCTCTCTCACACACACACACACACATTCTCTCCCCCCCATCTAGATATGCTTGCCAAGTGAGCAAATATGATCACCAATCAGTGAGAGAAAATGAACATGGAATG
This sequence comes from Podarcis liolepis, assembly GCF_965112155.1. Taxonomy (NCBI): domain Eukaryota; kingdom Metazoa; phylum Chordata; class Lepidosauria; order Squamata; family Lacertidae; genus Podarcis; species Podarcis liolepis. The sequence goes on along the minus strand of NC_139556.1, from coordinate 45,461,760 downwards.
TGTTCAGAATCAAACTTCATTTTAAAGGCAAATGGATGAAATGAATAAGAAGCTTATGAATGTGCCAAATATAATCATTATTTGTTCTGCCAGTTGTAGTGGCTGTTCTCGCGACAACTCTATCTTTGTAGTTCCAGCTAGAATATTCAACTTTGCTGCTAAGGGCAAAGGCTCAGGCAATAAATGGACCAAAGCTCATCGATGCTGTTCTCCTCAATAACTTGAATCCTCAGGGATGATATGCACATTATATTTTTTAAGCGCATGTCGAGGTCACCCTCTAATCAAATTGAGACAGATTGATTTCAGTTGGAGACATTTATACTTGACTTCCTACCATTGTGGGGGCATCAGTGCCTTAACTTTGGCTGGATATAGCCCCCATTTTAAGAGTCACCCCTTAATGGCTTGGGACCTGAACGTTTGAAGGATTGCCTCTCCTGGGATGCTCCAACCTGGTTATCAAGATCTGTGCCCTTCTTGTGGTGCCACCATTGGTTGGCGCTCAATAGACCCAGAATAGCTGTAAAAGCCTGTTTGTGGAACTCGCTGCCCATGGAGGTGTGTCAGGCATCACGTGCAGTTCAGTTTCATCTTCCACTTAAGACACACCTATTCATTCAGGATTTGGGGACCTCCTGATGTTTGGTTGAACAATGTTGTGTTACATTGTGCTGAAGTAGGATGTTTGTGGAATGTATTCTTTCACGGCACAATAATAGTGTGGGTGCCTTTGCGAGTAGTGGAGGACTCTAAACTGTGATGTGACTGAGAGGGCAGGGTTTGTCAGCTTCCCCCAAATTCTCATGTGTTTACTTACATGTGAGGAGTCTGAATGTCCAAATAGGTTTATTGTGACCCTGAGAAGTTTGCGTCTGGCAAAATTCCCAGAACCTCCACATATCTTTACCTATGCCATTACAAAAAAGCCAACAGAAATGTGCTCCGACTTCCAGCACAAGTTCCTGTTGTATCTTCCACACTGCACATGCAGCCTTCATGTACCTCTGCTGAAGAACAAAAAGGTATTGTGAGCAGCTACAGCAACTCTTGGTGTCCTCTGCAAGTATTATGCTTTTAGAGATATAGAAGACAAATTCCCTGTGAGGACATGGGAGACAGAACATACTACTGTGGAGAAAAACATAAGACTCACACTTACCTAACACAAAACAGAACTTTCCAATTTATTTAAAGGAATCCTGACTGGGGCTGATCCAACTGTACCAACCTTCTCTGTCTCTCATAGGCACACCCATGTTGAGTTTCTGTTTTTAGCTATCTTTTCCAGAATGCTGTGTGGTGGTGTTGAGGTACGTCTGTGGGAAATAAGGGAATGCATCTCTGTTGCCAAGGAATCCATGCTAATGCTTCTTATTCATCTCACTCTGGTGAGTTTCAATGCTTGCCAGTTTACTGCACCAAGACAGGGGACATAAACTTGGTTGGTTTGGTAACAGGGACATATTCCCTCCTCCCACAGCTATGGGTGAATCAGGAAAGCTGTTGTCCTCAGAACGAGTGTTCTCTGTAACACGTTTATTTCATGCATATACTTCAAGGTTTTGCAACAAGCCTGTGAGGTACAACGTGCAAAGAGATAATGTCTTGCCCAAAGTCAGCCATTGACCTTTATGACTGAAGCCAAGCTGCCATGATTTCAGCCCTAACACCAGATACCTTACACCACAACAGACCCCACCACTGCAGCTACTGAAAGCAGTGACTTTATTGCTCCTGGACACTTATAGACATTGCTTGTGCTTATTTAACATCTCCTGAATTACTTTCCCCATAATCCACTTAGCTTAAAATGTGTTTAAACTGCTAATGCGCTGGGTCATTGGCTTTAACAATGTTCTCACAGTTACATTTAATTATTGTACAAGCTGTTATTTAAGATCACATTTCAGATGGAGAAATGTAATAATGCATTCTTAGATTGCAATAAATGAAGCAACCGCCTAATGTTCCGCAGACAAACAGAGAACGAGCCTTTCTATGAGAAAAAGAGTGAAAGCAAGATGGGGAGGGGTACACATGATTGGTGCAATCAGCTTTGCAAGGGGATATAAATGACAGGATATAGAATAGACTTTGCTTTAATGGACTTTATCTGAGATGCAATTAGGTAGCTAAGAAAAAGAAAAGGAGGGGACCCAGCAGCAAAAGTGAGGAAGGGGTTGTTCAACAAGAAGCCCATTATTGATCATGGATTTCTTCACTGTATCAGTGCATCAAATCTGTGCAATGTATACTCTAATCAGTGAGAGATTAATAGTTAGCTGTATTTTGAAACCTTGTGACTACCTTTTACTTCATGGCAAGGTCCGCTTCTTGAGAACACTGTGATTGCAGCAGGCACAGCTTCCACGCCAATTTGCTGCTCATTTTGTTTGCTCCTGGGCAGAGATGGGGGAGAAATATGATCCTGTTTACATGGTGGTAGCATACATCCCAGGGATCGAGGGCAGAGGTATCCCACTTTGTTATTTTTTGTTAATGAAAGTGCAGCGCATAAATTTGTAAAGAAAATAGAAATAGCAACAGAGGCAAATCGATCAAACACACACTTGCCAAAACTATATGGAAACCAAAACACAGCCATCCTCCTGAATTCATACTTATTTGAATTTTGCAATGCTCTTATCCAACCAAACAGTATGTACAAAAATGCATATATAAGTGGAAACCATGTATAAAAAAAGAACACATCACTGAAAATAACATACAAATAGGTATGCTGGGGGAAATTGCTTGCAAAAGTTTATACATTAGACAAAACTGCATACAAAATATGTTTTCAAAGAGAGATTTGCACTGAAATGCTGGTGAAATTTCATGAGAATTGTCATATTTTGCTTCAGAAATATGGACAGCTAAATTTAAATTTTGAAAAAAGAGAAACCCAGGTCTCATCCCCTCTCTCTCTTAAAAAATACATAATGCAACAATTACACAATTATAAAAAATAAAAATATATATTTAAAGAGCCAGTGTGGTGTAGTGGTTAAGAGCGGTAGTCTCATTATCTGGGGAACCGGGTTCGCGTCTCCGCTCCTCCACATGCAGCTGCTGGGTGACCTTGGGCCAGTCACACTTCTTTGAAGTGTCTCAGCCCCACTCACCTCACAGAGTGTTTGTTGTGGGGGAGGAAGCGAAAGGAGAATGTTAGCCGCTTTGAGACTCCTTAAAGGGAGTGAAAGGCGGGATATCAAATCCAAACTCCTCCTCCTCCTCCTCTTCTTCTTCTTCTTCTTCTTCTTCTTCTTCTTCTTCTTCTTTAAGCAGTCATGGCTTTCCCCAAGACATCCTATGAGCTGTAGTTTGGGGATGCTGAAATTTGCTAGGGGAGTCCTATTTCTCACACAGATGTGCAGTTTTCGGAGTGCTTTAGCAGTCAACCCCTCTTCCCCGGGAATTCTGGGAATTGTAGCTCGAGGGGAAGGTTTTCCAGCATTTGGTATTCAGAATCATTATTGCCTCTGACCATGGAGGCAGAGCATAGCCATCATGGCTCGTCGCCATTGATAGCCTGGAACGTGAATGTGGAGATAATGAGGCTTTCACATTTGTTTGGGATAGATTGGCACAGGAAATGGAGAAAACAGTCAAACAGTGCTGGATTCCTGTTCTGTGACAGGGTTCACACTTCTTGCTAGCAGTTTAAATAGCAACACTTCTTTGCAAAGTTGCATTTCTAGCTATAGGTTGGATTTCAGCTCTGACTGAAGACATTTATGAAACCTATGCAATCAGAATTAAGTACCATTAAGCTCAATGGAGCTTATTCCCAGGAAACTATGCCCAAGACCACAGTCATTCTGCTCCTAATAAATTGGGGTTTATGCTGTGTAGTGAGGCTCTGTAATGGTTTTTGTGTGTAAAACAGATCAACACAATCACCTACATGTTTGGACTCTTCTTGGGGGTATGATTGTGGGGGTTCTCACTTCCAAATTTGCCACTACACCCCTACTGTTTGCCTAAGATATTGGGAAGCTGGTGTCACCACTTTTGGAAATGATGCTAGATGTTGTTGTTGTTTTATTAATTAAATTTCTATACCACCCTTCATCTGAGTATAGAAAAATGATCTGTTGCTACGCAGATTTATATTTTATAAGGAGGGATTGGTTGCCACTTTGGACAATACTAGGTAGGCCAACGATCTGATAGCATGAGGCAGCTTCATAGATTGGCTGCTTTAGCTGAAGCTATGGTTTCTTCAGCCGCCATTGCAATAAAACTTTGGGAACAGACTTCTGTGCAACATATATTCATTTCTGTGTTCAAAGGTCAGTCTCTCAGAAATGCAGGGAGCAATTTTGTACGACCACCAGTTATAATATATTAGTTATGTTTTATGCATGTATTTCCGTAAAAAATATTTATATCGCAAAACTTACAGTATGTAACAGCAGGAACAAAACAACTCTGGAAAAAAACTTGCAAAAATAAAATTCTTTTTAGACTGCATCGAAGAACACCTGCTGCTTTCCTTATTTTTTATTTATTATAATTAATATGCTCAAACCGTGCAGCATACAGATGCATTATAAACAAACAGCAGAAGAAATAATGAATACTTTTCATTAGAAAGTTCATTTGAAGTTGAAAAAAAGTGTATGATTAATTAATCAGAACAGAATATCATGCCGTAAAAGCCCATTGACATATGTTTTAAAAGCATCTGCGTAGAAGATACAACAAGGATCATTTACAACCAAAATTGCTAAAAGCATATGCTAACATATTCTGCTTTTGGCATTCAGATGCTGCACATTATTTTTTGACCCTGTAGTCTTATTATGTGGGATGATAGACAGAAGATGGTTAATAGATGAAAGGTAACCTGTGCTGAGTTTCAATAACACCTTAGAGGCAATATTTCAGTTTCCTTATGAGTTTCCTTGCCTTCAATTCATTTTTTTTAAAAACCAGTTGGATAATTATCCATCCAATTAACATTATCACTGAATGCAAGTCTCTTGTTCACATGAGAAAGTTAAAAGTCCAGTATCCTAGGGCTAACCCTGCAAGGTGTTTAATATATTCACACCTGTGATTGCTTGGGAATGTCTAGTTTGTTAGAGATTAGTCTTATGTTTGTAAGTGTTGTGTGTTAAGACCCCAAGACCTTCCTCAATAAATAAAGACACAACTGACACGGAATTTAGTTTAAGGTTATTGGCATAATTTTGGCCACAACTTTATTGATTACAGATTGTGAGTGGTTTGCTTAGCCACTGGTTCCCGACTAGCTGCACCTGAGCTCAGCAGGGCAGCACTGACGCCTGGACTCTGGCAGAGACAAACATCCTGGAGGAGCATTGGACCAGGTTCAGACTCACGCTCACCCCAAATGCTCCCAGGGGCTTTAGCGTGGCCCTAACCCCTGGAAGGGGATCGGACAAAAGCAAGACGAGCCCCTGGATTCCTTTAATGGAATACCCTTTGCGCATGGAAGGGGCAGGTGTGACAGCCTCCCCTCCCCTCCATCTTGAACCAATGCCTAACCGCCAAACCTTACAAAATTGTGACGATTTTCTATGTGGCAGGCAAAACCCAAATGGCAACAGCCAATCAGCCAAATGGGAAAATTCCTACCGGGCCCCTGCCCCAAAAGCAAACTACCCACAATGGCATAGCAAGGTCATAATGAACCCTAAATATAGGGAAGGGTGGGCGGGTGAACCAATGCACGAGACGAAAAGAGGAAGTTCAATGCAACGTGCAGTGGTATATAAAGGTCCCTCGGTTAATGCATGAAAATGATCCCGTTGGCCAGATTTACCCCAGCAACCGAGGAACCACTAATTGGGTTGTTGTGGCTATCCAATCGCTCCCACCCACAACAGCAGTGAGGTCAGTCTTGATGTTGTCACCACAACGAGTGCTCTCTGGGAGGAGGACACAATTTACCAACAAACACACAGATTGTCTTGATGGGTTGGACAAATGATTGGATGTAGCTCACCATTGCATTGTCGCACTGTGATATTTGGTTATCTCCTGCAGCTTTGACAGCACCACTTACTTGTGGCGGGATAGGTGGGACGGAAGCCAATGACAAGTCTAGATCCTAGATTTAAGAGTTGATCTGCACATTTTGATAAACCATTTGGCATCAGTTTCCAGGCATTGTAGAATTTGGGACTGCAAGCATTTCATGTGCAAATGCTTCTCTAGATAACAGCAGTCATTCCGCCTGTAGAAAGCTGAAGAAATAAACACATTTTTCTATCCAGTTTTAACTAATGTACACATTTTGCAAGCTTTTCCCATTAATATAATGCATTTTTGTATGTTCTTTTCACACATACACACATACTGCTTTTTTGCACATTTCCCCTCAATATAAAGATTTTTGTTTTGTTGGAGAACTGCAACATGAATTTCAATGGATAGCTGTGCTTCTGTTCATGTATTGTTCCTGTTTGGCTTTGTATTTGTTTCCCGATTTGGTTCAAAGAAGCCTCAAAGACCACCTTCTCCCATATGAATCCGACTGTTCCTTAACAGAGGCACCAGAAACCCTGATCTGTGTCATGTAGAAAGGCAAAAGAGTCAGGCCTTCTTGGTGGTGCCACAACTATGGAACATCACCTTTCTGGTAGCGAATCACCAGCTGTCCTTTGCCATAAGGTAGATAACTCTAAGCCATGATGGCTATGCTTAACAAGGGCCTTCTCTGTAGTGGCTCCCTGTTTGTGGAATGCTCTCCCCAGGGCGGAGTGCCTGGCACCTTCATTATATATATTTTAGGTGCCAGGCGAAAACATTCGTCCTCAACCAGGCCTTTGGCTGATTAATATTTGACAGCCTTTTAGATGTGTTTGTGGGAAGTGGAGGGTGATTGTTTTGCTATTCATTTTAATTATTTGCTTGTTTTATCCTGTATTTTTTTCTGAGAACCACCCTGAAATCTTATGATGAAGAGCTATCTTCATCATATCTTGGTGTAGTGGTTAAGAGCGGCAGTCTCGTAATCTGGGGAACCGGGTTCGCATCTCCACTCCTCCACATGCAGCTGCTGGGTGACCTTGGGCCAGTCACACTTCTCTAAAGTCTCTCAGCCTCACTTACCTCACAGAGTGTTTGTTGTGGGGGAGGAAGGGAAAGGAGATTGTTAGCCGCTTTGAGACTCCTTAGGGTAGTGATAAAGCGGGATATCAAATCCAAACTCCTCCTCCTCCTCCTCCTCTTCTTCTTCTCTCTCTCTCTCTCTCTCTCTCAAATCATCCTCATCAAACCAATGTCATCTAACCTCTCCACAAACTTTTTGCAAACAAATCAGAACAAATGCTCAATAAACAGGTCATTAGCATGTGACCAAATTATACTTTGGATGCAGGAGGTAAACAACTGTGGAAGTTATTACAACCATCATTTCTGTTGGTTTCTCTGAGGCTTCTGCTTCACAACTGTTGGCAATACACAGTCTGTTAACTGTGCATGGGGTTCTGTGAATTGGAATCAAAGAGGGGACACAACTGCATGGCTTTATAAATTACCACGTAATATAATATCCAACCTAAGAAATTGCCTGCCCACAAATAAAGTAATAATAATGGTAAAGTACAAGCAAACTTCCAGTAATTAATCTATTCTGTTTTTTTTTAACAATGAAAGAAAAAAGTTGTATTTAAGCTACTTCCACTGCAAGCTTCAAAAATCACAGGATTTTAACATTATTTTGTTTATTTCAAACCAAAAAGGGGATTATAAACAGTTTAAAAGCTGTAGCATTTTAACTTTATTCATCAGAGACTTTAGTGAATACCCAAATGAATGTGAGAATGGACAAGGTTCTGTTTAATTTCTGAAGGGTTCCTGAACCTTCTACATTTCCCCCCTCATGCCTTGAAGTTTGGTGCATATGAAAGGGTCCCTCAAGGGGCACTCCCCCCCAATAGTATATCACAAGCAGATTGGGCGAAGTAAGAATACTGACTTAAGTTATTTCTGTATTTTTGGTGGTAGGAAGCTGGCTTCTACATTATCTCTCTCGCACATATAAAACATTAAAAGGGGGAATTATGCAGAAAAACATAAATTATGTAGATGATGGAAAGTCTATGCTGAATATGATATATGCACATTTTGGTGAAGATCCCTAGGGTCTAATTGCATCCTTTGGGTACCTTTTGAAGCATCTGAATATTCAGAAGAAAGCAAATTTATTGTAATTTTTTAAAAAATAAAAATGGATAACATGGTACATACTATAATGGAAGCTCACCACTTTATTCAACTGACCAAAGAGTAAAATATAATAAATTGGAAGTGACAGTATAGTACTCTACTCTACGAGGACTTATTTTGCACAATCAAAGCACAGGCAGACTGCAGTTTGGGCTGTTAATTCAAAGTCACTACTTGATATAAACAGCTTCACATAACCAATAATTTTGGATGCTTATAACAATATATTGTGGTTTACATTGAACTCTGCAAATTCTAGTTATGTAAGCCCACTTTACACAGTTACATTTTGTGGAAAGAACTTTAGGTTCTTCCAGATTACTTTAGTTTAAATGTCACCAAACTTGAATATACTCTTAATGCAATCAAATCCAGAACTGAAGGCAGTCTTGGAAAAGGCAACTGCATTAAAAGATACCTGGCATGATATTCAATGATGCCTGCCCACTTGCACAATGGGCTTTCCAGTTTCTTTTCTCCCCATTCCAGTCTGCCCCGGTGCTCCTCAAACCTGTTCCAGAGTGCATGGGGAACTGAAGGGGGAAGAGTAGCAAGGAGGAGACACATTGCACAAATGGATGCCTGGGCACACTGTGTTGGATCTCACCCATTAGTTCCTTCATATTCCAGATCTAAGGCTAACTATCAAGTCCCTGATCAAGCAGTGATCCAAAGCCAGATGGTAAAATCTTCTGGATCTACAAAGACACAGCAGGGTTGATGGTGGTCTGCATTTGGCTCACATCCAGTGCTCAAAGTCGGGTGGAATGTGTAGGATAATGTACACTGGTAGACTTATAATTACCCTACTTCTTTTCAGGTGGGCATAATTGTGTCTGGCCTGTCTCATTTCCTTTCTTTCTTGCTTTGGGCACTGTCTTGATCTGCAGTAATGAAGACCTTGGCTCAGTGTCAAAGTGCATAATCACCAAGTTGCAGATATTTTTATTATTGTTCAGTTTATTGAAGTAATGGCACATCTTCTTCCCATAACTGTGAATAAATAGAATGAGTAAATATAGAAATATAATGCTCCTACCCAGGCTTTAGCTTTCTCTATGTCCAACAGGGCAAACTGATGATTTTTAAAAATATAATAATTTTTAATAATTTATTATTTATACCCCGCCCATCTGGCTGAGTTTCCCCAGCCACTCTGGGCGGCTCCCAATCAGTGTTAAAAACAGTACATATTAAAAACTTCCCTGAACAGGGCTGCCTTAAGATGTCTTCTGAATGTCAGGTAATTATTTATTTCTTTGACATCTGATGGGAGGGCGTTCCACAGGGCGGGCGCCACTACCGAGAAGGCCCTCTGTCTGGTTCCCTGTAGCCTCACTTCTCGCAATGAGGGAACCGCCAGAAGGCCCTCGGCGCTGGATCTCAGTGTCCGGGCTGAACGATGGGGGTGGAGACGCTCCTTCAGGTATACAGGACCGAGGCCGTTTAGGGCTTTAAAGGTCAGCACCAACACTTTGAATCGTGCTCGGAAACGTACTGGGAGCCAATGCAGATCTCTCAGAACCGGTGTTATGTGGTCCCGGCGGCCACTCCCAGTCACCAGTCTAGCTGCCGCATTCTGGATTAATTGCAGTTTCTGGGTCACCTTCAAAGGTAGCCCCACGTAGAGCGCGTTGCAGTAGTCCAAGCGTGAGATAACTAGAGCATGCACCACTCTGGCGAGACAGTTCACGGGCAGGTAGGGTCTTAGCCTGCGTACCAGGTGGAGCTGGTAGACAGCTGCCCTGGATACAGAGTTAACCTGCGCCTCCATGGATAGCTGTGAGTCCAAAATGACTCCCAGGCTGCGCACCTGGTCCTTCAGGGGCACAGTTACCCCATTCAAGACCAAGGAATCCCCCACACCAACCCGCTCCCTGTCCGCCAAAAACAGTACTTCTGTCTTGTCAGGATTCAACCTCAATCTGTTAGCCGCTATCCATCCTCCAACAGCCTCCAGGCACTCACACAGGACCTTCACCGCCTTCACTGGTTCTGATTTAAAGGAGAGGTAGAGCTGGGTGTCATCTGCATACTGATGAACACCCAGTCCAAACCTCCTGATGATCTCTCCCAGCGGCTTCATATAGATATTAAAAAGCATGGGGGAGAGGACAGAACCCTGAGGCACCCCACAAGTGAGAGCCCAGGGGTCTGAACACTCATCCCCCTGAACACTCATCAGGAAGTAATAATCTGTAGTTAATACAAATGCCCCTGGACCAATTAGAGCTTCCCTTGGTGATCTTCTTCCTATTGAGATGAATAAGCAGGCTTCAGGGAAACTTATGATCACACATCAACATTTCAATCTAGTCATCTGTCTTTGAAAATTCTTTTCTGGTTTGAACTCTAGAGCCACAAACTAAAGTACAAGAGTGAAGAATTCTTGCATAATCACATTTTAACATTTTTCCAGATCTAGGAGATTATCATAGTTTTCGTTCAGTAGAAAGCACTTTATCAAAGCCAGAGTAATATGCCCTTACCACTATAGCTGATTGGGTTTATTTTCAGAGTCAAGAGGATATTATCATCTTTCAGATGTTTCTAACTGGGGAATATAGATTATTTGCTGCACTTACGTGTGCATTGATTTGCAAATGAGATAATTACTTATCATTATTGTCTGGATCAGAACATATATTTGGTCATATCAGTACAGAGCTGTTGTTTTGAAAAAATAAAGTAAAATAATCAAAGCCCTATTTATACAGAAGTATTCACTGTATAAAAAGGAAAGCATTATGGATCTTTTAAAATTTATTATGTAGCTATCTGACTTTGTGAAACCCATGCAAGTGTTTATGATAGAAGACTAACAACATTAGCAGTAAATCCATTAATGAACAGCTGAAACCCACCTAACAAATATAAATAAGTAAATGGAACTGAAACATTTGTACTTTTTCAACCTGTTGTTGCCTTTGGCAAGCCCAGTGCAGCCAGATGTGCAAAATCCCCTAGAATTGTTTGTATATAGACAAAGGAGAAAACCAGCCAGTTCCTCAAACTGTTCTGTTATGGATCAAATATAATTAAATGGAGGAAGAACCATACAACACTCTTACAATTTCTCAGGATTGAATTGGATCAGTAACTTCTTCAGGAAATGCCAGACTGCCAAGTTCTCCACATATAAATAGCGCATTTTGCATATTAGATTTCCCAGATCTCTTTTATCTAAGTTTGAAGTTCAGTCATACAATCCAACATTTCTATTTGGTTATAGTTTAGATTGAATGTGAAACTGATGACATGGCCATCCACAGATGTTGGTAATCATGCAATCACCAACGTGTCAACATTACACTACTAATATTGGCTCTCCATTGATGTGGACTTGTCATGAAATACTTACTCAGATACCTCTTGGGGGAGACTGAAAAGTCAGCCTATTTTGAGCCTGTGAGATGCTTTTAATTTCAGTCAATATGAAACTGTACCAAGGGTCATGGAAAAATAATGGTAATCATTTTGGCTTATGAGAAAGGCTCCAAAATACACGTTTGTGACCAAAACTATGGTTACAATGCAAGCCTTTGTGAGAAAAGAAAGCAAGCTGGCACACTATTTTGTGAAAGTTTGGTTGATCCAATAAAGATATTGCCCTTGGGAACCTTACTTTTAGGGTGGATTTGACACCAAGTTTTCCTGTACAGAATTGAATTCAAAAATATAGCCACCATATTTCCTCTTTTAAAATATGTGCATTTCATGGGGATGGGCTCAGATCAAGAATGGTGGAGGCTGACAAGGTTCAGTAATAGCTCATTGAGCTGAAGAAAGCCATATAATTTCTGGAGACTCATGTCCTGGAAAAAGTTAAGAAGAACCTGCTGGATCAGGCCAATGGTCCATCTCATCCCCCATTCTGTTGTCATAGTGGGCAATCAGATGCCTCTGGGAAACACAACAGCATTCTGCCTACATGTGGCTGGTATTCAGAGGCAGAACATAGCCCTTGGTCAGGAATACGTTGCGTGCAATGCAGTTTGGTGTCGGGGGTGGGGTTGGAACAAAGAAATAAGATTATAATCTTCCACGTTTTTGGACTTCAGATACCTAAGGAAAACATTTTTATTTGCTCAGGCTTTCACAGTTTGAGGAGTAAGACGTGTATTCCTCATGTCATACCCCACAAGTGTCCTGTGGAAGCACAGTGGTTGGCACGATCTCACACAATTTCTCTACAAGATGTCACAGGGGGCTGTGATCTTATCTGGCACCCCAAAATGTGTGTTTTTGGGGCAATATGAGAGCACAGCCCCCCAAGCGCATCTTTTGGACTCTGCGATCTCACTCAGGTCACGTGATGTGCATGGGAGCATGGATGGGAAGACACACCTCCCGTTTTTGGGACTCAACATGTTAGAGGGTATATCATGTTACATATTTTTATTTCAGTGGAGTTGTACACTTTTTAGTGTGTAGATAGATAGACAGATAGATAGATAGAGAAAAAGAGCTATTTAATGGATTTTGTTCATATGTTCATTGTGCTGGGTTCTTTTTGACAAAGGCTGGTTTATAAATAAGTAAATGATATCAGTGGATGTCTGTCTTTCCTACAATCTGATCAGCATATGAAGACTCAGATTCAGACATACAGAGAAAGAGTAAACATTTGCAAGAGAGAGATTCATGTGAGTGTATGAAATATCTTTCTTCCATAGAATAGAAAAATAAACACATTGAACATGGTGTTTGGATTATGCCCATATCAAAGTATCAATTTTTCTATATGTATACATTTAAAATATCCATATTTTCTCTCTCAATATATTTTATTTTTATTATGCATAAATTGCCTTTCCCTGCACATTGCTAGCATTACAGTCAAGTTCACCCAAGCTTATATTTTCAAAGGCTTGAAAATGGATGTGCCTAATTCCTGTATTTGATTCTAATACAATGTGCACTGAACTATTTTGTCATTGATTAGGTGAGGAGTCCATGAGGCTGGTAAAAGTTTCTTTGTTATTTTGAGCCTCAGAGGATACAAGATGCACCATGAGTTGTAGGGCAAATGCCTATTTGTGAGACAAATGATGATTGCTTATCAATACATGGGGAAAAGAGCTTTGTCAAGTCAGGAACAAATGTTTGTCAAGATGTCCACTTAAGAAGTATAAAGATATACACGTTTGATTTTGTGCCGTGTCAAACTCAAAAGATAAATGCGGGGGAAAGCAAGAAAACCAAGGTGAACTCAAGGCTGGGTGGCTTTTTAAAGTGGGGGGGGGGACATGGCTTTAAACAGAGATGTAGCAAGGTTCATAAACTCACAGGGAATGATTTTTTTCAGAAGGTCATCAAGGTCTATAAGCTGTGAGATCTAAATATTGCTATTGATAGGCAAATTCCTCCAAGTTGAATTTGAAATGAAATGGAAGCCTTATTTAGGTATCCTTCTGAGCACAAGAGAATTAAAACTGTATAGAGGGACAGCAGCACACAAACAAGCCCCTCTCAATGTTGGAGCTCCACTCATACCTTCTCATGTTTAGCATGAAGGTCTGAATAAGGCTCCTGTGCACTTACTCTGAATACACTGAGAAGGTCTGCCATTATCAGGAACCTTGATATGGTTTCTGGAAAGGCTAACAAGCACATCAGCAGACCACATTCAGAACCCAGTACACAATGGTTTGAGAGGAGCTCATGCAAGAGTACATTGCAGGCAGGAGGGAAGCTCTGAGGGCAAAATGGCCCTGAGGACCCTGGAAGCAACCCTATATTCCCCTTCCCTTTGCAATGGCTCGTGAGGCAGCTTTCCCCCATGACTGAATTGTAAGGTCAAGATACTGGTCAAAATGTTGCCCAGTATTTTGCTGCAATCTGTGGACCCTAGCATGGCCAGGCAAAGGCGTCCTGCGCTTATTGGCTGCAGAACGAGGCATATTTTGGGACCATACAATAATTTAGTAACAGAGACATAACTAACATCTAACATTACCAACTAACATAGATGAGAAAGCAACATTGTGTACTGCAGCTTTAGGCAACATGTTTAAGGAGAATAAATCTGGAAGCACTACAAGAGTGGCTCAGTATAATAGTGGAAATTGTTTTGGGGCAATCCAAGGCTTTTGAAACATTCAGCTTCTCAAATGGGTGGCAAGGTTAGAATTATAAACTCTGGGCAGAGAACAAAGGTAGTTTTGAGCTTGCGTTGTTTTGGATGGAAGGTTTCAAATAATTCTGAACCTTTCTTATTTTGGCCTCTTAATTTCATCCGTCTGTTTCTCTCGAGAGCCAAGCACTTGTAAACAAAGGGAGGCAGGAACCTGGGGGATAAAAGGGAGTAATATTATTGAGCTTAAAAGAAACCTCTGTCCATCTGTCCATCCATCTGTGAATAAATTGTAATTATTAATATTATGTATGATGTCATGCATTACTTGGCAAGAATGCTGGACCTCAGGGAATGTTCTGGAGCAAGTCACTGCATTGCAAAATAATGAATGCAAAAAAGTCTAATTTTGTATATAGTTGGGGGGAAATCCACTTAGTGGCTCCCACACTTCTCTTGCCAAACCACTCTCACTGGAAGGAGATCAGCATAATGGGCTTTCACATAATCTTCCAGCGAGGTCAGGCTGATACTTTTTCAAAGGAAAACCGAGCATAAGAGTGCTGAATATTTCTTTAGAAAACATAACACCAGGAGCACACCTGAGGGCTTCAGAACTCCTCAGAATATGATCAGTAAACCTGAACTATTGCCATTTTAGATTATTTTATTTTACATAGAGAGAGGTGAAAAGGGAACACACATAGAATTTTAGGTTAGGTTTTTTTGTTTACTGTTTTCTGTAACAGTGCCGTCCTATATTAAAAGTAAGTCCCTTTGATTTCTGTTGGACTTACTACCATTAAGTCCTTATGGTCCCTTATTAAAAGTATTATTATTAAAAGTAAGTCCCTTTGATTTCTGTTGGACTTACTACCAAGTAAGTGGTTGAAGGATTGCAGCCTGCAGGTATTTATAAGCTAACAAATAATCCACTACATTTCTGTAGGAAGATCTAGTTTATTTATTATAAAGTTTTTATACTGCTTAATATAGCAAAAAAGAGAGATATTTAAGCTGTTTAAAAAGAAAAGATGCTGTTCAGTAAAATGTTCTAAAAAAGAGGCAAAAACAGAACTTTATATAAACAAAAGGCAAAAAACAAAACAAAAACCTGAACAGTGCACAATAACACAGAATTAAAAAGCTAAGCGAGTCCAAGAAAGCTTAAGCAAAAGCATAAAATACCATTACGTTCTTTGCTGCTAGGCACCCACCTAGTCCCAACTTGTTTAGGGCTTTAAATGTGAACAACTAAACCTTAACCCAACAGGTGAACAGTACAGACCTTTCAACACTAGTATAATGCGTGTAATGCTCTCTAGCAGCTGCATTTTACAGTAGCTGCAGCTTCTGAACCAGGTGCAGGGGTAGTCCCACATACAGCACATTACAGTAGTCTAATCATGAAGTTATCAATGTATGGAGCACCATGGCAAGGCTAACCTTGTCCAGCAATGGTTGTAGTTGGTGCACCAACCCAAGTTGATGAAGGGTACTCTGATCCAATAATGTCAGCTGGACCTCCTGGGCTTGGGAACTACCCACCCATAAGGTCTCTGTCTTGTCAGGATTCAGCTGCAGTTTATTAGTCCTCATCCAGCACATGACCAGATCCAGGAACCAGTTTAGCATAGCCTGATTCAGATTTTATAGAGAAATAGAGCTGGGTGTTAGCAGCATGCTGGAGATAACCTTGCCCCAGTTCTCCTAATGACCACCCGTAGTGGCTTCATATGGGACGCGGGTGGCGCTGTGGGTTAAACCACAGAGCCTAGGGCTTGCCGATCAGAAGGTCGGTGGTTCAAATCCCCGTGATGGGGTGAGCTCCCGTTGCTCGGTCCCTGCTCCTGCCAACCTAGCAGTTTGAAAGCACGTCAAAGTGCAAGTAGATAAATAGGTACCGCTCCAGCGGAAAGGTAAACGGCGTTTCTGTGTGCTGCTCTGGTTCGCCAGAAGCAGCTTAGTCATGCTGGCCACATGACCCGGAAGCTGTATGCCCACTCCCTCGGCCAATAAAGTGAGATGAGCGCCGTAACCCCAGAGTCTGCCACGACTGGACCTAATGGTCAGGGGTCCCTTTACCTTTACCGGCTTCATATAGATATTAAATAGCATTGGGGACAAACTGTGCCCAGTGGCACCTGTGCAGATCAACTGCTCTCAGCTGAACCCATAAGTCAGCATGAACACTTATCAAAAACCTTGCTATGTACACCACCATAAACATTTATACCAATGCAGAAAACTGGGGGAGGGGGGGGATAATAGCTGGGAAACCTGGATAAAAACCAGCATTAAGTAGGGTCTTCCACCAATTTTCTGACAAGTAACTGGAAGTTACAGAAGAGCACTATTTTCTGAGTACATATCTAGCTTCTGTAGGCTGCTCGTAAGGCTGCTATTTGTAAGGTTGGGGGTGGCTGTTGTCTGAAAGAGGCAGTTTGATTTCCTTCCCCATCCCGCCATGAAATATTAGCACAGGGAGACCTTTGCTCATGAAGCTAGGGATCAGGTTGATGATCTTACTTAAGCTTCTGTTTTTAATTATGTTTCTATCCATCTTCCGATCTGTCTATTTAGTCGGTATATAAATTGCTCATCCTTCAAACAAAGCCCAAAGTGGCTCACATTGTAAACATAAAATGAGAAAACCAGTCCCCCCCAAAAAGCCACCAAAATACTACACAAACAGATCTAACTTCTGCTGGGCCAAGGCTTGGCATTTCTACCTTTTAAAACCCGGTGAAATGGAAGGAAATTCTGCAGGAGGTTTCAGTTCAGGGTGAAATAACCCATATTGTATCTAAATTCCGAAAGGTTTGATTTTATTATGAAAGGCTCTTGCAGCCATTGTAGTATAGGAAATAAAAAAAAAAATCAAATGATTCCCTATTCACAGCACCGGAGGAAGCAAGCACTACCCAAATATTTGCATTCTCAAATCTCATAATTACTAGAAGCTTATAAGAGATTCTTAGGATCAGATGTTGTCTTGGGCTAGGGTTAGGAAACTCACCTGCCATTTCCCCCCATTCTTCCTTTCTTAAACCACATCCAAAGTCCTGAGGCTGCATATCTCATTTACTTTGCAAGTATATTTCACATTCCACAACAGTCTTTGAAACCCGTGTCAGTTTATTTAAATTTAAATACATTTAAATAAATTTATTTAAATTTAAATAAATAAATAAAGTTAAATAAAGTTAAATCACATACTAAGTGAAGTTATATGTTTCAACTCTTTTAAGAATGCATCTTCAACGTGATTTGTATAAATCAAAGGTATTATCCCCCCCTCCTACCCCAAAAAAACTGAATGGAAAATAGGCAGGGGAAAGCAACAACCCCAAGTGTTATTTTTGTTTCACATATGGGTAAAAATAAGATTTAGTTTATCAGATCCAGGAAATAGTTTAGTAGAGTACTGGAAGTAATACAAGTAGGCCTGTCTGTAACAAACATATAAAATAAATAGCATGCAGAGAGGATATCCTAAGAAAAGCCCTGCTGGATCAGATTAAAGTCTGTTTCAGTCGATGAGCAGGAATAAGAATGAGAGAGTGCCTGATCTCCCTATCATCCAGCACATTTCTCCACCTGAAAGGCAAGGGGCCATAATATTCAAGTACAGTCAAAATGGAGAAAGCTATGCAGCTCCAGTTCATATGTTCAAATTCCCAGGTAAAATTTGGGAATCAGCTGCTTCTGCATGTTGAATTTTGCATGTGTGGGCTGTGTTTGAAGTTCAGGGGCATCAGTTGAAGATTTTATTTGTTTTGAGGTATAAATCCCCCATTGGCCCCAGAGGAGGGGTTTTGCTTAGGTTGTTGTCAGGGGAGAAAAAGGATAGGGACTGCTCTAATCCCTTTCATGACCAGTCTCCCCAGCATTTTACAAAATGAAACAAACAAACAAAAACCAAGCAAACAGCATTTAGAGGCATTAAACATCACATCTACTTTGTCCCTCAGAGCTCTTCTGACTCAGCAAAGTGAATGCGAGAGATGAAAAACTATTTTGGGGGATGGCGAAACATGAAAACAACACTACCTTTTTAACGAATTGTAAGCAATCACTGAGCGTACCATCAGACTGCCAGCAGTGCTAGTTGGTTTTTGTAATACCTGAATCCCTGCCTCGATTCAGAAGCTCAACCAACAGCAACATACTGGGGGGAAGCCTGGGAACTGTGGAGGTTGCAGGGAAGAGGTATTGAATGAAATAATAAGATATCTCTATTGTGATTAATTAGGAGATATACACAACAGGGACCGAGATCTGCACAATACCTAATGCTACTAGCATATGGAAGATCAATGCAAAGCAAAAATTGTTCCCAGCCTGGCCGCCACCCACCCATCAGATGATCAGTCATTTCTCAAAGCATCAGGGCATCTTGCTTTGTGAGAAGAGGTTGTGGATTAATCAGATGCAATGGGAGATGCTGAACATGACCAGCCCTGTCAAGCACAGTGCTGCTTCTGGGGTATGTTTTGTTGGGAGGGGCTCTTTATTGCTAGTTGGAAATTCAACTAAAAAGACTGGGTTGTTTTCAGAAGCTCCTAGGAAGCAAATGCTCAGTAGTTTTGCACAGCTCCTGTCCCAGTGTTACTCTTTAGGGTTAGGCTAATGAGCAATGGCTTTTACAGGTATAGTGTGCTGCAATACCCACAGGGGTTGGCATCTTTATCAGACAATTAGATCTCTCCCTCTGTGCAAGCATTTCATAATAAGTAATAAGGCATCTTAATACTGTTTTGAAGCTGGGCAGTGAAGTCATTATTAGCCTGCACTTCTCCGGAGCTAAATTACATTTGCTCATGGAGATATTTGCCATAGATTTACTTGTTATGGATATCCTCATCTATTAAAGCCTATATTTAGATTTTGTGAACGAGTATGGATTTGTCTTTGACTTCAAAGCATCCTTGTTGCACCAAGCGTCCATTTAATTGGTTCCCGGTGACTTACGGTACCATGTAGTTTCATTCTGATTCATCGTGGATATGGAAGGTGTCATTAAAAATCAAGAACTGAAAGCAGTCATACACATTGGTATGTGAGCTGTTGCATCAATGTAAATTATGTATATGCAAGTTATGGGGACCATAAATATAATGAATGTATATGGATGTTTTTGATGGAATCGATTGTTGTCACCCATTTAATCATTTTCGTTGCCCTTCTGCATCTTTTGCCAAGCCTTACCATCTCTTGTTGGCATAAAATGAGTGTGGTGAATACTACTACAATCTTGTGTTGCAAGTGACAGAATGCTTTGGGCTGAATCTCTCCCTTGCAGTGGAATTAAAACATAGTAAAAATAAAAATAATCCACTCCTTTGTTATACTTGCTGAACATTCAAGGTAAAACATCTGTCCAAAGTATCAATGCGGTTTGGCTAGTTTTATTGCATTCTCCACCCCACTCCACCCCCACCTTTTGCAACCATGCCTTGATTATGCAGGTTTTAACCATATAATAGCCAGCAGAATGCTGCCAGCCAAGTTTTTTGAGTACTCAGCGAAACTAGGTTCTGGCCAGTTTGCCAGGAATAAATGTGCTCCCAGTTTAAAAGCCAGAATGAACAGATGTCTTACACTGTGCCTTATAAATAAGCAGGACTTTGGCATCCAGGCCTCAGAAAAGGTACCCTAATCCAAAGCTGTGAAAACTCCACTGAGAGCTTGCTAGTAAGGAAGAACTGACAGCTGAAACAACAATTTTGGCTTGTGGTTTTGGCCTCATCCATTTCCCCCTAGTTAATAGTCATTGATAGACCTATTCCCTCTGAATTTGTCTAATCCAGGCATAGCCAATGTGGTGCTCCCCACATGTGGTTAGGCTGCAGCTCCTCTCATCCCTGATCACTGACCATGCTTGCTGGGGCTGATGGGAATTGTAGTCCAAGAACATCTGGATGGCACAATGTTGGCTCCCCCTGGTCAAATCCATCTATGCTTGTGGCTATTACAACACAACATCCTGTCACAATAAATTCTATACGTTTCCAATCCGAAACTAAAAAGTTATGACCTATGGTCCTAAAAACACACCTATTTTACGTAATCATTTTAGTTTCCTTTTTCTCAGCCATTCAATATTTCAAGATATTTTCAACCCATGGTGTCCTAGATATGTGTTCACCATAATGGCTATATGATTGCTGTTTTATGCTCCTGGTAATTACCAAAATTTGCCCTGTACATAGCAAACTGAGCTGATACCCAAAGGTTTTCCTGCTGTGATCACTAGGTATTTTTATTCGATAGTCTCAGCCAACGTAGACCCCTTCACTGGATATATGAAGTTAGGATATTCCATCCCTTTGTTTGCCAACTTGTTTGCCAAAGTCATGTGGCATCTCATCTGCCATTTTGATTCTGTTCATCAAGTTTTGAGACACTCTTTTTGACCTCTTCACTGTCGTCTTTGGAATTTTACCATCTTGAATCAGTTGGTACCAGCAGTAGGAAGGTAAGAAAAGCCGTGCTAGTCCATCATCTTGCTCTCACAGTGGCCATCCAGTATCCCTACTGGATGTGAGTACAACAGAATCCCCCTTACTTGTGACTCTCAGTAACTGGTATTCAGAGGCTGCAGCCTCTGTCATTGGAGGAATAACATTGCCATCATTTCTAGCAGTCACTGGTAGCCTTGCCCACCATGAATTTATCTAATCCTCTTTCAAGAAAGATGTTAAGTGAATAAGTTAATACTACGAGGAAAAACTGGTTTTGGAAAACTGTTACAATGATATACACTGAAATTAAGCTAGGGGAATTTGAGGAAGTCACTTAACAATGTTACTAAGATTATGATTTATGTTTGTTTGTTTAAAATTTTGGAAAATCAATAAAAAAAATTGGGAAAAAAAGAATTTATCTAATCCTCTTTTACAGCCCTCAGAGTTCATGGCCATCGCTACCTCTTGCAGAAGTGAATGTTATCCTTGAACCATGCACTATCTGTCTTTTGTCTGGATAACCCGAAGTTCTAGTGTTAGTAAGTTTGGCTCCTTGCAACTCCTGTTTAGACATGGCAGTAATTAGAAGGAGTTTCCTTCTAAATAATTTTGTACATCTTTCAGCAGTAAAGATCTAGAATGGGATGGCCTCCTACTATCATTACTCCATACTGTGACAATGACACACTGACTGCACGGGTTGCCATGTGCCTGGATCATTCAAAGTAACAGTGCTATTTTTCTAGAAAAAGGGGTGCTGGAACTCACCAAGAACACTTCCCTTGTTCTCTTATAATGGCAAAGGCGCCCTCCTGAGAGGTGCTGGAACTGAGGTCCTGCGAGTTCTGGATGAAAAAAGGCACTGCAAAGTAAATTGCAGAAATATCCATTGGCATGGTGCAAATCAGTTGGAATTCAATACATGGGCAATTTGCAGAGTTGCATTGATCGAACAATGCCTTAAGAGTGGATACTTAAGCAGTCCAGTACTCAAAGGCAGACCTTCTGTGACCCCTCCCATCATGATATCAGAGATGTAGGAGCCACTGAAACTTGGCTCCTTTCTGTTATCAAAGTCCAAGGCGACATGGAGGAGCGCACACCATGGCTTTTTTACATACCAGTATTCCTAGAAAGGGAAGCAATGCAGATGTGGGAGAGAGTCATAGCCTGGATATCTCCCACCTGACCACTGGTTTCCAAAGTTAATAGGCAGAGAAGGAAGAAGCCACATTGCTGTGGCTCCTACATTATAAGAGCAAATGTCAAATGGAAACCTTAGACACCCTGGGCAATTATGATTTAGGAGTACTTTATTACCTATCCACTTTTGGCAGTAACGTCCAGGCAGATTACTGATTAGGTGTTTCTAAAGATTTTCTAATAGTTCTGACTGTTTATCATTTAAAGAACTAGATAGGGCAATCTGGTCTATTTCATGTGGTTGCTGTTGCTAGGAAACCACTCCCTTAGACTATGTATGTGGAACATGTCTGTATTTGCATTTGGTTCTCAAAAGGAAACACCCACACCCACACCCAGCATTTAATGGTAGGGGATAAAATGCTCACGATTCTTCTCCCTGCTCGCCTGCCCAAATGTGCCATATGATATATTCTGGATTGCAGATGCTCCTGCTCACTCGTGTTCTATAGTCCACAAAGAGCCTAAACAAGTCGTGGACTGACCCCCAGCGCACTTCATGTGGACTAACATCAGGCAGCATTCTAATGTGCCCTTCTGCTACCTGCATGCTCTGAATGGTGAAAACGCCATATGGGAAGGGCAAAGTGGAGTGTTTGCACGTAGTTACCATTCAAGAGAAACCACTTGCTTAGTATCCATGTGTTTAGCGCAATGCTTCTCTATGCAGGCTTTCACAGGCAAGCTGCTTGATTTACAGGGTTTTGTTTTCAAGAGGCAAAGGGCCCTTTGTCATTCTGGTCATGCTGAACTTCAGCTTGAGGATTGTTAGGAATCTAAAAATAAAGTTGAGAAAATTATAAACAGCTGGAGTCTATGTTTATTCAGCACCGAGCCTCACTTTCCAGGCTGTCTTCCTCTAGGATACCTAAAGAATCAGAATCAGAATTTTGCCATTATTTCCATGGATTCCTGTTCTGAACAGAGGCATGCTTAGGTACTTAATGGAGTTAGGGCACGGGGGCTGCTGCAAAAATTTGCATAAAACTTACATATGCTAATTCAGGCTTCTGGAAAAATAAGTTAGTGGGTACTTTGTAGTGCATCCAGCCAGCATAGGGCATAGTTTTTTAAAAAGTTTGTTAAAGGGGAGAGGGAGGGAGGAAAATAAGTACTTAAGAATAGCTTTACTGAGTCAGACCATCTAGTCCAGCATCCTTACAGTGGCCAATCAGAAGTGCTGGATTTATGTAGAAATACTGTTTGTAATGAAGTGAGAGCAGTAGTTTACTTGCTCGAATTAACAAATAAGGAAGCTTTGAGAATTTAAATTTTAGATTAAAATTGATTACTTAACTGAGAAGGGGATTGTAACAAAAACACTGGGGCCTAATTTGAATAGTAGAGTGCCTGGTATCTGGTGGGCAATCTCATCCTTTATTTCCACATTGTGGCTGCAGACCAAAAAACCTGTCATGAGATTCAGGTGAGGATCAGATGCCTTGTCAATTCCAGCAGGTATATAAGTGGCCTTTGCCCTGGCCAGGCTGTTTTTTTTTATACATATATAAGAATAACATTACAACTTCATTTCCCTTAAAAATAATGCTTATTCCTCAAAAGGTTTACAAAGTTCAATCATTGCAAAAGTTTTTCAGTGTTAATTTTATGCATTTTTAAAAAATCACCATGGTATTTAACAATAATATCTTATGTCCCTTAGAGGAGAAATTGTGAGTTGCAGAATTTTAAATATCCGCCATCATCCTTGGCTTCACTCAATTTGTTTATAACACTTCCATTTTCTTCTAGTTGTGAGGGTGGGGGATGGGGAGGGGCGTCACAAGTGGAGTAGCCTAGGGCCTCTCTTCATGTAAATCTGGCCTTGCCAATCAGATGCCGGGACTCCCAGAAGCATGACTTGAGTGCAACAGCATTCTCCATTCCTGTGGTTTACAGCAACTGGTATTTAGAAACACACTGATTCCAACAGTGGAGGTAGAAAGCAGCCATCAAGTCTAGAAGCCTTCTGGAAATTTGCTTCCCACAGCAAAAAAAAATCGGAGGTTGCTCACCCCGAAACAACACCCCTGCTTCTGGAGCTGAACATTATTTTCCTGCATTCATTTCTGATTTCTTGTGCAAAACCACAGAGTATATAGACCCAAAAATAATGATTTGCCCCAAACCAGCGTGCATAGGAAATATTTGGAAACATGGGACCTGATAATGTAGAACTTTTTTGAAAGGAGATATTACTGTAGGAGCTGGAAGAAAGATGCACAATGTCAGGGCAGGAAAGGCCAAAGATTTATTACTGGATATTGCAAACTAAATTGAGATGATGCAGGGAAGTGCCTCTTCATATCAACACAGCAAACCTCTTTGCTCAAGTATTTCTGGTCTGAAAATCCTCCTCTCCTTTTTGTAGATTCTAAGTGGGTAGGCAGGGCCCTGGTTTGTTTTTGGTTTTTTGTTTCACTTTTTATCATTATACAGTACCTACTTAACACTTACACGTCTTCTCAAACTATAGATATTAAAATTATTGCATGTTTTAAAAAAATTAAACATAAAAAGAAAAACCCCATGCTTTTAAATTGCCCTGCATCAACAAATGTCAATCTTCCTTTTCCAAAAAGTAAATAAATAAGCCTAGATAAAAGTAATTTGTGCCAACCTCATAAGCCACATAAGTGGAAGTGTGGATTTGTGAGCCACTGAACGCTAGGAAGTTTCCTAATATATCAAAATTACAGTAACACCTGTGCTAAGTACCTTTGTGCTGCTCTACACTGAGGAGTCACAGGGTGTTCAGTTGCCCTCATTTTGGTATTGTCAACAAGCCACAGGTGTGCACTACATGAATAGATGAAAATGAGATCTGGCAGACTGCGGTGACAGTTCTGGGTCTGTTATGCATTTGTCTTAAGACAGAACAATGCATCTATTAACCATGTTGATGTTTAGTAGCGCATATATATATATATATATATATATATATATATATATATATATATATAACATCAACATGGTTAATAGCTGATCAGCCTTCTGATTTACTGAGCAAGCCTGTATGATAACGGATAGGATGCGTCACTACTCCCTTCCCCCAGGAGTAGTGACATAAATGTATGATACCACCTGTCGCTACTGATCAGCTTGCAATCCACCCACGGTTCGCTGTCACAATATAACATGCACGCACGCACACACACACACACCAAAAGTTACTTCAGATTTTGATCCTGTATTTTGCTTTGAAAAGCAGTGAGCAAGTGGCTATCTCACAGCGTTCCCCTCCACTTTTCAGAGAGAAGAGTTAGAGAAACTAGAAGAAAGGCAAAAAGGACACTCTGTGGCTGAGGGAATTCGTAAAGACCACTTGCAGCAGAGGCATTCTGCTCCCACACAAATTCCTTCATTGCAGGGCGTTGGATCAGATGATCCTTGTGGCCCCTTCCAACTCTACAATTCCATGAATCCATGAACTGTTAAGATAATCTTCAGTTGCCCTTTTCTATGTGCTCTTGCCATCTGAACTGAGGCTTATGGCGACCCTGGAAGGGCCCTTTTGGTAGTAACACCCTGTCTAAAGAACTGCTTTCCCAGAAAGGTTTGCCCTGTCACTAACTCATCTTTTGGTGCTCTGTAAAGTTCTTATTTATTTACCCTTTTTATTTTATTTTAGCTGTAGACTGTAATGGGAATATAATGCAGTAGTAGATCTCATCATTTGCACGTGTTGTTGGAGAATCCCAGGACATTTCCTTGTCCTGGGTGGACTTCGGCATTCATGTCAAAGCCACTATTGGATCAGTTCCAGGCTTCCTGACTTCCATGACGACAATGGGGCTAGCCCAGTGTGTCATGGTGTCCTTGATTTGTTTTTCTCTCCCAGGAGGTGGGAGGGACAGCCTGACTGTAAGATGGGTTTAGGTAACCCATTGTCAAAGTCAGAGCACTTCCTGGTAAAGTTTGGATTTACAGCAAGACACTCATTAGGATGGCTGATTCCTGTTAATATATGGAATCTGAGGGATTCTGAACTGGTGGATAGAGTTGGAAATGCGGTCGAGGCCTAAGACTCATTTTGGAATGGCATGATGTGGCAGGCCATTGACACAACTGTTCATGAGTGTCCTATCTGGGGGTGTGGAGTCTAGGCTGCCCCTGGCATTCAGGGGAACAATGAGCAACAAAACAGGCTGGACAACAGCTAGAGAATATAATGTGTTGAACTTATCATGACATAGATTATTAGAGCATATAATGTGCCATCTTCATAGGTGAGGGCAGAAACAAGGCTAAACTTGCCGCTTCTATTCCATCTTCAGGTAGCTGTCCAACATAACAAGTGGTTCAGAGTTCGCTTTCAACTGCCTCAGTGTTGGAGGCCTCTTGTGGCAAATTTGCTAGACCTAGATGTCCTGTTTGTCATAGACTTGAGTGTCCAATGAACACTCCAGGCTGATTTTGTGGGTTCAGTTTCAGTTTGCTAAGGACTGGATAAAGTGCTTGCAGCAGTTTGGTCAGCCATTTGCTCTCTTAAGCCTTGCCTGTCATGGCTGATTTAAACTAGCCAAGGCAGGTTGGCTGGCTGGATCTCAAGTGTGGTGAATGTGTCATATGCGAGGGAGTGTTGCCAGCCACCCTTAAAGTGGTAGTAGTGTGACCACTCTTGAATAAACCTACCCTGGATCCAGACATATTGGAGAACTACTGCCCAGTTTGGGTGGCCTTTGTGGGAAAGGTACTTGAGAAAGTGGTAGTGACCAAGATGAAGGCACTCTTGAAGGACCCATTTCAGTCTGGGTTCAGGCCTGCTTGTGGCATGGAATTAGCCTCAGACACCCTTATGGTTAACTTTTATCAAGAGAGAGACAGGGAGCGTGCGACCCTTTTACCCTTGCACAATGTAGGGTTGCCTTATGTCCAGAATTTCCCAGACATATCTGGAAATCAGGAAAATGCCCTGGAAAATCCGGACATATGGCAGCCCATGTTGGTAGTGCCGTTTTTGCTGATTTCCCATAGAAAAAGCTATGGCGATTTTGCCCAAAAAAGCACAACAATCCCCCCCCCCCAAAGCAACCCTAGCACAACCTCTCAGTGGCTTTTGATATAAGTCACTATGATATTTTACTGGATGGAATTTGTGAGTTGAGAGTGGGGGACGCTGTTCTGCATCTGTATTGGAATTGTTTTAAATATTGTTTTATTGTTCAATCACTTGCTGTTTGCTGCCCTTGGCTTCTTTGGGAGGAGGAGTGGGATATAAATTTAATAAATAAATAAAATTCAACACAATAAAAAAACCACACATACCACAATGGCCTGTTGAGAATGTCATGCACTTCAGGTTTCACATCAGTAAGCTCAACACTTCCTAGACTAATGGCTTTTGCACACATCCCAATGAAGGTGGGTCTAAATTAAAGTCATTACGGCAATATGGTGCAATACGACAATATGGAGCACTGAAGGGGTGATCAAAAATGCTACAGTGCATGCTAATTTTCAAGCTAATTCTTTTTTTATTTGGCATGCCAGTTGAGATGACTATTTTCGCTGAAATTATCATGAACTTATGATTTTGTAATAATGTTTTCCTCTTCAAACAAAATCTCCTCTAATGATGTTGCGATTTCCAGGCAGTGCGAAGTAACATGTAACAACAACAACAATTTCTTCTTCTTGGGAATAGAAAAGACTTATGCTACCTTTATGTGTCTAGTCTGGATGGGTACACAAAACTCTGTTCATCAGATAAATAAATAAATAACTCCCCCCGCTGAGACAGGAAGCTGAGACACGACACATTTGCCAGTTTTGTAGCAGAATCATTTTCACAAAGTATGGCCTGGGTAAAAGACAGAAATCTATCAAACATTGTACAGATTAACTTATCACCTAGTTAAATGGGCTGTCAGTCTGGGATGACTGTGCTTGGCAGGGTGAATTCAAATGCATGTAAATTTCCCTGGTGGCTGACTAGCAAGTATGGTGGAACTGTCAAATGATGACATGTGAAAATGCATTAACATTGTTTAAAATATATTTGAAGGGTATAGCTTGTATTTTGATAACATCTTCACAGGCAAATGATTCGTCTAGGATCTAAAATAATGACCACATCATTTATTCAGCAGAAACTTTTTGAAATATAAATGGCAACTTGTCGGATATGTTTTGTGTTTGAGAGGAAGCCTCAAAATAATTAACAATTACCACATAAACTGGTTGGAGTCCCAAGTGCCACCATTGTATAGAGTCAGTCTTCCGATAGCCTTGCTTGTCAGTTTCACTTGATCTTACAAAAAGTGATTAGAAACTTCAAAAGAACCAATTACACAGTCCATTGTGTTATGAACCTGTGCTTTACCCCCCTCCCTCTGAAAGCACATGATCTTTTGGTTTGCCACTTATCTGGGCACTTAAAAAATATATCAAGCATTTTGGGGTGGGGGAGATTTCCCAATTATATTTTCACTATGAGATAACTACATTCCTTCCTTTTTCTGTATCTTCCCTTTCCTTTAGAGATCTGCAGCTTCCTTCCTTCCTTCCTTCCTTCCTTCCTTCCTTCCTTCCTTCCTTCCTTCCTTCCTTCCTGAAAGACAGTCTCTGTTCTGCCTAGACATTTCATTGTTTGCAGTTACATACCTGTTACTTGCATTGGGTGGCCTTTAGGTGAGGCCAGAGATAAAGTCCATGTAGGCAAGAGGTCATGTGACAATAACAAGTGTCAACCAAGGTGGAAAAAGCAGAGACTGTCCTACAGCACATGGCTCCCCCCCCCCGCCCGATTCTGCAGTCTTTGGAGGTTAAAGGGTAGAGCCTAGCATGGTACAAAAACAGCCGATCTCACAGTTCAGCAATCAACCATGAGGTCTGAGACATGAAAAGAATTACTTATGCTGTCAGGTTCCATTATTTACATGATCTTTCTGTGGTCGAGCCTGAGATGTAGATGTGCAATTCAGCTAGAAAAATTGCATATTTACACAGATGGGTACTGGCATGTGACCAGGATTTAGGCAAAATGCATAGTGAGGGATAGAAATCAAACACATGGCAGTGATATACAAGCACTGTTTTTCAGCAGGGTTTGGCTACTATGATATCGAAGACGTTTACATGGATTCCAACCCATTTTGAACACAACTGGCTACAGAAAAATGAAAGATTTGGGGTA
Organism: Podarcis liolepis; assembly: GCF_965112155.1. Lineage (NCBI taxonomy): Eukaryota > Metazoa > Chordata > Lepidosauria > Squamata > Lacertidae > Podarcis > Podarcis liolepis. The sequence goes on along the minus strand of NC_139556.1, from coordinate 45,432,665 downwards.
TGCAGCACGAAGACAATGAACACTCATATGCAGAGACCGATGGTGATCTTTGCATATTTGAGTGGAATTTTCTCTTTCTGGATCATGGAGGTCACATGCCAATCACAAGGTGGTGCAATGCTTTAAGTACATTAAATAATGTATTGTTACAGTAACTGAGGTGCCCAGGTACAGTTTCATATAAATATATTCATTAGCTTCAAACTACAAAGGCAGACGGGATGTGAGTGTCGCTGTGGGTTAAACCACAGAGCCTAGGGCTTGCCGATCAGAAGGTCGGCAGTTCGAATCCCGGTGACGGGGTGAGCTCTGGTTGCTCGGTCCCTGCTCCTGCCAACCTAGCAGTTCAAAAGCACATCAAAGTGCAAATAGATAAATAGGTACCGCTCTGGCGGGAAGGTAAACGGCATTTCCGTGCGCTGCTCTGGTTTCGCCAGAAGTGGCTTAGTCATGCTGGCCACATGACCTGAAAGCTGCACGCTGGCTCCCTCGGCCAATAAAGCGAGATGAGCACCACAACCCCAGAGTTGGCCACGACTGGACCTAATGGTCAGGGGTCCCTTTACCTTTACAATGGCAGACACCCAGTTTGCACAAAGTGGGGAATATGTGTGCCCAATTCTAAGAGCAAAGGATGTCTGTGTGGGCAGGACTGCTAATCTACTTGCTCACAGTTTTTCCCAATGCCCACCAGCCAGGTTTCAGCATCAGAAGTGAGCCTAGCTTGGATAAATATTTCCTGTCAAGGACAACGGTGGTAGGGAAAGTAAGACAGAAGCAGAAAGAGGGTTCTGTATTTTTTAGCCTTGCACTCTTTTTGCTCTTAAAATATGGTCACTTCCACTTGTGTCATCAGCCCAGTAGATCAGAGTTTCAGTACTAGTTTGAGCCAACATTTATCTTCTCGTGATTTTCACAATGCCATTTCTTTGGATCCTTCAGTTTAGAATGTTGTGCAAACACTACTATGCGCTCAGCTTTCAGTTAAAAGGCAGGCTGAAGTATGAAGAGGGGCTTTTTGGGAGAAGTGAATCAGCCAATCAGGTAGATGACAGCTTTCCTTGAGACATTGGAGGTTCACACTGTACACAGAGGGGGCTTTGCCATTAACACTTGCGAACAACCCAGTGAGGTGATGCAAGAGGCGTGAATGGGAACAATCTCCTCTTGCTTGCTGCCAGATGGGATAACACCATCTTGTGTATTAAGTAGGGAGGCATGAGATATGTATTGCTCACTCTTTTTCAATAGAACAAAAAGCTTATGGGCAAATATAGCATTTCTTAAAGGGACAAGAGTTTGGGAGTTGACTCTTTCATGACAGTGGGTCTTAAAGTAAGACTGCTCTTGTATATCAGTACTGAAGCAAATAGGGAGCTAAGGCTAGCTTGGGTCCAAGATGACTGAGGGATTGTCTTTTCCTTGACCACCCTGACCACTCTCTGCATTTGAGGAAGACTTTCTTTGAGTCCCATCGGAAGGTTGGCAGTTCGAATCCCCGCAATGGGGTGAGCTCCCATCGTTCGGTCCCAGCTCCTGACAACCTAGCAGATGAAAAGCACATCAAAGTACAAGTAGATAAATAGGTGCCACTCCGGTGGGAAGGTAAACAGCGTTTCCGTGAGCTGCTCTGGTTCGCCGGAAGCGGCTTAGTCATGCTGACTGAGGACAAACGCCGGCTCCCTCGGCCTATAGAGTGACATGAGCGCACAACCCCAGAGTCATCCGCGACTGGACCTAATGGTCAGGGGTACCTTTACTAATCTGCCTAAGCTGCTTCTAATTTTATGCTGTGTTTCATTTATTTTACGGGATCAGGTTCTTTGTTTTTTAAAAAATGGTCATAATTCACCATGAACAATGCATATAAACAGGAAGGACAGAAGTAGGGATGGAGTAATGCATCATTTCTGTTTCTCTGTTTTTCTTCACATTTCTGTATCAGTTTGCAAAGGGGAGAGAAGTCCTCAAGAAAAATCATTAGTATTGTAAGGCAGAATTACTCTAAAATGCACATTTTTGAATGCAATTTTGCTTGCCAAAAACATTTTGGCAAGCAATTTCCCCTGATACAACATATTATATATTACTTTCACCAATATATGCATTTTAATGCACACCTTCCTCTAATATACACAGTTTTTTTACACTTCACTTGTATCTGCATCACAAAATTCAGAGAAGTGCAAATTTCAGAGAACTGGTATTTTGGTTCACATATTGTTTCGGACAGTAAGAATTGGGTAGGTTCATGCTAAAATCCAAACCAAATTGAATTCCTCCCCCCCCAAAAAAAACACTTTAGGAAAGAGTATATGACTTTAAAATAAATAAATTCATACATACATAACTGGAAGATAATGTAAATATCTGCTGGTGTCAAGATTCTGAGAAAAACCATGGGCGTCTCTTTTTGTGGCAAGGTAAATTCCAGTGTACATTAACAAGCGTGTCTTAAATGTGCATTAAACGCTGAATCACTGTGAGTGTGGTTGATGCTCTCAGTCCTTTCCAATGGAATTATACATATAAGCTATTTAAGATTAAACCCCATGGTGGTTGGCTGCTTCTGAAAACCTCAAAGCAAGACAAAATAACTTGCCTGCATAGATGCAAAGGACCACATAGTGAAATGTTGCAGTACAAACCAATCTGGGTAGTTCATTTTCACAGGCAGCTTTTGCGGTCTGACAGCAAGCAAGTGGAACTAATCAAGAAAAGAGCTAGCCACTTCCCCAGACCTCAAACAATGCTGCAAAAATACTTACAAAGCCTCCACAGCATAGGAGAATTTATCATATGGCAGAAAGAACCCCCCCCAATATTCCAGGTGTTTAATCAAAGGGCAAAGGGCAGAAGCCAATAAATGAATGAAAAAGATGGGCAGACTGAGCAGGAGCTTAGCAACTTGTAACACTTCCCCTTATTTCACCTCATGTCCAGACAAGAAATCAGAGTAAATTTTTACGAATAACAATATGGATTGGAGCTGAACTGAAAGAAGTTTGGCTTTGTTTAAAAATAAATAAATCGTATTTTGAAAGGACATTGCTAATATATGTACAGCATTTTGCCAGCTCATGGCAATTTTGTATGTGTTCATCCATAAGTTCATTCTTTCTTGTCTCCATATTTATCTTTGATTTAAAGAAAACTGTATGAGAAGGCATGTTAAAATAAGTATTTAAATACATGTCACAAAATACCCTTACCCCCCCCAAAAAACCCAGACGGGATTCAACTCAAGAATAGACCCACTAAAATCAATAGACCTAATTTAGTAATCTCCATTCATTTCAATGGGTCTACTCTGATAAAACTGAGTTGACTACCACTCAGTGGGTTTCGATAATTTTTCAAGCCGATAACAGGATCAGAAAATAAGTGCAAAATCTTAAGGAAAGTTATGTTCTAATCAGTGTATTTGTCCAAGAAGCGCAAATTACCAGTAGGTCAGTGTGATTGAAATGGAGACAGAACAAAATTCTCCTCTATCCCTAAATACACCTTCTCAGAAACACAGTGCTAGACACTGGCCATCTATGCATGTAATGGTGGCTCAGTGTTCTTGGCTTAATAAATTCAGCCATGACCTCTGTGGAAATTGCGCCCCCCACTGCAGTTAGTGACAGGAAACATGCTCCCACTGGCGCCAACGGGGCATTCTTTTCCAGCACTAATTTCAGTACATTGGGTGATTCTCATTGAGAAAGGGATGCGCTGTGGTCTAAACCACTGAGCCTCTTGGGCCTGGCAATCGGACAGTCGGTGGTTCGAATCTGCACGATGGGGTGAGCCCCCATTGCTCTGTCCCAGCATCTGCCAACCTAGCAGTTCAAAACACACCAGTGCAAGTAAATAAATAGGTACCGCTGTGGTGGGAAGGTAAACGGCATTTCCATGCACTCTGGTTTCCATCATGGTGTTCTGTTGCATCAGAAGCGGTTTAGTCATGCTTGCCACATGAACCAGAAAGTTGTCTGTGGACAAACACCAACTCCCTTTGCCTGAAGCAAGATGAGCGCCATACCCCATAGTCATCTTTGACTGGACTTAACTGTCCAGGGGTCCTTTACCTTTTATCCATGGACCCACTGAACACACTATTAAATAAAACAAACAAATGCCATGAAACAATTTGACATGTTTAACATAAGCTGCAGTCGGGCCCTAACTGAGAGGATTTGAACAGAAGCATTTTCTAAAGGCTCTGGCATGATCAGATGACATCATTTTGGGTTGCATATCCTACAATCTTTGTCAAATCCACATGGTATTCTTCCTCATAGAATGTGGTTCAACCCAGAAGCTCTTATTGAAAATAGTAGGCTAATGCTCTCCTGGGGGTCTTTGTAAATATCCCCAGAGCATTTTGAGCAACAATCTGAAACTTGAGTGGTGCTAACTTTCGGTACTGATGGAAATAATGGATCTCTTAAAATTACTATAATGATGGTTAAGTGTACACAACAGACTGCTCTTGAAAAGAGGTGGACAGCACAAGCATGTGGGTGGGAGGGAGCCAATGTGCCATGTATACAAAGAAAAATGAGAAGATGTGGAGAGGGTTGTGTAGTAGGATGGACTGAATTTGATTTTCAATATGTGGAATCCATTATTCATGCTAGAACCACATCATATAACCCTCGTAACATGTAATGCTGCAAAACATGTAAATCTGCACGGCTCATGCTTCTGCTCATATTTGCTTGGTCAGATAACTGGTCAATAAGGCATGATGGGAGGTATAAAGGAGGCTCAGTTGAAATCCATCAGCCTAGCTCCTTCTGGGCTGATGGATTTCCTCCAAGGTAGGCCTGTATCAATGCTTACTACGCAGCAGCCACATTGACTTTTGCATCTCGTTCTCTCATAGGTCATCCAGTGTGTGCATATGCACACATCCTAGAATCCAGGAGTAAACACTGCAATGGAAACCATGTGAGACCCAAGCTGGAAACTAGTAAGTGGGTTGAAATACATTGGGGCAGCGGGGTAGGGGAGGAAGACAGAAAAGCAATTGTATGTTTGGAATAGGAGATACTAAAAGAATAATGTGAGAGGGGAAAGACTTGTCAAGGAAGAGAGATAGAAAATTGGTAGATACATAGTATGTGATGGGAAGGCCAAACACTAATAACGTGGGTGAAAGAAACCCGCCCTACACTGTTTTCTCTTAAAACTGTGATGCAAATGAACAGTATTTGAATGTTCTTTAGGATAAAGCTCTATCCCAGGAGACACCATGAGATGCTAGAGAATTTAACACATTGAGTAGGTACATAAAATCCATTAAACTTGTTAGTGAACCCCTTGCAAATCAATTGCAAATCCCTTGGTGTTGCACATACATCATTCTAAACAAGATGTCTAGGGCCTAGTTCTACTGAAATGGTAAACATATGTCTAGGATACACCTCTTCTTATTGTAGCCAAGAGCTGATATGACTGGCTTAACCCTCCTCAATGCTAAACCATTTCCTCCTCCTCATAGAAAACTCTGGGAGATGGGTGCTTCTATCCAAGTCTTCTCCCTGAAATGTTTGTTTTCCATGCATTTTCCCATGCATTTGTCTAATCCTCTTTTTAAAGCCATCAAAGTTGATAGCCATTGCTATATCTCGTGGGAGAAAATTATATTTTTAAACTATGCGCTGTGTGAAAAAGTTGTTTATGTTGTCTGTCTTGAATTTTTCCAACATTCAGCTTCACTGGGTGCCCTGGGTTCTAGTATTATGAAAAAGGGAGAGAAAAGTTATCTCTTGCCACTTTCTTCACACCTCTTATCACATCCACCCACTTTCTTTTTCCTAAACAAAATAACACCCAAATGTTGTAACCTTTCCTCCTAAGGGAGTTGCTTCAACCCCTTGATCATTTTGGTTGTCCTTTTCTGAAGCTTTCCCAGCTCTACAATATCCTTTTTGGAAACGAGGTGACAAAACTGTATACAATATTCCTAGCGCAGTCACACCATCGCTTTTTAGGATGACATTATGATATTGGCAGCTTTATCACTAATCCCTTTCATAATGATCTTTAATATGGAAGTTGCCTTTTTCACAGCTGCCACGCATTAGGAATTGCTGATATTCTAGCAAAAATATGCAGCATCATAAAAAATTATTCTGTTTACTATTGGGTTGGGAAGAACCCCCCCACCCCCACATTTCATAAGGTCACTTGTTTTCAGTATTACATATTGCTTTGAGTTAATAAGTTATTTGTGGAAATTACGTTGGTTAACTATGACTGCGTTTGCTTCCTTACTTCCATTTGTTTCTGAGGCATGTTTCCTTCTTTCCTATAATAGCCTTTTCCCCATGGACTGTGGCAAATTGCCTGTGGCATGAGCTGTGACTAGTGGCTGCTGCTGGCAACTGCCAATTTCTTTTCTCAGAATTCGCTAGATACTGCATCATTCTAGCTCACTCTTGAAAAGAGAAGGTAGCCATCATAAAATGAAAGGCGGCTCCCAGTGGAGGCCTCCACCCCCCCTGAATGTCCTGGAATGACTTTCCCTCCCAGCTGTAGGGCGGGCAGAGTGGGAGGAGGCAAGTGGACTATGGAGGCCCCGCGGCTCGGCACTGTCAGGAGCTGTGACTGCTAGAGCAAGTACCGTCTTTATTGATATATTTAATTGCTATATTCCATAGATAAGATGCCCCACATTTTTAAACCTTAAAAAAATGGGTAAAAAACCTCGTCTTATAGACGGGAAAATATGGTAAGTGTTCATGGGCCACCAAGGCCTCTGTTCTTCATTCTTATGGGTCTTGGTTTTTAAACTGGACTTGCAACACACAGCCCTTCATAGAGAGGACTGTGGGGCACATGGAACTCTGTAATGAAGATGGAGCCTGTCTTCACTGTTGGCTCCTTTAAAGGCATGCCTTCCCAGCCTCAGTCCTGCCCCACACCCCATCATCTTGCAGGAGTAGCAACACTTCATCATCTGCCATTGCTAATAATAATATTATTTTTATGGCATTTTGCTGCTGTCATTTGCAGGCTCTTCACAAATACTGAAATAGAGAATTCAGGTCCTTAAGAACTGGATGACAGGTCACCAGCAGGATGCAAGAGTTTTCATTAAAGTTACATATTGCAAAATTGAAACTTAAGTGTAGGGTTTTCCTTGCAGTCTGTCTAATGCTTGACAATTAAAATAGCTATTTTTAAAATTTAATGAGACACAATAAGAGCTAAACACAGGAGAAGCTTGCTCATTTTTACAATAAAAGAGAAACATAACAATTCCATTATATTTCCTTATAAAAATGTCCCATTTACAAAATGCACAATAATCTATATTTAATTAAATTAGGGTATGTCATTTATTACCTGAAGTATATTTATTAATATTTAATTTCAAATTAATTGTCTAAATGAAAGAACACTTAGCACTTCAGAACAGCTTGATGTACTCTACATTGTGCTGGAAGTAAATACAATTGTGCCTTCTTTCTGCACACCCCTCCCACCAAGAAGTATTCGGCTTTGGCGTTATCTTAAAACAAGATCCTGGAAAAATAAATGCAATCCAAACAAAATTGAAGGCCTGTTAGTAAACTGGAACTGTACAAGTATTTTAATTCTGAAGACTGCTATGTTGCTTGATATACAAACCAGCCCCAGTACCATTTATTGTTGTCCAAGTTGCTTTAGCTATTCATTTTGATGAGGTTAAAAACAACCTCTCAATAAATTTGCATTGATCACACTAACACCTAATTAACAAATTGTTTCAAAATGTTGCAGTACCTTTGCTATGTCAAATTACAACTAATGATGTTGACAGGTCAAAACCTGCTAAATATGAGGTCCAAGTCCAGGAAGGTTAGCTGAAAGAGCACTACGCTCCCTACAGCCCTCTGAGTTCACTGCTATCATTGGACAACGATCATGCAGCAGCATGTAGAAATTTATCTGGTGGTAGCCATGGCGGTGGGCAT